>NC_081560.1:154001671-154347267 GCF_022355385.1 Mustela nigripes
TCCCTCACTGTCCTGTCACCCCCCCACCCGCACTGTCCCTCCCTCACGCTCTGTCACCTCTCTTCCCCAAACCACTGCAGTCCCTCTTCAAATCTCCTAATTCCGGGCTGACTCTCAAGTCGGTCTCCCATATACTTTCAAGATGATCCATCCAAATAAAAGTCTGCCTTTGTCTGTCTCCAGCCTCAGTCCCCATAATCTTGCAGAGAAAAGCCCACTCTTTTGCCCCGACATCCGGCCACCTGCTTCTCGGGCAGCCCACCGTCCTCCACGCCCTCAGTGCACGTACCCCCTTTGATGCCTTTGCTCTTGCTTCCCTCCCTCTGTATTCCACCTGCCCAGCCCCTCCGTGTCCTCCCAAGGGCAACTCACACGTTCCCCGGCCTGCGCTCTCCCCTGTGAAGGCCAGTTTCACCTTCCCGTATCTGCCCAGGGACTCCATCCGCTGCTAGGGACAGGATTCCCCACCTTGAGTTCCTCCTGTACCCGCGCCTGCCAAGGGGGTCCCGGTGCTGATGCGGGCGATGAGCCAGTGCCCAGGTCACGACAAGCCCCCTCGTGCTCAGCCTCATACTGTTCCCTCTTCCGTTCTGGCAGGGCGAGGCTGAAGAGCAACAACAGACAAGTGTGCATTGACCCGAAACTGAAGTGGATTCAGGAGTACCTGGAGAAAGCTTTAAACAAGTAAGCACATCAGCCAGAAAGGACTTTCCGCTAGATCCACTTGAGGAAAGCTAACACCGTACGGCAGATGGAGGGCGAGGTGTGGGGGCGGAGGGCCTGGATGGGGAGGACCAGGTGTGCCTGGGGGGTGCAGAGCACGGACCTGGGAATGGGCTTGAGGTCTGCCCAGCATGTAGAACCGCATTTATAGCGTCTGGTACGATCCTGCAGCTTCTGTTCACCCGTGCCCCAGACCCTCGTGCATTGGCTGTTTTATAACTGGGGTTTTTCTAAGAAATCATGTTGTCCCAACAGCATTTCCCACTGCCCGCTCTCTCCTGATGATCATCACAACCCTCTCATTCCCATTATCTTTTTTTTTTTTTTAAATCAGTGATTTCTTCAAGATCTGTATTTGGTTTTGCTTTGGAGCGTGTCTTCCTTCCCCTGGGGCCTCTGGGCACAGTCAGGTGATGGCCAAGCATGGAGCTCAGAAAAGTGTCCTTCCTCCAGACTCACAGACTTGGAGGAAGGCAGAAGGTGGCCTTCGCAGGGGGTGCCCCTTTGGGAATGACACACACACACACACACCCCCACCTGGGAGGTGACTCAGATACTGGCCAGTGCTAGGCAGCGGCCACCACATCCACCTCCTCTTTCGGGCTCCGTGATTGGCTCTGTAGGCTCCATGTAGAAGCTCCTGTCACTGGGGACTGTGCTCATAGACCCCCTCCTGGCCATTCCCAGGCCTCTCCCTGCCTCCAATAACATGCTTCCTCTTGCTTCGGCTTCTCATTTCTGTACATGCTCAGTGGGGAGGAGGGTGATTGCCAGGGCGCCATCCTGCAGCCCCCTCCTCCCTTGGCCCTCCCCCGCACCACCCCTCAGGCCCTCTGTGAGAATCTTCTCTGGCCTTCTCTGCAATGGCTGGCCCTCTCCTAGGGTGGGGTGCGGGAGATCAAGTCTCCACCTTCCCTTAAAAGGCCAGTCTTTGGAGAATCAAATGCAGTTTTCAATCTGAGAACTTGTTTTGAGGAATTCGGTTTCTGTGATTGCCTCTGAGGCTTTTATAAGCCACGGAGAGGCTCTGCACACTGTGAGGGCTCTGCAATCAGAAGCAAACAAAATAAATGAAAAAATGAGCCTCTTGCCATGAACCCCTCCTCCTGAAACCACGGCAGGGTTTCAGTTTCCAGGCAGAAACATTGGCAAGGTGACATTTCCCTGCATCAATGCGATCCACAGATGGGCCTGGTGGTATTTGTAACTTTTTGCAAGGCATTTTTATATATTTTTTGTGCACATTTTTTTATGTTTCTTTAGAAAACAAATGTATTTCAGAATATATTTATAGTCGAACAATTCATATATTTGAAGTGGAGCCATATGACGGTCAGTAGGTTACATTTCTCTATTCTCTTGACCCACTGGCAATTTGTAAAGAAATATATATGATCTATAAATGTGATTACAGCTTTTTAATGTTAGCCACAGTGTATTTTTTCACTTGTACTAAAATTGTATCAAATGTGACATTATATGCACTAGCAATAAAATGCTAATTGTTTCATGGTACTGACCTCCTACTGGATGTGGGAATTTATTTACCGGAAGTAAAATCCATCAGCTGTTAGACATGGGGCTCAGATACATTTGTAGAGTTGATGGAAGTTGATGGAGGTTAAGGTGGCCTGCTGGGTGGGTGCCTTAGGTCCCTCCTGCCGACTTCACTTATGAGTGTGGTCCTCGCTCAGGAGCACATGAGAGCTGCAACTCAAGTTTTTGTGCCTTTTTTTTTTTTTTTTTTTTTTAACCCAATGGAAACAGCAGTGCCAGTTTTCTGAAGAATAATATTTGACTCACTAATTCCTCTTCCCTTTCCTCCTCTTCCTTGGTTCTCCTAACATCCCCCACGTAATCTCCAGAGACTCAACTCTCATAATATCCAGCTTTCACATTTGCCCATGTAAAAATCCCATAATTCGAGGCCATGGTTAATAGCTTTCACAGGAACAGGTGGCTTACCCCATAAATCATTAAATACCATTCAGCTTGAATCATTTTAATGTGACAATCATGAGCCAATTGCTCTAATCGAATTCTGCTAACCAGCTCTCTCCCTTGCTCTCCAGAACAATCCCAGTCATTCCCAGGGGGTGTTCCCCAGGCATCCAGAAAGGAGAAGGTGGGATCAGGCGCACCTTCTTTCTCCTCTCCTGGATGGCCACCTGAATGCAAAGCGTGATTCAGTCTGAAATGCAGGTATTTTCTGTAGGGACAGCAGAGTTCATCTCTGCACTGAAAAAGGAAGGAGGCCAGAGGAGATGGGATTGAGGTGAGTTAGAAGGCCAAGTCCAGCCTGGCCCTGGGCATCCTTCGCACCCTTTCAGATGTGAATGCTGTTCAGGGTTGGAAGCCTCAGGCAGTAGCTGGAGGCAGGACCAGGCTGGCCCCTTGGCCCACAGCGATAGGCTATAACCAGTTCCCAGGTGTTCTGGAAGGCTGGCTAACATTTTTCTTTGAATTGGGGAACATGTCCGATTTATTTTAATGAAGTACTGATGGATGGTGCTTTGCCCAGGGGCCTCCAGGCCTAAGACTGAAGCCAGAGTTAAACAGACACCCAGGGAAGTGTTAGAGATTGTGCAGACTGAAACAGACCCCTGTGTATTTCAACATCATTAATGGTTCTACTGATTTTATCTAAGGGGGCGCAGAGAAGAAAAAATGGGGAAAAAAGAAAAGATAGGAAAAAAGAAGCGACAGAAGAAGAGAAAGGCTGCTCAGAAAAGGAAAAACTAGTTATCTGCCACTTCGAGATGGACCGCAGTGCACGCTGCTCTTGTCTCCCCCGGCGCTTTGTAAATTTGCTCTAACCCTCCTCCAGGGCAGACCCCTGCCTTCCAAGCAGGGGCTCAGACCTCCGTGGAGGAGCGGTGCTCCTGTGGCCTGACTGGCCCCTGTATTTATGTGCATTTTCAGGCCTTTCCTGGTCTGCTAAGTTATGAAGAAAATAGTTGTGCAGAGACTGGGGCGGCGGTCTGGGGTGAGGAGACTGTACTCGCGACTCTGTCTAGCATGGCCCAGGGTCTCTTCAGCACTGCCCTGGGCTGCCCAGCCTCCCACCCTGCCCTCCACTCCCTCTCTCCGAAGGGCGGGTCACTGCTCCGGAGCCCACATGGCTCCACACATTCGTCATCTGTTTTCCTTCTGAGGCAAGGGTGGGGCTGCCCTGCCCTGCCCTGCCCTGCACGGAGCCCTGACTAGCCCAGGAGCAGGAGCCTTGGCCAGCAAGGGACATGCACCTCCTGCCCTCCCCTTGACCACGGCCAGTGCCGTCACCGCCTTCATGGGGCAGCTGTGGCCGTGCCTTTTGCAGGTGCTCACTGACTTTTTTTCCCAAGTGCCTGCTGCCTGGCCCTCCACCCCTCTGATGCCCAGGGTGGGACTCGTCCGGCAGCGGCTCCCAAGGCTGTGAGAGTGGCTTTACCTCTGAGCAGGGGTGCTTTCTGCACGCCAGGTGTGGAAGGTGGGTGGGAGCTCACATTCCCAGGGAGCAGCTGTGGAAATACTTCTCAGGGAGCCTCTAGGCCCGGCAATTCACTTTACAGATTCTTTAAACGGGTCCCCAATGTGGAAGAACTGTGTGAAAGGCCTGTTTCTCCCACCCACCTCCTGCTGGGTGAGGAGGCTCTGTGACCCTGTGCAATTAGGTTCCAGGACACAGCTGCCGCAGCCCTCACTCATGGGAAATATCCGCTTCAAGTGAACATGGTGTTCTAGAAAGTTCTAGAACTTTCCTCATACCACCCACAGATTAATGTCTAAGATTTCTTGCCAAGTCTCTTTAATTTGGACCAGAAGAAGGGGGATCCCATGGGAGAGCAAGGCCCTGATTTCAGTAATACTTTGAGAAAGGACACCTCAAATATCTGGGCTGTTCTCCCCATCCTCCTGTCCCTCATAAACACTCAGCCTGCTCCCCCGGCCCTTGGTCGTAATTCAGCATGTGGACACAGAAAGATGAAGTGGTTGGAGGTCAGAACAGATGGAATGAGGAGAAGAAAATCTCAGGTCCCTGCATGTCCCACTCAAACTGGGGCACAGTGTTCCCTTCTGCTTTAGTGCCGTCCTCTGTGACAGTGCAGAGCATGTGGCATTCCTTGTTTCCATCAGGGAAGCGTCCTGCCAGGACGCTGCAGCCAAAGACCTTTTAGTCCCCATTTATCCAGCCGACTCTCAGCCTGTGCCCCTCTGGCCAGCCTTGGGGTCAGCAGACCTGCTCCCGGGCATGTGGGGAGCCCACCCCCTCTCCGCCTCGGAAGGCATTGGCTGTTTGCTGGTCTGCTCCGGGCTGCAGTCTTCTGTGGAAGCCAGCAGTGGGCCTGGTCTGGGGAACCTTGGCTGGGGTAGCCCACCTCTTACATAAGCATCTTGGAGCCAGTCACACCTGAGGTCCCAGGCTCTCCATTCTTGATCCAGCAGGATTAGCACATCTCTGTGCCTAGAGAGGGGTGGCAGGTCCAACCTGGACACCGCAGAAGGCTACTTGCCATCTAGCTGTGGTGAGCAGGGGGAGTTGCCGTGGGGACTAAGACAGTTGGCCCCACATAAGAAAAGCAAACAAGCTCCAGGCTGTCCTTCTATGACTCCACTGGCCTTGGGCCCTCACGCTACCTGACAGGCCAACCCGGTGTCCTGGAAGAGTGAAGAGCCAGCTTCCATTCCGTTGTGGGTTGAAACTAGGCAGTGCTCTCCCAGGGCACTCGGTCCTGGGCCCACCCCCACAGTGCTGGCCCAGAGACCCCGGGGCCAATCAGCAGGGCTGGGGTGTCAATGGAGGTGGTTGATGGTGCCAAGGCCTTGGAGGAGCAGGCAGCCTCCTCCGGGCTGGGTGTGTGTTGGGGCCACGCTGAGGCCGGGTGGGGGGGCTGGTAGCCCTCCATGTGTGCTGGGCTCGGGCTGGGTGCCCCGCCTGCCCTGTCGTGTGACCACTGTGCCGTGTTGTCTGTCCACGTGCCCTTGTTCATCCGCTGTGCCCCGTGCTGGCCGCGCCCTCTGTCTTCACTTCCCAACTTCCACCTCTCCCTCCGCTTCAGCCACCCCCACCCCCCACCAGCTGCCTCTCTCCCAACTCTCCCCTTTCCCAGGGCCTCGGAAAGCCGGCGATTTGGAAGTCAGGAGTTGGGAGCCCCGCCGCCGCCGCGGGGGGTCTCAGCGTTTCAGGCATGCAGCCTGGCCGCTGTGGGAACCCGCCTTAATGGTGTCTCCCTCTGTTCTTGTTAACAGGAGGTTCAAGATGTGAGAGGCGCAGGTGGGGTCAGACGCCTGAGGAAACCTTACAGTAGGAGCCCGGGTCTGAAAGCAGTGTTAGGAAGAGCCCGCAGTGGCTCCCCTGCACCCAGGCAGGGCCCAGTGCATTTCCAAGGGCTTCGTTCTGCACAGTTTGCCTTATTTTCACCATTTGATTATGTAGCAAAATATATGGTGTTTACTCTTCATTTAGTTTGATTATCCAATGTCACTGGTGACAGATAGGAACTTAGACTAAGGCCATTATTTTACTTGCTATCTTACCGTATCTTCCCCATGGAGCCCCTCGCCTGGCCCGAGGTTCCTGAGTGTTGTATCACCCTGAACTGTGCAGGCTGGGACCCCCGATCACCCTGTCCTAGGATGGAGAGCCACCAGGAGGTATCAAAGCCCACCAGTCTGGGCAAACCCTAGTGAAGGCTGCCCTTGTGCAGGGGGTAGAGGAGGGCTAGGTTTAGAGGGCCAGGCAGAAGCCTCACCCTTCCCTGGAGTGAGGCGTAGGGTATTCCCCTTCAGTGAGCATCACAGAGCTTCCCCCAGCCAAGGCAGGCAGGAGTGTGAGGCTGGGGTAGGGGGAGACACGCCCCCATCCTGAGCTCTTCTCTACATCCCATCACGTTCTTCTCATCACTGTCTCTCTCATCCATCATCATGTGTATCCAAGACTGTCTCCATCACCCCGGAAAAAGACTCTCTCAAGACCAAAGCTTTCATTTAAACTGGGCACCAAGAAGCAAATCAAAATGTCTCGTGTTACCATGTTCTGAAAACACTGTGCACATCTGTGTCTTGTTCGGAATACTGTCTGTCGTCCAACCCTGTGTTCTTGTTCAAAGCCAATGTCCTCGCTGCATGAGCTGTCAGCTCCTCGTATGCAAAGGCTCAGAGTCAGGAGACGTCTTTTAACCAGGTTTCTTATTAGGGCTGTGAGCCTCTCAGGTGGATAGCCTGGGTTTCTCCACGGATCGCAAACCCAGGATGGATCCACGGAGCCCAAGGGAATTCGGTTTTCAGCTGGGCTGAACTGTGAGGACACCAGCCCTCCCTCCATGCTTCCATAGGTGTGAGTATCTCAGAACCACAGAGAGTTTTGTCTCCGTGGCGCCAAGAGCGTGATTCTTTTGGCCGTCAAATGAAAAGAATCCTCAACTCTTTTTTGGTTTTTGAAAACCCAATCCACAGAATAATGAATCCTGGACAGGAAGATTCTTTCCCAGTTAAAATCTAACCTCATCTTTTTCCCCACTTGGCAATCCCATCATCTGCTCCATTGTAAAGTGGTCTCTGGACTTGGCCGCTGGAATTGCCTTGTGCTTCCAGAATGTCCAGCAGGGCATTCCTCCTAGAAAAGGGGACGTTTGGGAAAGTAGGTTAAAACCTTGACATGTAAAGGGTTTCCCTTTACAAAGATCAGTTTGTAGAGTTGCATTAAGCAGCTTTAAAATACCACTTTTTGAACAGCTAGGCATTTGAGGGGTTTTTGCTTATTGTCTTTGTTTTATATTTCGTCTCATGAATACTTTGTCCCTTTGGTTAAATAGCCCAGGGAAAATTTTTAAATTAAGAAAGAAAAATAGAAGGCCAAAACCAGGAAATGTATCCATCGATAGGACACTGTAAATACTATACAGAAAGTATATTATAATAAAATAACCTTGAATTATAGATGTTTTTAGATATAATCATCTTTGGGTTGTCAAGAACATGTTTAAAGCATTTCCATAAATATTCCTTTATATAGGATCTTCAAGGTAGAAAGCCAGTCCACCAAACAAAAAACGTGTATCTTCAAGTCAGTTATGTTATATTGAATAAAATAGAGTACAGGGGCCTTTATTAACTATAAGGAATAAAGAACTGATCTCAGGACCCTCTTCTGAAATTAAGTTATCACTGCAGGTCTCCTGAACTATACTATAGGTGAAATGATCGAATTTTCAGTGGGATGGGCATTTTCTAAGTAATCCAAGATAATTTAAAACTCTCATGGAACATTTGGAACCGTCCTCCCCTGGAATCCGTGAACCAGAACCATTAAATCTCTTGCTCCCAGAAAAACAAGGCTCTAAATCTTGACTACAGTCAAAAAAAGAATCATTCCTTTCTCCCCAATAGAGGGAAAAATAGATAAGAGTAGAAACTGCTGGAAAAGTTCTCTGCCTAACAATTGCCCTCCTCGCACTCTGCTCCTGAACAAAGACGGCCTCTTGAAAGCAAATATGCATTTAAATAGTCTATTTGCAAAGGAAAAGGCTCTCTTGATCCCCTTTTGCTTTAAAAGTACGAGTCAAGTGCATCCATGGATTAGGAGTCCCCGGCTGTGCCTCCCTGTCCAGTGCTGCTCAACCTGACCTTCCCTTGGGCTCCTTGTAACCCCCAGGGCAGTCCTCCCCCTGCCAGCCTTTGCATCAGGACCTGGGCAGCTGTGGGGCCGGGCTGGGGACGGGACTCGCCGAAGTGCTGTGTGTTTATATCCGAATCTGCGCCATGTGTCGTGTGTACTGTTTTTCGTCCAGCCCTGCTCAGGCGCTGAGACCCCAGCGAGGAGGCTCAGGAGAGAGGCCCTTTGTGTGTGGGGGCCTGTCCTCCTCCGGAGCAAGGAGGCTCAGCTTGGAGCAGACGGCCTGAATGGCAGAAGGTTGCAGTCCCCCCTGTGTGAAGCCCAGAGAACTCCTAAGAATTTTCACTGGATCCGATTTCACCTTCCTTTTCTGACTGCTGCCTGATGCTATAGCCATGGGCTCTGGGCAGGGAGTTTATCAGCCCCCGAAACCCCTGCCCCAGGGGGTGCACCCTTCCACAGCAGGATGAGAATTGTGGGGTCCCTGTACACATCCTCCCTGACCCATTCCAAGGGATCCCCTTCCCTGGGAAGTGCTCCCTAGAAACCTTTAAGTCCCATAAGCAGACCACTGACACGGCCAAGCTGAAAAAAAACCCCTCCAAGCTACTTGTTTGTCCGTAACCTCGCTGGTGTCTCAGTCTCCAGGCAGTGATGGGTTCAGTGTTAAATGTGATGAATACTGTATTTTGTGTTGTTTAAATACATCTCCCAGATAATGTGAAAATGGTCCAGGAGAAGGCAGCTTCCTGTATGCAGTGTGCTTTTTTTTTTTAATAACAAATAACTTCTTTTAAGAAACAACCATTTCTACTTTGAAGTCATATCAATGAAAAGATGTATATCCACTTACAATTTTCCTAATAAAGACATGTATTCAAATGTAGCAACCAAGAGTTTGAAATTAGTGTTGCCATTCGGAATTTTCCAAACTTGGTTTTTCTTCCTCCAGCCCAGCCCAGAGGAGTCCTGTAATCTCAGCTGCATTGGTTAGTGGAAAACAGGCCATTGCAATCACGCTAATCGTAAGGAAGAATTCTGGGGGCATGCTTGCCTCTTCTAGTCAACGATCTGTAGCGGGTGTGGGGAAAGGCACTCTCTTCTCTCGGAATGTCCTTGGTTTTGCAGAAATCCCTTATTAAAGGCAAGCCAGTCCTCTACTGCAGAAGGGATGGTTTTACACAAGGACCCACATAGTTGCCTGTCAGCTGTGGGTCAGGAAGCCTCCATTTGCTACTTTCAAGGCCTGGTGAAGGAGAACAGTGGCCCATTCCCACAGGCACCGCCAAGGACCCAGTGCCCTGGGCGTATTTTCTGTCCTGCGCTGGGACCTCCTGGAAACTTACTCAATCTCTCAACAGCTGCCCACCAGCACTGTCCTGGATAACTTGATCAGGCGGTGAGCCCGGTAGGGTTCTGTCCTCATAGAGGTCAACCTGTCACACTTACTCCTACATTCTTTCTGGTCCACCGTCAACTGCACCAGAAAGGAGGGGCTGGTGCAGAAGCCACAAATGTCTGAGTCCAGATTGCCCTGTTCTCCAGAACCTCTTGCCCGTTGGCCCAAACAGAACCACATTAGCCCTGTGCTCAGAACCTCCGGGCTGTTTCTAGAGTGGCTTCGATGTGACTGCTCAGTTGCAGATGGACTGGAAGAGGAAAGAAGTACTCGAGGAGGCCATGGCAAGAGACAGCATGGTTTCCGGGGGTGAAGGCGGGTGTGTGGATTAGCAGAGCAGTGCTGGGATCCTGGTCTTATCTCTGCTTCCTCTGTGACTCGAGACACACCTCTTGCCCTGAGTGAGTCCCAGCCTCTATAACCCAGAAGCTTAGCATCCCCAAGAGTTGGGCAGACTAGCCGCGTGGGTAGGATATGCTTCACTCCCTCTTTCCACCTGTTTCCTGGGGTCCACCTGCCTCTCCTTAGGCCTCAGCAGTGCTCAGATACCTGGAGCTAAAAGTGATCATGAAGGTGAACAGGAGGGGAGAAGCCTCTTGGTTGGGTCTCGTAGGTTCCCTGATCACCTGTAAGTGCTGGTTCCAGCACATTCTGCTCTTCTGGCACCAGGAACCAACAACCCCTGGATTAAGTGTCAAGTATTCAGAATGATGCTGACTCTTCAGAACAATGTAGCTAAAAAAAAAAAAGGAAAAGTCCATTGCCTACCATGCTTCCCAGGGCTGCTGGCCCCCATAGAGTCGGCTGACAACAGCTGCACCTGTCACTCCAAGGAAGGACCATTTAAGCTTGTGCTTGCTGCCATATTGGGATTGATAAAGGACCCAGAGGCATCCCCTAAGAGCCCCCCCCCCCCACACACACACACACAAAAGGTGCACAGATTCTGTTTAGTCCTAGGCTCTCTTCCATTCTTGAAGGCACCCACCAGCATCAACCCAACTTGCCTACATCACTTGTAGTAATCACTTGAGCAAATCCTCAGCCTGCGGAGAGCTCCCCTGAGGACAAACTGGGAAAATAGAGTTCTCAGGGGGAGTCCATCCCTCGGGCATCCCTCAAGAGGCTGCACAGGGTCCTGGTGGGGATGTGAGGAGCCGTATTCCCCATGCCTCAAAGAGGGCTTGTCATAGTGGGTGTTGAACGGACATTGGATGTATGAGCAGGTGGCCAGGCTGACAGCCTCAGGGACAAGCCACAACCAACCCCCGGCGTTCCTACCTGGGCTTGGAGCTACTCTCAGATTTCAAGGCGGTTACTCTACTAAGTTTTAAGGAGTCAACACTCATTTTTGAGCAAATGAGTTGCAGCTACCCCTTGGCCCATGAAGCCAAACCGAAACAAAGCAGAGTGTTCATTCCATACCGACTCTCTCCCTTTACAGTTTCGTCCTCCCCCCTCCTCACTCCGCTGATGGGCTGGCTTCTAAGTCAGAAGGAAAGGCAACAATAAGAAAAGGCTCCATGAGCCCCACCTCTGGTCCACTGCTACCGCTCTCACCCGGCAGGAAGCGCCCTGCTCCCTTGCCGTCCTACACCTGGCCCTGGAGCCAGCTTCTCACCTGCCCAAGGACATCTCTCCTGACTCTCCCTCTCACCTGCACCAGCAATCGTTCCCTCTACATCAACACACCAACGTGCTCTAATATCTCCCATTGGAAACAAAACGAAGCAAAAATAAAACCAACCCTGACCTGGTATCCTGGGGACTTATTTTTTTTTTTTTTTTTTTAAGATTTTATTATTAGAGGCAGAGGGAGAGGAAGAAGCAGACTCTCGCTGAGTAGGGAGTCCTATGTGGGACTCAGTGCCAGGATCCTGGGATCATGACCTGAGCCAAGGAGGACACTGAGCCACCCAGGCGCCCCCCAACCTGGTATTCTTCCCGCCCCTTGTCTCTATGGCTTCTGCACTACTCTGCTTCGCATCACGTGCAAGTCCTCACAAGAGGGCTCTATGTTTCCCGTGTCCGCTTTCTCCCCTCCTCTCTCTCTTCTCTTTCTTAAAAAGCCCACTCCTGGCTAGAATTTTGGCCCTACCACTCACTCTATTAGACCCACTCTTTGTCGAGGTTGTCACTGAGCCATTGGGAAATGCAATGGCCAGTTATCACTTCTCAGCTTCTCAGTGTCCCAGCCTGGTCTCTTGACAGCATGGCTCACCCTCCTTGCAACACACTCTGGCTCGCTCTCAGCGGACCATTCCTATTTCTTCAGCTTCATACCTTTTCATTTTCTTTTTTTTTCTGTGTCCTCATCACTGGACATCTGAACATGAGAACACCCCTTGGTCAAGTCCACAGACGCTCCGTGTGCATATACCGGGTGACCTCGTTCTCTCTCCTGGGCTCCGGGCTTGGACGTCCCCTCCTCCCCTGAAAGTGAACATTTGCAAAAGGAAACTCTTATTTTCCACGTTTCTCCCAAGCTGCTCATCCCCATTCCTGTAAATAACAGCTCCATTGCTTCTGGGTGCTCAGGCCAAAACCATATTGCCATCTTTGATTTACTTTATTCCCTTACAGCCCTGAACTAAACCATTAACAAACCCAATTAAGCTTCAAAATACATTGAGAATCCAATCGCGTCTCACAGCTGCTATCTTGGTCCAGCAACCACCCCCTCCCTCACCTCCCTGCCCCCACAGTTCCTCTGGAAGCAGCGAGAGTGGCCTGCCGAGCCACCTGGCCGTGCCACCCCTGCACACCCTCCAGTTTTTAACCAACGGAGGCTCACACCCACTGTAGCCTGTCACCTCTCTGACCTCACGCCTCCCTCTGCTCTAGCCACAGTGGCTCCCTCACTCTTGAACAGGCCAGGACTGACCCTGGCTGGGGACTTATGGGCCCGGTAGCCCCTGCCCAGATACAACCTGGCTTAGCCCCTCCCTTCATTCAGTCTCTGTTGGCCATCATCTTGTGAGGAGAGCCTTTGCAGACTCCCCCAGCCCGTGGCCCTTCCCTGATGTGTCACACAGGACCCCCTTATCCTGCTTGGCCTCCCCTCAGGCACAGCCCCTTCTGCCAGCTTTCTGGGCACTGCCTGCTTCCCATGAGAAGGTGCATACCACATGGGAAGAGAGGGGCTTGGTCTGCTTTGCTCACTTTGTGGCTGGCCCCTAGAAGACGCTAAGGAAATATTCTTGGAATGACCGCCTGATAAACTAGTAGGAGGTTAACACATGGGAGTCTTGGCCCATCTCTGAAAAGAAAAGCAGGACTCACCTCACAAGATCGCCTGTTCGTTCCCACACTTAGGGGCACACTGTGAAGTCATCACTTAGCACCAAATTCTCCTCACTCCATGGTGCACATATCAGCGGTCACACACACACACACACACACACACACACACACACCTTACCTCTTGTCTAGAATCCCCCATGCCTGAGCCTTCCCCCTGGAGTCCCCAGAGCATGAAAAACCATAGTGGTTCATTTTCTGTGACCAAGATTAAAGAATCACCGCTGCCCCCAGGGCACCTCCTTCCGAGTGCTCCTTGCTCCTATGGGGACCTGCACACACTTCCTAGGAAGACTGTGGGACTGTCAGGGCTGCCCTGGGGACAGCTGGACAACTGGCCCAGTGTCCGGGGACGGGGCCTCTGCTGCTAGTGCTTCATCCCAGGCCTGACCTGGGGCGGTGGATGGCAGGCCAGCCCCTGGGGAGGAGGTCAGGGAAAGAGCCGAGAGCTCAGGAAAGGCAGGTTGCACAGGACAGTGTTCCACTCTCCCAGGCAGCAGCTCAGCGCTGCAGCCCAGCGGGGGAATTTGCTCAGGAGGAGGAGTGACCGGTCTTGGTCAGTCTGGAAGGCCCCAGATGCAGTCGCAGGCTCACCTTGTCCTGGCCTCTTCCAGGCATTTCCCTGAACATCAGCGCAAGGTCACATGGGCTTGTAGGCCGTGAGGAAACAATCATTTGGGGGCATTCCTGAGCTCTGGGGGAGGCGGCTCTCCTTCCGGCCACTGTGGGAACCCCGGAGCGCCATGTCCAGACCTTGGCACCTGGGAATGAGGCCTGCCAGGGACCAGCTCTTTCCAGTTCTTCCTCTGTGGGGGCCTGCCCCTGTGCTCAGGCAGCCAAGGAGAACTGGAGGCTAATGCATTCACTGTACTTCTCCTTAAAGCAGGCAGGACAGAGTTCCCAGGGAGGACAAGCACACACCTTGGTCAGGTGCTTTCCATCCAGCTGACATTTTGGGACCATTCTCTGCCTGCCAGTCTACAGAGGTGTTTTTCAGATGCCTCCTTCTTCCGCGTTTCCCACAGTCCCAGGAGATAACACCCCTCTCCTGTGTGATGAACACAAGGACAGACGTTCTAAGCAACCATGAAGTGTCCACATCTCAAGGCTGGAACGTGGGAGGCCCGACTGATCCTGGACTATTTGGCTCCAGTGGTCCTGGCAAACCATTCTTGCAGTTTGTAGAGCTCCCTGGGCAGAGGTGGTGGGCGGGGTCTGCCTGGCTCAGGGCAGGGTCTGCCCCATATGGTTCAAAGGGATACCCTTGACAGTTAAATGACAGTCCAGCCAGAGCAAACGCTCAGCAAGCTCAGCCTATGAAATCAGTAGAGACTGTCAGAAGCAGCAGTTTTTTAAAAAAGTGAAATAGCACCAAAAATAAGGAAAGAAGAGAAAGGTATAGAAAACATTGGCTTATGTCACACTTACTAGAACAATTTGCACACAAGTGTGTGTGCACGTGTATGTGTTTTATAATGTCAAATCCAATTTTTATTGTGGTCTATCCTCATAAAATGTACTGCTCTTAGGCACATAAAACCCAGTGATGAACGTGGCTTGCCTCCCTGAGGAGGACAGAAGTTGGAAGAGGACACCAGATTTCTTTGATTTAATCAGAGGTTTAAAAAAATAAAACATGAGTGTTTCTAAAATCAGCGTACATTTTACAAGCACAGTAGACATCTAATGGCATCTTTTTTTCTTTCCTAAACAGCTGTAGGCTTTACAAGGAAATGGTGATATTTCAAAACCAAAACAGCACAGCGACAATCCCTGCCCCATACAGAGCCTCCTGCTCTGTGCCTCCGTACTGGGGCTGAAGGCAGCTCCTCACAAGGAAGGCACTGCTAGGCAGTGTAAAGATGCCACTGATCCCAGCACAGATAAGGCAGGGGAGGCTCAGAAAGGTTCAGGGGAGCCCCCAAAGCCTGGGTGCATGCCTGGACCACAGTTCTGGAATCCAAGCACAGCTATCTTGGACCCCCAGGCTCAATCTCTGCACTTTCTTAGAAATGGCCGAGTATGAGCTATCCCAGGAAAGGCATGGTTCTCACTCTGTGGTTTTCTGGAATAACAAGATCTCACCCACAAGGCACTGTTCCTGTAGCTGCCAAGGCCTGTGTTCTCAAGTGGCCTTGTGAGAGAGTCCATTTCCTTTGTGGCAGGGCTCATGAGGCTCCCCTGCTGACCTCCCCAGACTGGTCATTGTGGACTCGTGCCCTGGATCAGCACCGCGGCCACAGGGAGCCAGGATCTGGCACCTGGAGTCACAGAAAAGGGGGACTTGAACCCAAAAATTCTCAAAGAGAGGAATCTGAGAGGGTCATTCCTTGGACAATCAGGGGTACCATGATCCTGTTCAGATGCCCTTTCAAAGTCGTTAAAGAGTGACCAGGCATTCCAATGTGCCTGGACAGTTCCAGTGGCTACCTATTGCCCCAGCAAAATGACTAACAGCACCATCTGTCTCAGAATGTCCTATTTCAAAAAATAAATCCTTTGGCCACCTCATCAAATAATGAAAAAGTATGTGAAATCTGCTAGCCTCATACCAGAAGGGCAAAAGTTGCTGTTTCTCCCAGCCTCTCTTCCTCTTCTGCCTCCTCCCCTCCTTTTGGCAAAGCCTAGACAAGCCTTGGGTCCACGGCCCTCTTCCTCCCCTGGCCTTCCTCTCTTCACCCAAACTGGAGCTGCTCTCTGGGGCACCTGAATTCCCAGCCTGGCCTTGGGCTCCTCATCCTCTCTGGACACCAGGCACGAGGCCGGGAGGCCAGCCCAGGGAGACAAGGATCGCGGGGCCTGCTGTCAGAGCCCACCCCATCACAGACCATACAGGGGTCCTGCAGAAGTCCCTGAGCCTGCCCGAGCCCGGAGCTCATCTGCAGTTCCTCCTCTGTGAATCACTTCACGGGGACAAGGGCCAGCTCTCGACTGCTCTGGGGGCGGGATGGGGCTGTTGCCTGAGTGCAGGGAAGGAGAGCAGCCCCGCAGCTGGGACGTCCCTCCCCTCCAGGTACCAGGCATGAAACACACTAACCACCACTCCGTGCTTCCTTCAGGGGAGATGGGATTCCGGATTCGCAGATGAGATAGGAGCCGAGGTAAGCACTTTCCTAAGCCACGTCCGCAGAAGCAGCAGAAACCAGAGTCTCCACATTTTGTGTCGAGCCATCCATATCACTAGCTGCCCTTCCTTCCCGTGTGTCTCAGACTCCCCACTGAGGGCCAGACAGGAGGTGTCCGGGGAGGGAGGGGCGATGGTGACCAGAGGGAGTCCCTCCACCAGCTGCTGGGCTGGGGGCTGTCCTGGGGCTCAGCGGGGACATAAGTCACCAAATCTGGCATACGAGGTGAGCAGAAGTGTCTCCTGGGTGTGGCCAACAACCCCCCTGATGAGCTGTCACTGGTGCAGGCGGGTAGGTATAAAAAAAGCATTCTTGGGTTGGAAAAAGGGAGTTAGACTCCGGCCTGGCCAGCGGGCATGAAAGAGGGTGCTGGAAGCTGATAAGGAAGAATAGGAATAATAACCATAAAAATGATGCCGGGTAACGTTGCCCAAGGACAGACCAGGTGTCAAGTTCAGAGCTGGCTTCTCTAGATCCATGACTTCATTCAACCTGACATACTCGTGAGAAAGGGAATGACCACTTAGGGCCACCCAGGATCTATAGCCGACATGGACCCCCATCCTCTCTGTCTCTGCATGGTCTCGGTTCGAGGGCTAGCAACTGGGACTTCGTGGCTAGGTAAGTTGGGTGCTAAGTTAGGGCTTTGCTGTCAAAGCCCGCCAGCAAGTGGCTCTTTCCCACCCCTCTCAGGGCTGCCTAGCACTTCCTCCATTTATAATCAGATCCGTGTCTTAGTGAAGTGCTCCTGGCAATGTTTGTCATTCAGCTGTATGTGTTGACCTGCCCTTGCTGGAAGCCAAGCTGGGATAAAGGATCTCTGGCCCCTCATTCCAGCTTCTCCCCAGGCCCATCTCCCATGGTGCTCCTCCTGGGGTGCTGGAAGCACTCAAGGGTGGAACGTTGTCATGAAGTCAGGGTTCAGGAATCATTCCAAATTCCTATGCTTAGGGGTCCGGTCTTGGCCTCTGGGCACACACAGTCCCCCCACCCCAGGCTCAGCCTGCTGCCTCCCCTCCCTTTGCCCTCTTCTGGGTCCCCCATAGCTCCAAGCTCAGCCCTCCCACAAGATGCCACACTCATCTGGGGCTTTGAACCCTATTCCCCTTGGCCCTGGTTCCATCAGCAAGAGTCATCAGCTCTGCCCAATTTCATGGAGATGTCTAACTCCTAGGTCTCCATTCTTAGGCCACGGCTAATTCGATGCAAGAAATTTTAATCCCTTGTTGACCAGAATATTGAAACAAATGCCTGAGGTTATATAATTGCCACATGCTACAGCTTTCCCAGACCTGCAGCTTTGGAAAGTTTGGGACAGTCACGTCTCCGGGCTGGACCCAGGAGCTCCTTAGGGCTGCCTATCCTGGTGTGGTTCTGGCACACAGGGCACATCTGATTATAAGTCTGCTGCCCAGGACGTGGTTTGAAAACCATTTTTGCTCCTTTACCTGTGAACTGAAAATCTTATGTCTGGATTTCACTATTTCTTCATTTTGCTGATGGCTCAAAAACCACCAACCTCCCCAGGCTTGAACATATGTGTCCTTGGGAGTTCAGTCTCCCCATCAGCCTTGCATCCCAATTGGTCCAGTTTCAGCAAATTCATTCCACCAGCTGTCCTGCCAGGCGGCCCCAGCGCCAGCGGTGCCCATGTGGTGAAAACAGGTCCCTTCTCCAAGCAGCCATATGGCCTCCTGCCCACAAACAAATTAATTAATAAATCAGGTTCCCAAGTAAAATAAGATGGGTGGCATCCTTCGCTAGGGTTCCCGCACACCCACTCTTGAGCCTAGTCCCCATCCAGAGGTTGTTTCAAAGGATGTACAGAAATGTCCAATGCAGCTTGGAAATCATTTCAGTTTTCTCTTCTTTCCCCACTCTGACACATCAGGAGCTGTTTTACAGAAATCAGATCAAAGTGGAACAAATCTGTGAGGTTCCCAGCACTAAAATGCTCCTTTACCAAGGTTTTTGTTCACATGTTCACACCCTTCAGCTCCAAAGTGAAACAGAACAAGACAGAAAGGGCATCTTCGGCAGGTTTGGGCGTGGCATTGTGGCAGGAAGTAGAGTCATTTGTAAGAAATCTCATCTTAGCCAAACCCAAACAGTTGATTAGCCAAAGGGGCTGCCGCTAGCCTATGGGAGCAGCGCCAGCCTCAATCTGTGACTCTGGATATGTCCCCCCTATGCTTGGTGCAGTGAAGGTCAGGTTCATAGACTCTGGCCTTTCCCAGAACCCAGAAACAGAAACAGAGTCTGACCGACTTTCTGGATGTGGCCAGTGAAAGTCAACCCTGGTGATATGCAGAGCTTTCATGAGAGTCTGGGAAAAAACCAAACAAAAGGAATGAAAACAGAATTTATAATATAATATCAAACATTTAATTTTAAACAATGTGAGAAGGGCCTTTAAATTGCCTTCAACTATTAGAATTTTGGAGTCAGTGGATTTTGGAGTCAATCAGAAGACAGAAAAGCACCTTCACGGGAGCAATGTGTTAGAGCATAGTCATCCACATTGTCTTGCTTTGGCGTTCCCCCACTCTGCCCAGTAAAGAGTGAGCTGAGCTTTTTGTAGGGACCAAATAAAACTGTTCTGCATGGGTCTCGCCACTCCTTTATCTGAAGCCCTCCAAGAGCTTCCCAGGGCACCCCGATCCACCTCCAATTTCCTTCCCCATCCTCAGTCACAGGGGCTCCCTCCTGCCTCCTCCAGGGTCCTCAAGGGCACCTTTCCTTTGTCCAAGGCCACTTCCCAGACCTTCTGTCTCACCATCCACTCACCCTTCAGCTGGACCCTCCCCTCCCCTGGGAAGCCTCCCTGTTAACCATTCCTGCCCCACCCAGTTTCCTTCCCACCCCAGATGGCCTCTGTATCCCCTATGAGGCAGACCCTTCCCTCCACACAACGCCCAGACCTCCGCGCTGGGACAGCGGAGGACAGCTCGCCATTCCAAGATCTCGGCTCTCTGAAAGTCCTCTCCCTTTAAATAGCCAGCTCTGAGTTTGTTTACCTTTCCTCTGGTGTAAATCTAACTCACTACCCCAAGCAGTAGAGGCAGCAAAGCTGTGACCTGTTAACTAGTTACAAAGTAACCCCCGTTTTTGTTTGTTACCATGGCCCATATGCCCTTATTATCATTTGAGTAATGGGGCAAGCTTGTATTTCTCTAAACACCTTCCTGTGGTTGCATTTGCAATGTATATTAATACATTACATAAAGCATAGCATTTATTTTATTAACAAAATAAAACAATTGAGTTTAGCAATTTGAAGACCGAACACTGCAACCCCCCCACCCCCACCCCAGAACTATAGACTGAAGCATTAGGAAAAACGGGAATCCACGATTTTTAGCATGCTTGTGCCCAACCCCCAGAGGACTGGCTCACAAGCGTCGATCTTGTTTGGCACTTTCTTCCCCAAAGATGTTTGGAAAGGAGATTATTGCCTTAGCACGTTTTCAGTGAGTATGGGAAAGAAAAGAGAAGAAGGCAAATCCAAGAAGGGGATTCAGTAAAAGAAATAGAGAAAAGCAGGCATGAAAAGCAAGTAGAGAAGTGCAGAAGGGGAAGGCCTGGGCCAGGGGTTCTCAGCCCCAGGTGCATGGTAGGAACCTGGATTCCCAGGCTGTGAGCAGAGAAATCAGTCTTGGGAGTGGGGTGCATCCTATCCCCCCAACCCTGTGAGTAATCTGGTGCTGGGAAATCATTGCTTTGGACCAGTGGTTCTCAAATTTAGGGATTAATAGAATTTTCCAAGAACTTCTTAGGACATAGATTTCTTGGCTGTAGCCCCAGAGCTTCCGTTCCCCAGGCCTGGGAGAGGCCTAAGCAGGTGCATCTCTAACAGGTCCCCAGTGATAAGATGCCTCAGGTCCAGGACCACAGGGTGAGAGAGAGCCTGTGCTCTGGAGCTTGGTGCATTCAGCCTAAAAAGTGAAGAGCTTCAGATGATGTGCAGATGGTGACCGTGTCCTGTTCCAGGAGCGGTAGGGCAAGAGATCTGTGAGATTGCAAGATTGAGAGACATATTTCTCTTCTGGAGTGTTTATTCTGCCTCTTGGTCTCTTTCTCTGCATACATCCCGCCCCTCTGGTGCAGGGAGCTCCCTGTCTCCTAGGGGAGTCTAGGGCATTTCTTCCAGTTTTGATTATTGTGAAATTTTCCCTTAAATGGAGCTGAGTTTTTTGTGCTGTATCTTCTACTGGTTCGTCTCAGCATCCCTGAGAGTGAGGCTGCCTCATCCAGGTGACATGAAAACCCAGGGTGGTTAGCATCTTGATTTCTGATTCAAGTATCTCCCCAGTACCTCTTTGGAGGGGTGCAGTGCCCTGCCCAGGCTCCCAGGGCCATGCCAGCCCCCATCTGCCTACTCCAGTGTTTCCAGAGCTCAGTCTGCTCACACTCCGGTGCCTCATCTCCTTGCACTCTGTTTATTTATTGTTGTTGTTTTCATTTAAATTCAAGTTAGTTAACATACAGTGTAG
The DNA here is from genome assembly GCF_022355385.1 of Mustela nigripes. Lineage (NCBI taxonomy): Eukaryota > Metazoa > Chordata > Mammalia > Carnivora > Mustelidae > Mustela > Mustela nigripes. Next base: position 154,022,306 of record NC_081560.1, read on the forward strand.
TACTGGTTTCAGGAATAGAATCTGATGACTCATCACTTACATAAACACCTTGTGCTGACCCAACATGCCCATCACCCTGTTACCACACCCCCTCAGTTCGTCCGCTATACTTAAGACTCTCTTATGGTTTGCCTCCCTCTCTGTTTTTGTCTTATTTTATTTTTCCTTCCCTTCCCCTATGTTCACTTGTTTTCTCCTTGAACTCTGTTTTTATCCCCTAGCACGCCTTCACGTCACTTCTAACAAGCCCTCCACAAACAGATGGGTGGGAAAGGGAGGAAGGGTCACATGAACTTGGGCACCACAGGGCATGTGAAATCTGGTCCCATTTCTGTCACTCGGGATCCACCGGCTTCTTGAAGGATCTTCTCTCTCACCTTGTGGAATAAAAGGCTCTGTGGGGTTGAGTGGGGCTGACCCTGCAATTTTCTCGAGGTTGGCCAGAGAAGCCCTGGTGAGGGGCCCTGGTCAGACTGCCCTTCTTGGGGCTAGGCAGTGAGCACTGACCCTGAGTGCCCAGAAACTAGGCATCCTGGACTTTTTGGTGTGTCCTCCCCTCCCAGGCTTTCCATTCCACCTTCTTTGGACCTCAAAAATTAGATTAGATAGATAGATGATAGATAGATAGATAGATAGATAGATAGATAGAAGATAGATATTAAATAGTAGATAGATAGATAGATAGATAGATAGATAGAATTAAATAGATATTAGATAGTAATAGATAGATATTAGATAGTAGCTAGATAGGTAGATAGATAGATAGTAGATAGATAGATAGACAGATAGATAGAAAGAAAGAAGATAGGGAATAATTCTACCCAGGGCAGAAGAAGGTGAATCTAACCCAGCCTCAGCCACTAAAATCCTCAGGGCTGAGCGTCGTTGAGGTCCTAAAGCTGATGTCAAGATGCTGAGAATCCCACATACCTTCCTGAGCTGTGAACTCACTGATTCAATCACCCGCTTGCACATTAAAGGCATCTCAAGCTTTGCCTGAACAAAACCAAAGTCCTCATTTTCACACCCACCTTCCCCGGGTCAAGTAATTTCGCTCCCAGTTTTCTACCTCGGTAAGCCACAAGCCACATGGTGTCACCCAAAAACCCAGAGCCACCTGTGATTCCTCAGCCCCACCACCCACCCTTGCCTCCATCCAGCCCCGCAGCGAAGCCAGAGGGATCATCAAAAAACCACCTCAAACTCAAGCTCTCTCAGTGACCCCCACACCCTATCACACCTGTCCTTGCCTGTCTGGTCACCTGGCTGCACAGAGCAGTCTCAGGGAGTGTGCAGGGACCGTGAGGAGCGAGCCCGGCAGGGTGGGAGGGGCCTCTGGGGCTGAGAGCAGGGACCAGTGTTGGAGCCCTGATGACGCAGGCATCCTGCCCGTTTGCCACTTCCAGGCTGTAGCCGCAGCCTCTGCGATGCTGTCTCCTCTCACCCCTCAGTCAGATCTCCCTTGCTCTCATTCAGTTCGTGGGATGCCCTGAGTGTACCCAGCATGCTCCATTCCTCCCCATTCCCCACGGAACTGAGGGCAGTGGCAGCTGCAGGGGCTTCGATCTGAAGGAAAAATCAGGGTTTAGTGCGTGTCCTGGAGACTCGGTCCCTGCGACCGTGTGTAGAGACACTGCCACCCAAAGAGGTTACTTCATAGGATGGGATTCTGGGGGTCTGTGTGGAGTATCTTCTGTCACCCTCCAGAAGTTTTTTGGGGCCTGATGTCTGCCCTGGGGTCCGATGTCGGGCCAGCACTGCTATCTGCGTCACCAGTGGGAAGTAAAGATGTTGGGAGAGGTAGGCTTAGGATGTCCATTCCCTGGAGCCTTCAGACCGGGTTAGTCCTGGTTTCTGCAGTCAGAAGGTTGTAGCTCTGTCCAGGGGTACCCCCTGAAGTTGCATCTAGTGACTGTTCCCTCTTCCTGCTCAGGGGTTGGCGACCCCGTGTCCTGCCTGTGCCTTTGTAAGGAGTCTCCTTATTAACCTCTCCTGAAAGGACCCTCACGTGAGCGCGCCATCTGTGCTCTGCTGGGATCCCTATCGCTACACTTACTTTCCTGTTTTCAGATTCCATTTCCCATGATGTCTGCATTCTGTCTAACAAGCCCGGGTTACTGTTTAGTACAAGTCAACTGCAAAGATAATGAACAAGGAAAGGCAGCATTCAGGGGGCTGCGCGGTCAGGGGCCTGCTCCCTGGGGTGGCTCCCTCTGGGCCGAGTTTCAACCCCAACGGGGACACACGGCTGACCCTGCTCCGGCATCTGTGCATAAAACTACTCAGATGTGGATTCTAACTCAGTAGTTAGGATGACACCAAAGGGATTTTCTCAGCATGACTCGATCCCCACTCCTGAATGAGATGTTTAAACTGTAATCTCCATACTTCTACAGTTAGACCTGGGCGGACCTGAGTTCCAGGCAGACTTGGCCTGTGGGACTCCAGACAGGTCACCTACACTCTCCATGTCCCAACCTTGTCATTGACAACAGTATTGCCTGTGGAGAGAAATAAATGAGATAATGTATTTAAAATGTTTAGCATAATAAGCAACCAAGAAATGCTCAAAGTTCGGAGATAATTTTCATTATAATTAGAAATGCTACTCTATAGAAAGACCAATAATTTGAGCCCAGTAAGGGTGTTATGGTATGCCCACTCCAGTTTCTTTTTCACAGAGCAAGTGTGCCCAGGAGGGCTTTGTGTCCCGGGCTGGCCTGGGCTCTTCTCATGGTCTTCAGGGTTTATTGTGTCCATCCTCTCCTGTGTGGCCCAGGCTGCCTGAGGCCCCACTTGCTCTGCCTTGGGTAGTGAAGTTCTCTTACCTAGGTCATTGTCTCTGTTCACAGAATATCTGGAGTCTGGGGATCTGCAGTCAAAGTTCACTCCACGTACAGAGACATTACCACTTGATGTCTGAGGAAGAAAGATCCCTTCTTGGGTCCCCAGGGTATCAGTTGCCAGCCTGGGGCAGGGGGTCCATTTGGGGCAAGCATCTTGCTGTAGGTCACCTGAGGACTCTGTGACTGGCTCAGGGTGGTGTTGGGACCCTTTTAAATGTTTGCTATTCAGGAAGAATCTTTTCCTGAATGGGATTCAGCCCCTTCCATTGGGCTCCTACATGGACATTCCCCCAGGAAAGTACCTTGTTCTTGCTGCCCATCTAACCACTCTGTCCACCACCAGAGGCTCCACCAAAGCCTTTGTGAGTCCCCACAGTGAAGTGGACACCCACTGGAAGGGCACCAACAGATATGAAGGTAGGAAAGTGCCAGAAGCTATATGTGCCCTGGCCTGAAAGACCGGAGACAAGCATCGTCCATCCCAGATAGGCCACGAGTGAACGCTTGCAGGGGAGGCTTTCAGGACAACACCCGAGGGACAGCTGGGGCACCTCAGATTTTTGCCCTCTCTCACATCCATCCACTCTCTTCTGCTCACAGGCAGCCCAAGTCCACAGGAAAAGCAAGAAAATCACATTTGCAGCATCTGTGTAGCTCGGAGCTAAGTTCCACGGTATCTACTACATCGCCCCAGCTCTGGCTACATGATGTGTGATGAACAGCAGAGTTCCCGATGGCACCACACCTCACCTTCTACCCAGCCCCCAGCCCTGCTGGGTCGTCAAGAGCTCCTGCCAGCTAGTTTGATGTTTAAAACATAAATTCTTTCAAACCTTTTTCCTCCAAGTAAAATTCTGTGTGTGTGTATGTGTGTGTGTGTGTGTGTGTGTGTGTGTGTGTGTCTGTGTGTGTCCAGAGCCCACAGGCCCAAGGAACTCTGCCTCTGGTTACCTTCCAGTGTTCACCCAAACCACCTTCTCCCCATTTCCTGCCATCCAGCCTCCCCAGTATTTTCTGTGTTCCTTGGCCAAGCCCAGCTTGCTCCTGCCGCAGGACGTTTGCATTGACTGTTTCCTTTGCCTGGAGCACTATCCCCTCATCTTCCCACAGCTGCCCCCTCTTCCTCCTCAACTTAAGGAAACCCCTTCAGAGAGGTCTTCCGGATCACACCAGGCAGACCACCCTCTCCACATCCAGCCCTTTCCCCACACCGTTTAGGCAATTTGGGTGCAAAGGCATTTCTTTGATAATTTGTTTTTTTATTCATTGTCTGTTTGTGGGCATAAGTGTATAAGGACAGAGCCTTATTGTTTTCCATCAGTGTCACAAGGGCCCTAGAACACCAGTGCAGAGCACATAGTAGGTATGTCATGAATGCTTGAGGCCTGGATGGATGAATGATTGTTCAGTGTAGAGACGCGGGGTCCTAGCTCCAGGACAGAGGAGCCAGAAGGCCAGGCCACCATGTTACCCAGTGGACAGCTCATGGAGGCAGAAATGCCCGCACAGCCTCCTGTCAAGTGCAGGCCCAGGGTCTGAAAGCCGCGCATGCTCAGAAGCATTCAGGTGTGGGGAGCACGGGGCCCCGGCACTGGGGATTCCAGCAGGCCTGGGATCAAGGAGAAGAGGCTGGGCTTGACACCAAGTGGTGGGACCTTGGGCTTTGGAGCTAGGCGGCTTGCCCAGGCCACAGCTGGCTGGGCTCTGCCGGGCCTCCCCAGGGAAGGAGAGCTGTATAAACAGGAAGTCCACTGCCTTTGATAAGCCCTAAGTCCTTGTAGGTCTCTTTGTCCCAACATTATTCTCTACTAGTTTGAGGCCTCAGCTCTGATACAGGAAAATGAATTTCACACTTGCCTCCTTCCTGACTCAATCCCCATGCAGGAGAGGGGCAGGAGAAGAGAGAGAGAGAGAGACAGAGAGAGATACAGGAGAAAGGGGAGGAACAGAAATATAAAACAGAAAAAGGTAAGAAATGGAACGAAAGAAGGAGAGGGAAGAGAAGGAGAAGGTGACTCGTAGAAGAAACAAAGAACGGAATGATTATAAAATTCTCTAAAGTCAACCAACTATGCAAGAATGGAACTTTGGAAAGCTAGAGGTATTTTGAAGGCACTAATAAAGTTTCATAATTTGGAACTTCTGTGCACTCCTTGCTTGCAAAATTCCCAAGTCAGAAACACTCTCCTTCTGATGAAACAGGTCTCATCAGAAATTCCCTCTTCTACCACGTGTTATCCTCCCCAGGAAGGGGGCCAGAGCTGGGAGCACTGGGAGGGTGGGCAGGGAGTGTCGTGTCCCTTGTACCCCAGGAACCAGCACATGGTCTTCCGGGCATCCACAGCTGCCCACCCTGGGCCCTCAGAACACAGAGACCAGGTTAGGAGTTTCTGCCTTGCTGGCCCGGTCATGCTGTCGTTCACACGGGGCCTGGCAACCCTGTTCTCTGAGGGAAGGCGGTGTTGAAGTGTAGAAGTGAGACCACGCTGTGAGTAGCTAGCCACATGGCCTCCAGCAGGGCCTTCGGTATTTTAAACCCCAGTTTCTCCATCTGTAAAATGGGGAGAATGAGAATATCAACTCGCAGGGTTATTGACAAAGCTCAGGAGGAACAAGGCAAAGGCAAGTTATCTGTGAGCGGAATGCACGGGCCCACGGGGAAATCAGAAAAGACAGCTGTGTACCTTACCTGGCAGTGGTAAGTAGGCAAGTGGATAAGGTCAAGGCTAGTAGGTCTAAGGAAACCTGTGTGCTCCCCGCACAGACGTTCCACTAGTTCCAAGCACCCAGCACAGGGCAAAGATGTACCTTCCACTTTTCCGGGACAGATTTGTTGAACATAAATGAGGCATTTGCGAGCACATGCTGGGGCCTGAGACGCGTGCAGGGGCTGCTGAGATGGGTAACAACAGCCATTGATTATCAACCACTTGCTTTATACATCTGCCGCCTTTATTCTTCCCACAGTCCCCCATGGTCGATGTTACTCCCATTTTACAGATGGAGCACCTGAGGCTCAGTGAAGTTGAGTCAAGTCCAAAGGCCATTTAGTCATTAGGTGGCAGAGCCCACTAGCATCTGCTGATGCCCCAGCCTTTGCCCATAACCACCATGTCCTTGACTTTGAGGACTTTGGGGAATGGGTAGAAAACAGACATGAAAAGGAGCAAGATGTTGTGCAGTGAAACTGTGGGAGCAAGAGAAGAGCACAGTGCTCTGCCTGCACAACCACCCATGCCATGGGAAAGCCCCATGGAGGCTTGGCCATCGGGGGAGAAAGGTACAAGGAGCAAGGGAGGGACAGCCTTGACTCCTTTCAGGAGAGACAGAGAATTTGAAGTGGAAGAAGCAGGATTCATAAAAGGTTGTGCTGGGGAGACAGGCCAACCTGTGCCCTGAAGTATCCCCCACTTACTGATCTTGGGGACCCTACATTAGGGCATGCACAGCTGTAATCCAGTATATTGGCAACTCCCCCCACATCTCCACTAGGATGATGGGAGCGGACAAAGCCTGCTCATGCTTGCCCAGTACAGATGTGTGTCAGCACTTGTCTCAGCACTTTACTGAGTAGCCCTTTCCATTGTCCCAACAACTGTAGGAAGAGGGTTCGATTATTAGTCCCTCTCACATACAAGGAAATGGAAATTGTGATTGTTAATTTTAGTTGTTAACCTGATGGTCCCCACTTGTTTGGTCAAATCCTAATCTAGATGTTGCTGTGAAGGTATTTTTTGGGTGTGATTAAAATTAAATCAGTAGACTAAATAGAACACATTATTCTCCATGATGTGGGTGGGTCTTATCTAATCAGTTGAAGAACTTAAGAGAAAAGATTGAGGTCCTCTGAAGAGGAAAGTGTCTGTCTGCAGGTTGCCTTTGAACTCAAGACTGCAACACCAACTCCTATGGGAATTTCTTTTTTCTGTCTTGTATATTTTGGACTTGCTAGCCCCAATTATGCTTGTGGGAGCAAACTTCCCTTTCCATGAGCCCTAAGAAGAAAGCTGGTTACATTTGCCATGGATCAGGAAAATAGCCCAGAAGCTTCTTCCTCTGGGAAGCTGAGAGCTGGCCCTCACTCAGCTGTGATGCAGAGCCCTCAGGTAAGGTGTCAGGTGGAGTGGTATTTACCACTGGTCCAGGCTCCCTAGGGATACCCTCCTCTACTCAGGGCCAGAGGCTGCAGGGCCTGTGTCCTAGGTCTGTGACTCTCTCTTCCCCTCTGCCCAGGTCACGAAGCTTCCAGGGTGCCCAGGGAATGTCCTGGGTCCTAGCAGCCCACTCGGGACCACCAGCTTTCGGGGGAGGGAAATACTGATCTCTACGCGGCATTTGCATGACTGACTTGGTCTCACAGAATGACTCAAGTTGGCAGAGGCTGAGGGTTCTCAAAGAAGGGAATCAGAAAGACACCCAGTGAATGAGGCCATGGCATTTGTCAAATCATGCCTCGATGAATTTAAAAGATCTGCTTGAACATGACTGCCTCCCAGGAGCACAGACTTTCTTCGTGGATTCTCTGGAAGGCTCACATACTGCTTCCCAAAAGCTCAGACTGCTTCAGGTCTTCCTGGAGGCCTCTGTGCCTGGGCCAGTGAGGACCTTTGGTCCCTGGCTCCACCCAGGGTCCTGGGTGCCTATGAAGAGCTCCTTGGATATTCTCAGTGAATGTAGCTGTTTTCAGATATCCCGGCATCATTCCCCCTTCCTAAAAGCACAGAGACCCTGTTTTGCAGGATCTTCTCTCTCCTTCTCTGATCCCACCTGTGGCATCTTTACTGGGGTTGGGGTTGGGGGGCGGGGGGGGCGTCTAGGAATTGAGGGCTTCCTTCCCAAACTGGGCTGAGGGACACCCTATGGGAGATGTGATCTTCAGGTGCAGAGAGGCAAGGACAGAAAATATAATGGGACAGGGCTCCTTCTGGTGCAGCTAGTGTCTAGAAGAGAAAGCAGGGAGCTGCTGCTAAACCAATGCTGCTCCTTGTTCTGCTTTTTTTTTTTTTTGGTCCTGAACTGATTCTCCATTGCTCTTTCCAGCTACACATCTAACACAAACAGTTTTGGTTGATGTCCCCGTTGCCTGAGCAGGGTGGAGAGGGGTGGGGATGGAAGATACACGTTTCTAGCTGCAGTCCTGAATGACTTTGAACATGGATACTAACAGAACCCTCTAAGTCAACCAATATATATATATACGCCAGGGATTACAAGCATTTAAACATACGGGTGTGTTTTGTTTAAAAATTAAGAAAATTATTTAATTAAAATAATTAAGATAATTACTTTGGCGGCTGCCAAGCAGGGAAACGTGTGTGGGCCATGGCAGGATGGACAGCTTAGAGCTGCTGAGACAGAGTGTTTGCAGAGGAGATCCTCGCAGGAGGGCCCGTTCAGCCCACTGGGCCAACTGAGCATGGCTGCTGGCCTGCAGGGCAGAGCGCCGTACTGTCCCTTCACGGAGCTGCGCGTGAAGCTGGAGAAGAGAATAAAGGGTTTAGTCCCAACCTTGACTGTCTCTGTGGCCCTCTTCTCCCTCCTCCTCCTCTTCCACCGTGCAGGGCTCAGCTACTGCATTCGGTCCACGTGAGTCTCTTAAATCTGCTCTCTGGCCCCATTTCGCCTTCAGTACCCCGTCTCACATTTTCTATTGACACCTCAAGCACCATCCCCCGTGACACCTCAGACTTACTAAAATCTGGCCTTTGCTCACTGAGCCATCTACAGAGATAGAGAGGAATAGATCAAAGGTAAGAAACAAGAAAATTGCTTTGGAGAAGCACTGTTTTGTTTCTGCTGCATTCCCCTGTCTCCCTACCCATCACTTGGTTCTTGGCATGCAGGAGGCGCTCAGTGGCTGCCCACGGAACGAGTTGACCACGGACGTCACCCCCCACCTGCTGGACATCACGTGACTGTGAAGCCAGGAGCCCCAGCCCTGCCATCCTGCCTGCTCTCCCTGTTGCCCTACCTCAGCCTCTCCTTCCTTGGACCACATCCGCTGTAGTAGCCTCATTGTCCCCCCTTCAGTCTTTCCCTTCAGTTCCCCTTTGCCTGTTAAATCTTTCTCAAGCCAAGGTTTTCTATTATTTGACAGGTACACACAGGTCCCACTGTGTGTGCCTGGTCCCGTGCTTATGTGAGAATGCCCCCACCGCCTCCCAAAAAACCCTTACATGCACCTCACACACATCAGCTCACATGCTGTTCCAGGTCACCAAGGGAGGAAGGGACTCCTCTCACGGCATCCTCCACGCCAACCCCTCCCCCACCCCAGGCTGCAGACTGGGGGAGGAGGCAGGCAGGGAGCAGATGCCCAATCACTGTTCTGTTCTCTTGGACTCTCCCCTAAACTCTATTAACTGTTCTGCAAATCGGAAAACATGACAGGTCCTTTGATCCAACATTCTAGGACTTTCCCAGTTGGTACACAGTCCCCTCTCCAGGCGGATCTACCTTTTGTCTTGTGGTTTGAGTCTTCCCTGTGTCAGTCGGACTGGCTCCCCTTTGCTCTTCCCCCAACTGAGGAGTGATTTCTCCAGGCATTCAAATCCCATTCTTGAGGGCCCAGGTCATGTAATATTTGAACCTCTTTTTGAAAACACCACCATGTGCCTTCTCTATGCGCCCAGTACTTAGCCTTTGCCCAGACAGCAGCATTCCTGGAGAAGCCCCTCTGGCTGCACCAGGGAGCCTCGGCCAGGTGGGTTGAGGGGGGGTTGTTGCAGAGAGGAATATCCACCCTCCTGTGATCAAATTACAAGAGACCTGGGCAACTCCCCCCTCTCACACCGTGCCCCCATTCCCACTGCCATTCCCCTGACATCCAGATCAATGTCTAAAAAGCAAATCTTCCTCAGACCTCACTGTGAACCTTCCTTAAAAGAGAAGGGTCTCTAGGGAGGAGAGCCCACCTCACCAGCCCCTGTCCCGAGGTCCGTACGCCCAAGACCTTTTTCATAAGAAACCCAGAGCAGAAATCAATAATTGCCTTTCAAATGTGCACTATGCCTTTATTCCCAGTTAAGCAATTTTGGTGTTTTCAAACCTTGGATCCATTACCTTAGCTCATTAAAAATAATCATGAGTTTCAACATTCAATACAATAATTAAGAGTTCACAGTCAGGTTCCTGCCATTTCCTTTAAGTCCCTAAAATCTAAGTTCCCTCCTTCCCCAGTTTATTGAAATTTAAAAGCATGTTCTGTTTTGTCAGGTTCCAGGTGACCCTGTGTTAAAAAGCCACTTTTTCAACCCAGAAGGTAGATAGGTAGTATGCATCTGACTCTAATGATTGATTCATTACAACAAAAAAAAAAAGAAAAGTAGGACATATATTTTTTTAATCATTGAGAGTGCTCCCACCCCCTCCAAAAAAACCGTTAGGATTCTTTCCCCTAAGATCCCCAGAGACAACTCAAAAAAATGTTGGAAATTCAGAGGAATCTGTTTCTGAGCCTTCCCTTGAAGGAAAAAAAAAGTCAGAAAGTTAAATGCAAAAAACCCCCCCAAAACCCAAAAACAAAAAATAAAACTCAAAAACAAGCTATGCCCTAAAACTGTAAAACTGAGCTATAACTAAGACAGGAGAGATGATAGATCTAGCTGGGAAGCTAGGTCTGGGCAGCTCTTATGCCTGGGTGTACACCTATGGGCTCAGGGTTGCCCTGTATCCAGCCACTGGGACCTACCGTCCCTGTGGGTGTGGAAGTGCTGGTCCCTGAGCAGTGTGGAGGAGAACCCACATGCATTTATTTACAGGCCTAAAATGGATCTACATACCCCAGGTTCTCAGAACCTTCCAGGCAACCCTCAGAAGCATGGTTGATGGATGCCTAAGGCTTTCAAGTTCTCTCTAATCTCCTCCGCAGGAGGGGCTGGGAGCCAGGTTCAATCCTAAGGTCTTCTCTTTGCATTTTCATTTTGCTAAATTTTTCCCATTTTCTGGGTCAGCGGAGTTAATTTGGGGATCTTGGTTCTGTCACCCAAGGCATTTGAAATTCCTCCCATCTTTATCTACTCAAGGTCTCTATCAGAGTATCTACGCCCTTTCCACAGCTTGACCTTCTGCCTGTCTTAGTAAATGGCACCAAGAGCAGAGTCTGGACCAGAACTCGGGCCTCTGCGATCCCCCCAGAGAAAAAAGTGGAGTCAGGATTCCCCTTCCTGCAATCCATTTGAAAGTCACCCCTGCTTCTCTCAGCTGGATTGTGACGCGTTTATGTTCAACTAGAAAGGAGCATTACTTTGCCTATTGCACTTTTTCAATTATTTCACTGATGTTTTCATATGTTAGATATACCAAGATTGTAATGACAGTTTTCTAAGCGCATTTCCTAGAAACACTTAAAGAGAAGAGCCTAAGTGAACCTTTCTGTTTCAGAATTCGGAGAGCCAGGTTTTCTATCGGTACCCTCCATAAAGGTTCTTTACACCAGCCCGGGCAGTGGGAACTGGGAAACAAACAGCCTCTTGCATTTTCTTTCCTTCCTACAGAAATGCATTTCCCTCCAAAGCAATCTTATTATTTTTATACGTTCCCAGTGTCCTTCATTACAGGTGGGCTCTGGGCCAGCTCAGGGCTGACTGCGAAATTCACAAGAGAGCCCTAGTAGAGGGAAAGAATCCCTCACTAACTCCAATAATTATGATATCTCTTTCTTTTCATTAATAGAGCAATGCGCAGCATGTTCTCTGCTAAGTTATTTATCAAATAAAGATTCTATAGCCTTTACCTAATTGGATCCTTTAAGCTTTAAACTGATCCGCCCTACAGACCTGGTTTGTGGAAGGTTCAACAACGCATAAGCAAATGAAATGAGGGGGACTGGGGAGTTAATGCTTGACAATTGAGATCTCTCGGGATAGTTCAGAGAAGGCTGGATTTCTGGGTAAGAAAAACAAAGAAAGATGAGACAGGAAGAGATGAGAAGCCTTATGATTCGGCTTAATGAGGACTGTTTGGGGAGCTGTGGCTTTCAGCGATACGAACAAAATCCTCTCTTAGCTAATTTGAGGGTTACATCAGAATTTTCCTCCTAAAGATTTTAGTATTCCAGTGTTACTCTCTAGCAAACAACCCCAAAATGCAGTGACATGAAACCATCCCCATTTTGCTATCTTGTACATTACATAGGTCATGTTTGAACAGGGCAGAAGGGAGTCACTTTTCTCCCCTTCATGATCTCTGGGGCCACAGCCTAGATGACTTGAATGGCTGGGAGTGATGCTTGCAGCTGGGGGCTGGACTGGACTGGGCTCATCTGGAGGTGCCTTCACTCAATGTCTGACCCCTGAGCTGTCAGGGTGGCTGACAGGCTAGGATCTGCTGTGCCAGCTGACCACAGTGCCTCCTCCTCACCATGTGGTTTAGGTGGCTTGCAGCACGGAAGCTGGATCGCAGGAGAGAGTGCCTGTGATGGTTAATTTTATGTCAACCCGACTAAGCCACTGTGCACAGATATTTTGTCAAATGCTGGTCTATATGTCACTGAGTGGTGTTTTTTTTTTTCTTCTCCTTTAGATGAGATTAACACTTAAATCAGTAAACTGAATAAAGCAGAGTACCCTCCATAATGTGGGTGGGTCACATCTCATCAGTTGAAGGTCTCAAGAGGAAAAAAAAAAAAGACTGACCCCACCCCCCCACACACACCCACAAAGAAGGAATTCTGTCTTCAAACTGCTCTGAAACTCAAGAGTGCAACATCAGTTCTTCCTTGGGTCTTCAGCCTGCTAGTCTACTTTGATTTTGCCAGCCTTAACAATAGTGTGAGCCAGTTCCTTAACATTACATCTCTCTCTGTCTCTCTCTCTATATATATGTGTGTCTACATATATGTCTATATATCTAGTTCTTTTTCTCTAGAAAATCCTAATATGTACGAACCAGAGAAGGATAACCTCAAAGGAGCTTACTGGAAGAGATGAAGGCCAAAGTTTCCAGACCTTCTTTGGCTGAGCCCCAGAAGTCAGAGGCATCACTCCCATGCGATGGTCAGATCCAGATTCATGGTGGGAGGTGTCAAGAAGTATGGGCCCATGTCCTGCAAATGCACAACGTAAAATTCATGATGGCACTTTGAGAAGTAAGATCACAGACAGGGTAGTTTCCTGACAATTGTCTAGGAAGCTGGGTGAAGAAGCACATCTGTGCCGAGTCCTGAGACCATGGCATTGCCTCTGTAGACATTTCCCTCCTAGAGACACGGTGGGCACAGTCAAGGTCATGTTTGTCCTAGGTCTCCAGTAGGACCAACTGCCAAGTGAACTGCTACCTTGCCCTGAGCTTAAGAGAAGCCTGGAGCACGTGGACCATGGATCTAAACATCTGGTCAACCTAGGCAATTTGGAAGAGTACATATGGGCAAACCCTGAAATTCTAATGTGGGTATGATTGGTGGGATGGTCAAGCCCATCAGCCACAGGATGGCTCCTCTCAGTGTGTTTACTGTATGCTGGGTCATACTCAAAATTCTTTCGTTTTCTCCTTTAACTTTTAAAATAAGCACATAAAGTAGTCATCTGCTGTTGCTGCACAAACTCCCCAAACCTAGGGGTGTGAAAAAATGCCAATCATTGCATCATTCATTCTTGTGGTACTGGGAGCCCAGGCTCAGCTAGGAGGGTAGGAGTTACCTTGAGGGTCACTGTCCAGCTGTTGATGAGGGACTGGATGGGACCTCAGCTGAGCTGTCAGCTGGAACATCTGTATTGGCTTGCTCATGAAGAGTGGCTGAATTCCAAGAGAAAATCTCCCAAGAGAACCCGGCAAAAGCTGTAGGGCCTCTCATGACCTCATTTTGGAACCATGTAGCATCATTTTCACTGTATTCAATTTGCTGCAAGTGGGGTACTGAGGCCAGACCATATACCCATAAGAGGAGTGTCAGCGCATTTTCAGGCAGGTCTAGAAACCACTATACACAGTATTTCTTTTTCTCATTCTACAAATGAGGAACCCAAGGCCTTCATAGGCTGAGCTGACCACGGTGGTTCACACGGATAATGGGTAGCAAAAAAGAGACTTGAACACAGCTTAACCAGCGTCTGAAGCCTGTGCATTCAACCAGCATGCCGCCCACCCTCTGTGGGAGCCTAACTTCTAGCAGGGCACAAGAGACAGAGATACGTAGGGACAGAAATTTTACAAGGGCCAGAAGAAAGGGGCTGATAGGCTATTCCAAAAGCAAGGAAGGAATGAACATGTCCCGTTGAGAGGGCTTTCTGAAGCAGGTGGACTGGGGAGGATCTGTGTGAGATGAGAGTGGACAGAGATGAGCACCTGGCTGGATCAGTCGGCTGAGCATTCGATTCTTGATTTTGGCTCAGATCATGATCTCAGGGACCTGGAGGAAAGTGGAGGGGTACAGGCATTCCTGGCAGGCACAGGACGAGTGGAGATGCAGAGGCAGGAACACGCATGGCAGCCCCGATTAACTGCAGCTGAATGTGCAGAAAGAGGTGCTTGGAAGAAATGCGGGAGACATGGGCAGCCCCCTGATTAAGAGGGTGCTCAAATGTCAGGTCGAGGCCGTTTGTTTTCACTTAGAGCCATGCTTTGCAAAGGGCAGTCTCCGGCCCCGTAGCATGGGAGGCATCAGCATAACCTGGGAACTTACAAGAAACACAATTCTTCTCCCCATCCCAGCCTTACTGAATCAGAAACTCTGGGCGTGGGGCCCAGCAACCTGTGTTTTAACAAGCCTGGGCGGTAGGTGATTCCAGGGCAGGCTTGGGTTTGAGACCCTCCCAGCTATCTGGGAGTCTCAGGGCAGGTTTGAGTGGAGCATGCTATGATCTGTGCCCCTCTTAGAACGGATCACCCAGGTTGCGGTGTCCTGGGCAGGCTGGAATGAGAGAGCAGACACTTGTCTCCAGGATGGAGGTAATGCACAACGGCATTAGGGTAGGAGGAGAGCCCTCCCTCACGGCCGCCTATACAGACCTCACAGGCACAGTTAGCGACTTAGAATTTCTGTAAATATTTGAACCACGTGGCCCAAGAATCTGAGTACAAACCGAGGACCCAGGGGTTAAGTTACAGACGCGGTTTCCTGTTACGCAATCAAGCTACTCTCCACAGTTTGCCTAGGGAAGAGCATTGCTTGGTCAAGCATTTTCTCTTGGCTTCCCATGCTTCATTACAAGGTCTCTTGGCTCTGCCTGAAGCCCGTTGATTTTTCTAAACCACCTCTGCCGAGGGATTTAATAATATGATGTATCACATATGGTTGAGCACTAAATGAGATAATTCCTGCATGCTCAAATATATTAGCTATTTTTATTATTATCATCCTTGTTAGCACCAGAATCATTTTAAATCCTGAATTTAGTCAAGACACATCTACTGTGTACCTACCACATCGAGGGCAGTGAGAATACAGCAGTGAGTTAGACAATCTCCGGCTCCTCTCTACCCTCCACTGTCCATTTGTCTCTGAGACAGACCAGAACATGGAGCTTAGCATTTAAAGAATTGGCTTTGAGCTCTAAGGTTCAGGAAGCATTCACTTGATCATCTTGGAAAACCACGTCTCTAGGCCTGTTTATTCGTCTGCAAATGCAATGAAGAGACTGGTCTGGCCTCACCAGATGGTGTGAAGATCACATGAGGAAAAAGATGGGAAGACTTTTCTTGACTCTTTTTGACTAGTAAAAGGCTAGGATCCTCGGGCACTAAGAAACAAATGCCTCTCCCTCCTTCCTACCCTCCTCTGTCCTGGCGCTGCTGTCTCCTATCTCTAGGCCCCGCTCCCCACCTGCAACCTTGCGGATCTCTTGGTCTCTTTCTTTGGACTGCACCTAGCTTCTCCTCCACTGCAGGAAAAGCCAGTGACATAATGATTCAATTTTCCTAATGACTAATTCAGTGAACATATCAAACACCGATTTGTCAGCAACGTGTTCCTTTGGGCTCTTGTTAGAGTGTTTGGCAGTTCTTACAGCATGTGATGATTTTATCAGCTTATCAATATCGCCAGGGATATTCCATTTGTGCTGTGGTGGGGATCCTGGGGGGCACTGGGGTGTGGAGGAAATCTCCAACAAGGGAATATGAAGGGACCCTCAGCACATGGTCCCACCTGTACCACGTGACTCAGAGAGGGAGGGACTGGAGGTAGCAGGAAACTATGGAGACCCTGGGTCCCTGGAGCCCCAACTCCTACATCCCCCGTAGGCCCTGCCCATCCATCCAATATAAATCACTGAAGGCTTCAGTAAATAATTTTTAAAATGCTTTTGGTAAATCTGCAAGCTGGTCATTGAAAACTTAGCTCTTCCAGTACCAAATGATCTAGGCACCAATCAGCATGAAGTCAGATGGCCTTTAAGGACTCATCGAGGCCCAGACAGACCCTTCCAAGTAGATTCCCAACCACTTAGGAGCACAAGTGGCAGAGCTTGGTCTTTAATGCACTGTGATCAGAGTTGTCTCTGACAGCTGCCCATCCTCTGACCTGAACTGGAAGTCCCGCACATTTACTAGGGTCCCCGCACAGGCCACCAAGTGAATGGGACAAGAGTGGCTTTCCAGAATCCCAGGTATGAGACTCCGTGTCACCTGAAAGGGTCTGGCCTGGAAATGTCTTGGGTAACATCTCTATTTTTTTCTCTCTAACCTTCCTCAAAGTTACCATTTTCCCTACCCGTTTCAACAATTTTTCTTTTCCAAGCCAAGAATGAAGGTCAAAGAACTTTCCCCATGAGCAGTTGTCCTCTGCATATGCTCAGCTTCCAGGGGGGCCAGAGTAGCAGGACAGTTGACCTTCCCCTCCTTTCTCTGCTGTGCACCTGTGGCTGAGCTAGCCATCCCCAGAGGCTTGCACCTGCGTGGTGCTTCGGCTGTGGGTCCCCCGAGCATGCATGCCCTGATGCTGGGGCATCCCTCCACCTGGAAAAAGGTAGGGCTCCCAGAGCGGAAGTACCACCATCACTCCCTCACCCTGCACTTCCTTAGAAGAGAGGGAAGTTCCCTGCTGGGGTTCTGTCCTCACTTTCCACATGCAAACTCTGTGTTGGGACCCTGCTCCTGACAGAGTTGTGGGCCATGAAGGCAACACCTCCTGGTTCTGTTAGGAGGAACTTGCCTAAGGCGCCCGTCAGGAAGAGACAAAGCTGGGAGCGGAGCCCTTCCTGTGGGATTCTGAGCCGCTCCGCTCCATGGGCGGCAGCTGGGTCTTTCTGTTGGGTCTCTCTAGGCCCATTGCCCCAGCAGGGGAATCGGCTGAAACTCAAACCAGCTCAGATGTCTCGGGCCCCACATCCCATTCCAGAATCCCTGTCCCGAAGACAATTCCCAAAGTCCCCAGTTTTACACATATGGCCTTCATTATTGGAGTTCTGCCTGTGTCTAATGCCTAACCCGCTACTCTGGTATTTCACTAAACCACAGCACCACGTGCATGCTCTCTTACAGGCTGGGGCCCTTGGACAAATGGCTCTTCTCTTGTCTTGGGGCTGCCTCTCTCCAAGTGCATGAGTTTGCAAAGGCTGCCACAACAAAACACCATGGTCTGGGGCGGAGACTTAAACAAGAGTTACATTTATTGTCTCCCAGTTCTGAAGGCTGGAAAGACCGAGATCGAGGTGTGGGCAAGGTTGGGTCCTTCTGAGAACTGTGAGGAGAGGGTCTGTCCCAGGTCCCTGTGCTTGGCTTCGAGATGGCTGCCTTCTCCCAGTGTCCTCACATGGGGTCTCCTGTGTGTGTACTGCGTCCTGACCTCCTTGTCTTATAAGGGCACTGGTCATTTTGGCCTAGGGCCTAACCCTAGGAACCTTACTTTAGTAATTTCTTTAAAGACTTTATCTCTAACACAACCTCATTCTAAGGTACTGGGAGCTAGAAGTTCAATGTAGGAATTTGGGGGGACACAATTCAGCCCATAACCCAAGCCCCAAGTAGGGAGAGTCATTGTCCTGGTTTGAAGGTGTCTGAGGGGTTTCTCCACAATGTGGGACTTGGGATGCTAAAGCGGGTTCAATACTGAGCCAACCCAGACCGTTGGTCCTGTGGCCTGAAGTCCCTGCAGGCTTGGGTATGACAGTGTGATTCCATGCAGCCCTTTGCCCCCTGTTCTCCTGAGTTTCTGCCTGCTTTGTAGGAACTCCTTGAATGGAGAGGCCATTGCTCACTTATCCCCACATGCACCTAGATTTATTAGGTGCTCATATATGCAAAAGAATGAAGAAATATTCCCTGAGTATGTTCTGGATCCTTCCTCTCCTCGTGCCTCTTCCTGGAATGCCCTTCCCCCTTCCCTTTACTTGAAGTTTTTTTATGTCTGACCCCCAACAAAAGCCCAGTTAGAACTCAGAAAACCATTCCAGATTCTTCCACCAGAGCTAATAGGGAAGGTTTCTCCATCCTTTGTGCCTGGCCTTTCTAACCCATTGTCCTCCATCTAGGGCTCAGTAATGCGGGGAGAAAACCAGTTTGGCTAAGACTGTGTCTCACCCTCTCCAGAGGTTTGAGAGCAAGAAGCTCGAGCAGCCCCTCCCCAGGGAGACATGCTCACCTCAGTTAAAGCAATGCTTCCTGCAAAGTTCATCCTTGTCTTGGTTCACTTTAGTCCTCTCAGAACCCGAGTGTGAGGTCCAGAGAAGTCGAGGACAGAGCAGGGAAGTTTTTTTTTGGGTTGCAAATCTGCCGTGCTGGCTGGACTCCCCTGAGCACCGAGCCTGGTGGTGTCTGACATACCGGCTCCTCCTGCCTTGCATCTGGCTTTCCCATGGGCACCCTATGAAGCTCTTCCTAGCCTGGGGGCCACCGGGGGTGGGGTCACCAGCGCAACTGTTCATTGTTCATGATCTGGGCACAGTGCCTACAAGATCTCCGTCGTGTCCCCTGGCTGATTTTTGGTGACCTGCTCTATGCCCATCGGTGACAGGAAGGCACAGCAACTGTTCCAAGAACAAGAGAACTGCAGGCTCTTGGACTATAGCTAAAGACCTTCTTAGATGGCTCTAAATTGAAATTGTGTGCATCATGGTAATCACGACACTTAATATTTCTTCTGTGCCAGATCCCAGGCAACGGGGCTTCCATGGATTAATTCGTTTTCAACAGACTACCATCCCATCAGGCCAGTTCTCTTATTACGATGAGGAAACTGAGTCACATGGAAGGTTAGATTACCTCCTCAAAGACCAGGCATGCCGGACTCAAAGTGACACCCACATCACCTCTCCAGCAGGCTCACGGTAGATCTTAAAGTCTGCGTTCCACTCCAAACCAACACTGGGATAGGAACCCTCCAACTGAGAGTTTACAAACACACACACCTCCAGAATTGGGTCACCTAAGCCCGTCCCTGGCAGGCGCCCTGGGTGTGCCTGGCCAGGAGCTCACACAGACAGGTCAGGCACAGCTGTGAATGGCCACCCTCATGCCTCCCCTCAGCCTGCGCCCTGCCTGTCCTTCCTCACCTCCCCCTGCACGGTCTTTCTATTCCGTGGTCATGCCGGCTGCCCTGGGGCCTGTCTTCACCACAGCTGTGGCCAGGGCCATGGGATTTAGCAGGGAATTAGTCTCTAATTGTATCCTGTGAGTCATGAACATCTCCCGGCTAATAATAACTACAGCTAACCCCTGCGCAAGACCGCGCAAGTCTCAGAGCTCTTTTACCCGGGAAAACCCAATTGATCCTTCTCATGGCTTCATTAGGAAAGCAGGTTGTTTTGTGGATTCCCATCTTTTGGTAATTCAAGGGCCAGCCAAAAGGACAGAGAGTGATGGCTCCTTTGCGGGGTGACTGGAAACCCGACCCCCATTCAGTGTGAGGCAGAGCCCCGGAATCTGAGCGCAGCAGCTGCCTCTGGACTTTCCGAGAGAACACAGATGGGACTAGACGCTCACCCCAGAGCATGGGTTAGGGCAGAAGAGACAGAACAGAGTCCCTGGAAAAGAATCCATGAAGAGCAGAGGAAATAGACAAAATGCAGAAAGTAGACGGCACTCATCAGCGGGCACATGGAAGTGATTGGAGCCTTAGGGGATCACCTTACACCCCCCTTCCTCCCTGAGGGGAAATCAAGCAGGTGGTGGTGCCCTGGGCTCCAGCGGGGTTGAAAATAATTATCCCCAGTTTATTATTCAGAATGGCGTCGTTCGTAGCTGAGCAAGAAGAAAGTAAATCCCCCCTTTCTGATCTTTGCCCTCCTTGACAACACCAACATTAGGAGTCAGACTGTAACCTGGGTGGTGAAGACAGCTGGATTGGACACTTGGGTCCAGGAAAAAGGCTCACATGCTGCAAGGAAGGCTGCAAATCTCTTATCCAAGAGAATCTCATAGCTGTGACACAGTGCAAGAGTGTCTCAGGGTCTTAATTTGCCATATGTGGAATGGACGTTTGAGACTCTGAGGGTTAGGAACTGGCTCCCAGTCATCACACAGATGTAGGGGCAGGGCTGGGCATGATACCTGGAGGCTGGCCTCCCAGCCCAGTGGTGGCCAGGACCCCTGCAGACCAGGAAGAACTCCTCATCTTGAAATGCCCTTGGGGTGGGGGCTGACTTGACCTTGAGCCTCATCCTCTCTTGGACAACCTGGCACACATCTTTCTCCCCAACCCAATCTGTGATCCACCTGCATAATGCATGACATAAGAAAAGGATTTTTTTCCCTTTCTGAAGAGCAACATCAGGCTTTGTTGATCTATTTTCCTTTTTCTCCCCCCTGTTTCTTTTTCTGTTTCTTCCCTTAAAACAGATCAGCAGCTGATTATGGAATGAATACAAGTTCAGTTGTAGGACATCTTGAAAATATAGAAAAGCAAAAGTGCAAAATATAGAAAAGGGTAAAGCAGAAAATTAAATGTCTTTAAATTTCCACAATTTATATAAATACATGTTAACATGAAAGCACATCTTCTTCCAATTGTTAGTAGAAGCACACTTCACATAATACAGTTAACAAAGTTGGGTCATCATGTATACATGACGTCATGTATACACAATTTTTTATATATTTATTGTTTTATTTATATACAGTTGATTTTTTACTTATTTCAACAGACGTATTTTCCCTCACGTTATTCAAGTTTCTTAGAAAAAATGTGTCTTACAGCTGGCTCACAATTCTGTCATATGATGGTTTATAATTTATCCAAAGCATCCCTTCCTATAAACACTACTGCGATGAATAATACCATTGACAGACTTCTGTGCGTCCCTGGGAATTTCTTTAGGACACTTCCTAGAAAGCAAGAGAGTGGGGCCAAGGGCATAAGCTGCTTGGGGTTCCCTGTGCACCCTGCACCCCCAGACAATCCCGAAGACATTGTGGGTGGGTTTCTCTGACTTGCTCACTACTCTGTAGCTTGAGACCACTTCAGGCATGAGTACTTAACAATCTCTGCCTCTGCATCATTAAAAATGTCACAAAATGATTAAAAGAAAGTGGAAAAAAACGTGGAATGCAAGAGACGACAAAGGCAAAGAACACCCATCCAGAGTCCGGCTTAAGGACGATGAGCACTTTGTCAGAGCTGTGGTCCTCAGAGGGCAGAGACAAGCAAGCATACCCGGAGTGCCCCAGCAGCCACCTATGTACTCGATGCCCCTAGAAGGTGGCCTGTCTCGCTGTAGCCTGCTCAGCTCCGTAAGCATTGAGCAGTGGCTCTCCACTGCTTTGAAAATGCCTATGGTTTTCACGCCCGTCAGGTGCAAGTGCCAGTATCTCAAACCTCCGCTCAGAGTTTATCTTTCAGGCATTATTTTTCACTTACCCACTTGTGCAAGTTTCAGACTCCAGCTGAGAGAAATTTCTTTGTGATCTGTCCCCACCCCTTTTCCTTTCTGACCTTTGTGGGGCCAACTCCTTGTTCCTAGAAGGCCACTTCCTTCCAGAGTTCCGCTCACTTCCTATGGCAGTTCGATTCTCCAAATCTGGGAGTTACTCAAGAGTTCTGGTTTTAAAAGCCTCCCGTGGGAGCCTCTACCATGTCAAGAATCAATGGATCAGGGGAGCACCAAGCTGTCACGCATCTAACCCGTCCTCTAGTACCAGAAGAAAGGCACAAGTAGAGAGCATCCTATGTCCCCATTTCATTGAGAAGCAAATAAGGGTCAAGGATGCCTCATAAAGCCTTACACTGGAGGACAGAGGGGGATAAGTTAGCCTCACTTCACCTGGGTCATCTGACCAAACTGTTCCCCACAGAGCCGCATCCGGAAGGCAGGGGCCCAGCTCTACATCAAAGAATAGATGCTGGGGAGAAAAGATCAGAACAGAGGTTTCAAATCGAAATGGGGAGAGTTGGTGGAGGGGGAATGGGATGGGAATCTCAGAGGTGTCAAGGAACCTGGATCTAGTTCTGCTTATTCCTTTTCATATTTTGAGGGAAAAGTTCAAAGCAAAGGTCTAAGAATCGAAAAGTAAATACATTCCTATGATCCGAGATTAACAACTGTTTTCAATATACTTTTGTTTTTAAGGAGAGCAGATATTCTCAAACAAACTGTTGTTTTAAAGATTTATTTATTATTTTAGAGAGAGAAAAAGAGAGAGAGCACAGAGAGAGGGTCAGAGGGAGAGAGAGAATCTCAAGCAGACTCCCCCCTGAGTGGGGAGCCCGACTTAGGGCTCAATCCCAAGACGCTAAGATCATGACCTGAGCCAAAACCGAGTCAGATTCTCAACTGACTACACCACCCAGGTGCCCCCTAAACTAAAATATTTTTTAACCACTCACCTCTGTCTTACTTCTTTACCTTTCATCGGTGGCAACCATTGCTATGAGCGTGGTGTGTTTTCCAGCTGTTGCTTTTTATATTATTACAAACGTATAGTTTCATGACCAATATATACTATTGGGGTCTCTATTTGTGGGAAATTTAAACAATATTGTTCGGTAAGCTTTATTCTTCATCTTGCCTATTGCCTCAGAAATAGTTTTGAGATCTATCCATATGGACACATATGGGGTAATTCATTTCACTTAATATCTGTGTCTAAGTTCTATCATAGAATGTCACACATAGATTTATAAAGTGATTTATACGAATTTATACTCCTACCAGTAGTGAAAGAGATGTCAAGTTGTTCCACATTCTATCCAACCTCTGGTACATCTATCTTACTGTGGTTTTTATTTGCACTTGTCTGGAGACTAATGCTGTTGACAATTTGTGTATGTTTGTCATTTGGATATTCTCTTTTGTGAAGTATCTGTTCAAGTCTTATGCCCTTTTTTGGTGTGTTCTATGCCTTATTTCTTACTAATTTGTATATTCTGATGTGAGCCTTTTTCTGTTTTGTTTTATGGCCAACTATCTGCTTCTGTTCCATGACTTGCCCTTTCATTTTCCTAATTGTACATTGCAATAAGCAGGCATTCTTAAATTGCATGAGGTCCTACTTATCATATCAGTCTTTAACTTTATGATTGGTGCTTTTAGCTCCCATTTAAGGAATACTTGCATCTCCAAAATTATGTGATATTATCTTTTCTTATCACCTGAAGATTTTATTTCTTATATCCACAGCCATAATCCACCTGGGAAGTGTGTGTGTGTGTGTGTGTGTGTGTGTGTGTGTGTGTGATGTAAGATAGGGATCAAGGTTTGTTTCCCCCCTCAAAGGACCTGCCAGTAGATCTGGCACCATTACATGAAAAGGCATTTTTTTTTCTTTTTAAGATTTTACTTATTTATTTGACAGACAGAGATCACAAGTAGGCAGGGAGACATGCAGATTGAGAGAGAGAGGAGGAAGCAGGCTCCCTGATAAGCAGAGAATGCAATGTGGGGCTTGATCCCAGGACCCTGGGACTGTGACCTGAGCTTAATCCCACTGAGCTACCCAGGCGCCCCTGAAAAGGTATTCTTTACCACTGCTCTGCAACTCCACTTCATCATAAATTAAGTCCCATATTTAATTGAGTCTATTTATGAGCTATTTTTCCATTTATCTTTTGTATATTCTCCCCTAATATTACAAATTCTTACTTATTGAAGTTTTGTAAGACTTGATACTTAGGGATTCCTCTCACTTGGTTCTTCTATTAAAATTACCTTGGCTACTCTTGGCCTTCTTGCATTTTCATATAAATTTTCTTTCAGCTTGTGAAACCCTACTTGGTTTTTGTAGATTGCCTTAAAATGTAAGTCAATTCAAAAGAGAAATAAAATCTTTATTATACTAAGTCTTCTAATCCATGAACATAGTAGACCTTTCCATTTATTTACTTGTTATGTAAATGTCTCTCTGTAACATTTTAGGGATTTTTTTCATAGAGATTTTGTACATCTTTTATCAGACTTATTACCAGACTTGTGGCATATATTGGTTAAATGGTGTGTTTTTACATTTAATTATCAAACTTTATTGTTACACATAGATATATAATTATATATAATTATAATTATATAATTATTTTTTAATCTTAGCTATTTCAAGGCATCTGGGTGGCTCAGTTGGTTAAGCATCTGCCTTTGGCTCAGGTCATGATCACAGAGTCCTAGAATAAAGCCCCACATCGGGCTCCCTGCTGAGTGGGTAGCCTGCTTCTCTCCCTCTCACTGCTGCTAATACTCTCTCTCTGTCAAATAAATAAATAAAATCTTTTAAAAAAAATCTTAACTGTTTGTCTTTTATCATGTTAACACCACTGTATTTGTTTACTAGGTTTGTCATAACAGAATACCATAGACTACGTGGCTTAAACTACTGAGATTTATTTTCTCACAGTTCTGGAGGCTACAGATACAAGATCAAGGTTAAGCAGGTTTGGTTTCTCCTGACACCTTTCTCCTTGGCTTATAGATGACCACCTACTTGCTGTGTCTTTGCATGGCATCTCCTCTGTGTGCACACATCCCTAGTCTCTTCATGTGTGTCCAAATTTCCTCTTCTTGTAATGAAACCAGTCAGGCTTTAAGGACAAGAATCAGATTACTCTTCTTGTAAGGAGACCATTCTAACAGTCTCATCTTAACTCAATCACCTCTTTACAGGCTCCATCTATAAGTACAGTTCAAGTACTGAGAGTTTAGGAATTCAGCTTAGGAACTTGGGGGGACACAATTCAGTCCATAATAACCACATTTTTGTAATTATTATAGCTTTATAATATGGATTTTACATGTTTAATGCATTACTTTTTTTCTTCTTCCTTCTTCAGAATCATTTAAGCTAGTCATTTAGTTTTACTCTTTGAACAGAAAGGGAAACAGAAAGAAGAAAGGAATATGGGGATAGTTGAAAGCAAAACCTGGAGGAATCCCATGAAGTGCCAGAGAAGTAGTACTCAAGGCCAAGGATAGAGCTGTTAAGCATTCTGAGTTCCTAATATAATTCTCTTTCAACCTCTTATTGCAGGTAAAACAGAGCAATGAGTCACCTGGGTCCAGTGGATGGAAGACCTTACCATTGTCTGGAGCAATTTGAATGTGGAACACAGTTCCTATTTCCTTTCATCTGAGTCATACTCTTCCTAGTGGACCAAGTGGTAGAGTTTACTGTAGCTTCCTCATGGGTCTTGTGCCTCTTTCACTCTACTATTATTAATAATAGCTATCATTTAATAATATTAAATTAGGACTTAATTTAATCCTCTTAATTACTCTGTGAATTACACATTCTCCATATTACAGATGAGGAAACTGAAGTTTATGGAAACTACGTAACTGTCCCAACATGTCATTAGCTAGTAATAGAGCTGAAAATTAATCCAGGTTAATCTGACTCCAGATCTCATCTTGCCCCCTGGGTTTTATCCTCTCATGGCTAAGTAAGAGTCCTATAGTACTGGGTCTATTGTCCTGGGTATAGGTCTGAAGAGGACTTGCCTAAAGGCTTTGATACATGGAGCAAGAGAGTGATTCCAAGGATTTTGTAACCAAGACTTTTGTTAAGCCAAGAGGTACAGTATGAGAAAAGTGGATATCAAGGCACAAATTTTGGGAAACTAAGTAATAGTCATATTGGTAAGAAGTGAATGTATGGGAGGCCAATCTAGATGTTCTCTGACTTATTTTCTACTTTAATTTCCCCCCAGAATCATATCTACCTGGAACCTCAGAATGTGAACTTATTTGGAAATGAAGATGTGATTAATTAAGATGAGGTTATAATGAATTAGGGTGGGTCTTAAATCCAAAATGATTGGTATCCTTATAAGCAGAGGAGAGCACACACAGAGGTGTACATAGAGAAGAAGGCCATGTGAAGACAAAGTAGAAATTATTCTGCCAAAAGCCAAGGAATGCCAAGGATTGATGGCAACCACCAGAAGCTGAAAGAGGTAAGGAAGGATCCTCCTCTAGAGGTTTTGGAGGGGGTGTGGCTCTGTGGACACCTTGATTTTTGACCCTGGACTCCTGAACCTTGAGAAAATACTTATCTGCTATTTTAAGCTACACAATTAGGGGTACTTTGTTATGACAGCCGTAGGAAACTAGTACACATACTTAGAAGTGGGAAAAGATATCTCTGAGGAGATAATTGAGGTGACAGCACAATACTCTTAATTTCTTGTTTGTTGGAGTTCCTTTCTTGCAGGATTATCTCTGCTTCTTGGCATGTGAGATACAAATGAAACAAAAATGGGGAGGAGCTGGGGCTGCTTCTTGATACCTTCATTTTAGGCTGTGATGGACTTATCAAAATGAACATTGTCTAGCATCCAGTAGACTCTGCATATAAAAGTTTATTGGATGAATGAATATGAATGATGGGCCTGGGAGATGGAAGAGGTGATTACACCTCTTTGCAGAAATCAGGCGCCTTCATATTTTCCTTTGATCCAATTGTCTATTGCGGACAGTCCCGTCTGTGTATTATAGGGAATGGGCTGGAGAGTCAGATGTACGTAGGTCACCTTCTGTGTAACTTTAAGCCAATCACTTAGCCTCACCGAGCCTTGTTTCCTCGCTTGTGAATGAAGAATACAATGACTGCCTCCAAGGGCCACTTATCAGGGCCCCGGGTCTACCATATGAGCATACATGGTCACAAGTGCTGGGGTGCTGATCCAGCCCCACTCCTCTTCTCAAGTAGGAGGTGCATAATGGTAACATTGTAACAGCCTTCTGAAAATAGGAAGCTGCTTGCACACATATTGTGATGCAGATCTGTGTGATATGTGTGTTTTTAGGTGTAAGGTGTGTACAACGTAGTGTGTGGACATCAAAAGTCTATCCATAGATAAATGTGAAAAACTAATCACACAGTTTGAATCTCTATAACACTTTCCTCATTCATCCCAGGACTGTCAACACAGCTCTTACCCAGCTTAGGTGTAGACAGCATTCTAAACAGAGTGGTAAGTCCATTGGTTCTGGTTTCATAGACACAGTATTAGATGTTTTCCAGTTTTGGGCTACTGTATTCAATAAATCATCTTCTTTGGAGGAAATAAAAAGAGAATTTAAAAAAGAGGGAGAAGACAAAGATACCCATCTTAGATAATGATCCCAGGCATTTTTCTCCCAGGGAAGAGTGAGGGCATCTAGTGCTATAAGTGGACACAATTAACCTATTCCAAGATTGATATGTCAGCACCCCAACAGTAGGATATGACCCTGGGAACATGCTCCCAAGATACTTGTAAGAAAACAGTGGGAAGTCTGACTGCTGAAGGCAGCAGCTCCAGGTACCTTGGAAGCAGATGTTGGCAAACAATTACTCTGCATGTCCTGGTCTCCAGCCAATTTCTTAAGCTTCACCAGATCCTAAAACCAGAGCAAAGTGGCTTCAAGGCCCCCCTTGGTGGATTTTAAATCCAGACACAAAACCAAACTACTAGATAACATTGCCTTGGTTTTTTTATGGCTTTGTAAATCTATTCTTTGTCTAATACCTTAGACACCTTGGATAACTATTTGGGTGGCTGGGAGGAGGGGACAGCCAGAAATCCCCAAAACAAGGCATCACTGGCATGGAAGCTAGGTCTGACTCCAGTGCACTGCCTTGGAGGAGGCAGATGCTCAAAATCTGGCCTCAGCTCCTCTCTTTGGTCTCATTTCCCATAAATCTACACTTGCCTTCCTGGTCTCCAGCCACACCGAATTCCTCGCCTTTCATGGATGCACATTAGTGCTCACATCAATGTCTTTGCACTTACTTCCTTCGATCTGAACACTCTCTGCTTAGAATAGCTTTTACTCTCTCGGATGCCTGCCAAATTTCTAAATAAGGGCAGCCACTTCTGAAAAGTTTTCTCCAGTCCCCATTTCCTCTGTCTTAGCTTTTCATAGTTCTTTTTTCAATAACACGTGTTCTTGAGTCTTCTATTGCTCCCCTGGATGCCTTCCTCACCAGACTGCCACATTCACCTCTGCAGCTCCTGGTTTGGGAGCACTTCTGGGCTCTGGTGGCATTTGATAGGGATCATTTAATGAATGAGGGAAGTAATTAATGGACAAATCCAATGAAAAATCTCTGTGAGAGTCCCCTAATCCTGAGGATGAGTTAAGCTGTTATCATCACATATCACACACATCATTACATAGCATCCTAAATAAACCATTAATGAGCCAGATATCCCTGAAGCAGACTTCATGCTTCTTTCTGAGAGGGCAGAAGTCCTGGTTTGTTTTTAAATTAATTAGCAGAAATAATCAGCATTGCGGTCATCTACTGATAGAGCCAATTATCTCATATATTCAAGTAGGGAGATCAACTGCTAATTCAACTTGCATTTAAGACAATCATTGCTGTGATCATAAGCTACTGGCTTAGCATGTACTTTGAGCAAGTATCTGTTGTCCTTTAATCTCCCCGATCATACATGAGAGATAAAGACTTTGATCTTAAATTCAAGGACTAATGATATTGAGTGTGTGAAGCTCTGAGCATCTTGGGGGAAAGCACTCGTCACAGGACTTATGATCGAGCATTCTCATATCATGTGGGGCATAGAAGTAGGTGGTCAAAGTTGTCACCATTCTTCTCCCCCAACTAAGGCAGATAATCTGGATTCAAAACATCACTGTGGGAAAGGTTGCAGTTAAGATAGACATTTCTGGCTAAGAAAGAGAAGAATTAGCATTCTGGGAATTTTCACCAGCTTGAAGTACAAAATGAAGCCAACACAGCTTTATAGAGCTAAATTTGGAGCACCCATTTTGAAAAATGTGGGAAATTCTATCTTCCCTCTTGGATATGTCCCTCCCATGATAAATTTGGGAAATTCCTTCTTGGCCCCTAAAGGTTGTTCCCGGTGATTATTGTCATCCAGAGGTTCCATTGCTTTAGGCACTGAGTTCTGTCAAAGATTCCTCATGCTGAAGGGTGGAAAGACCCATGCACCCAATTATGGAGCTCTACTCCAGGGAAACCTGGGGCTTGGATGCTGTGATTTTTCCTTAATCACATGCAGTGTCTGGAATGAGTCTTTCCCACAGAAAAAGCTCATGATATTTAGATGGCAGCTTCTCTCAATTTAAAAAAAAAAAAAAAAGAAACCTCACAACTATAAATGAATTAAGATGGGATCCTAAAATATTGTTCGAGTAACCCAATGAAAGGCAAGTAGAAATAAACAAAGGAAGAGAAAACAACAAAATGATAGATTAAGTCCTGTCACAGCAATGATTGTCTTAAATGCAAATAATCTAAATACGGATTGAAAGATAGAAATTGACAGAGTGGATTTAACAATATGGTCAAAAATATGTTGTCGTAATACATATACAAATACAATGACTACAAACATCAAATCCAATGACCTAAATAGGTAGAAAATAAAAAGATAAATAAAGATATATCATGAAAACAATTAATAAAGAAACCAGGGATGGCTATATTGAGTAAGGTAGACTTCAGAGGAAAACAAAGAATAGAGACAAAAAAGGACATTGTGTAGTGATAAAGACATTTACCCACCAGGAGGTCATAATGATCCTAAATGTTCATGCAACCAACAACAGAGCCCCAGAATACATGAACCAAAAACTGTTGGAGCTGAGAGGAGAAACAGACAAGTCCACAATTATAGCTGGAGACTTAACCCTTCTCTCTCAGCAACTGATAGAACCACTAGTCAGAAAACCAGAGTGGAACACCACCACCAACAGACAGGATTTGCCTGACATTTATAGAGCATTCTATTCAATCTAACAGCAGAATACACATTCTTGGACACATAAAGTGTTCATTGAACTTTAACCAAGATAGAGTCAGAAACAAACCTTATGAATTTCAAAGAATTAGAATCATACTGAGTACATTCTCTGAGCATAATAAAAATCAAACTAGAAACCAATTAACAGAAAAGAAGAAAACCTTCAACAACTTGAAAATTAAACAACACACTGGTAAATGACCCATGGGACAAAGAAAATGTCTCAGAGGAAATTTTTTAAAAATACACAGAATTGGGGGCACTTGGGTTGCTCGGATGGTTAAGCATCTGCCTTCAGCTCAGGTCATGATCTCCATGTTCTGGTATCAAGCCCCTATCTGGCTCCCCACTCAGTGGGAAATCTGCTTTTCCCTCTGCCTCTGTCTCTCCCCCTGCTTGTCTCTCTCTCTCAAATAAATAAATAAAATCCCTAACAATTAATTAATTAATTAATTAATTTTTAAAAACATAGAATTGAATCAAAGTAAAAATACAACACATCAAAATACGTGGGATGTAGTTAATGCAGTGCATAGAGGGAAATTTATAGTCTGAAATTTTGAGTTTAGAAAAGAGGAGAAACCTCAAATTAATAATTTAACCTCCTACCTCAAATAACTTGAAAATAAAGCAAAATAAACCCAAAGCAAGCAGAAGAAAAGTAATGACAAAGAGCAGAAATTCATGAACTCTAAGACCAGAAAACAAGAGAAAAATCAGTGGAACAACAAAAAAGTTTCTTCAGAAAAAAATCAATAAAATTGATAAGCCTCTAACAAGACTGACAAAGAAAAAAGACACAAATCACTAATATAGGTAATGAAACAGAGGATGTCATTACAGATCCTGAAGCCATTAAAAGGATAAGAATGAAATACCATAAACAGCTTTACTCTCATAAATTAGATAACTTAGAAGAAATAGACCAGTTCCTCAAAACCAGAAGCTAGCAAAACTCAATGAGGATAAAACAGACAATCTGAATACTCCTACAACCATGGAAGAAATTGAGTTTATAATTTAAAAACTCCCACAAGATGGATTCCCTAGAGAATTCTACCAAATGTTTAAAGAAGAATTAACATTAACTTTACACAACCTCTTCCAGAAAACAAGGGAGGAGAGAATACATCCCAGCTGATTATACCAGGTTCGTATTACACTGATACAAAACCAAAACAGTACCAGAAAAGGAAAGAAAGAAAGGAAGCTACAGATGAATACCCTTTTTTTGAAACAAACAAACAAAAAATCCTCAACAAAATATTAGCGAAGAAAATCCAGTAATGTATAAAATGAATTATAAACCATGACTAAGTGGGATTTATTCCAGGTATGCAAAGCTGGTTTAACATTTGAAAATCATCAGTGTAATCCACCATATCAGCTGGCTAGGGAAGAAAAACCATATGAGCATATAAATTGATGCAAAAAAAATAAAAATAAAAACAGAAAACAAAAACAGAAAGTGAAATTCTATTTCACCAGAAAACAAGTGTGTGTTGTACTTGTCTTGTCCAGCTGTGGCAAAGATGGAGATGAACAAGCTTTGGCCCTCTGGCCTTGGAGAAACAGGAAATCTGGGACAGAGTAGAAATACAGAGAAGGGTAGAGATAGAGTCCTTGCACTATTGGCTCAGGAGACTAAGTCCTTGGCCTTATGTCATACGGGCAGAAATTGAGAATCAGATTGTTTGACAGCAAATCCAGAGATACCTACACAAGCATACCCTGGAATTATACTCTTGATCAAATTCCTTCCTAAAATTACACACACGTACACATACATGTGCAGGCACATTACCATAGAGATGAAAACATGTCTCAGGACAAGATCGTAAACACCGCAATGTGAAATCCTTGTAACAATTTCAACTAATGACTTTCATTCTCATAATATTTTGGAGGGATAATTGGCATCACAGAACTCTTTCAGATGCCTAGGTTTTCCAGGATGAAATTGAAGTTCAGAGCAGTAAGGCTTGCTGAAGCCACAAAGCTACTTAAAGTCATGGAGCAAACTAGTTTACTGTCTGGTGCAAAATGCTTTTTATGTTGATTTTATGCAGTTCACTAAAATGTTAGTTATGAATGTACTATGTGTATTAGTTATATGAGAACCTTATAGCCTTCAAAAAATGTTAATGCCATGTAAAAATCCAGCCTCACTCCATCATTAATTGGAATTATAAATCTGGCTTTTAATATAAACTGTCTCAAACTCTTCTAAAATTATGTGGGGAATACTTCATAAACATGTAGAATTAGATCTCAAGTATTTGGTCTCTAAAATGAATATTTCAACAAATAGGGTAAATATCCATAAATATTTTAATAACAAAATCTGTTTAGAGGATGTGGAAGGGATTGGTTTGGAGGGATTGCCTATGTTATTTACAAAAACAGTTCATAAAAATGGGAACAACGTCTTATTTTTTCCCTAGCACATCTCCTCAAAGCAAACAGCTGTTCAGAATCCTTCCATGAACTGTTTTTTTTTTCACAGGGATTTTGAGCATTTAGAGGAAAAGGCATTTTTAAAATCATATGTCATTAACATTAATGATGGTTTTGTGCTAGGCACAATTCTAGGCCTTTCTACATATTTTTTAAAAATCCTCAACAACACTTTTCCAAGGTAAGCATTACTGATGGCGATATTATTTTAATTTTACAGGCGAGTAAACTGCTTGGCTAACCCAGCATCAAGGTGGGCAGCCAGGGGAGCTGGGGCCAGACCCCAAGCAGTTCTGATACAGAAGACTTGGCCTTTTCTCTCTGCCACAACCCCTCCCACCATGTTCCCCTCTCACCTCCCGTGGTGGAAGTCAATGTGAAGTTACATTCCAGGATACTATGGAGGGAAAGTCTGAAGGGACTGCCCAGAAGGAGGGGAAGTTCAGGGAAGTCTGCAGAGATCACATTTTTGAGCTGATGTAAATGCCCAGGATTTTGAAGTAAACTCAGAAACAGCTAGAAGCCAGAATGGTAAAGGCTAACCATGACCTCAGAGTACAACTGAGATTGTGTCCACTACCGAGCAGACCAATGCCGCATGGCTGGCTAGACCCCTGTGAAAATTAAGTCCACATTAAAAGAATGGCTGCTTTGGCAGGCAAGATGGCCCCACCAAGCACCCTTCCAGCTGCACCCAGTTTGGGATCAATCCTCAATTGACATCCATTCTTTCTCTTCCTATTTTCCAAAAGTTAAGGAGAAATTAGAATTAAACCTAGGAGGAGCAATTATGTGATTAAAAGAAAAATAAAATAGCTCATCGAGGGACAGGTTAAAGGAGGTGGGTGGATTGGTGGGAAAATCACACAGCCGAGTGTTAATATCAATCACTGTTGATATAACTTTGGATCAGAGGTTATGGTCCTGAACAAAAGTGGTGGTACAGAAATTAATCCCATTGGATTAATCCCATTTTTGCAGGTGACCCTAGGAAAGTCACCTGACACTTGTGGTGCTCGGTCATCCCTGACCTGCAGGAGTTTTAGAGAATGAAGAGTGACAATGGACCAAAAGCACTTCATGAATCGTAACAACTTATGTCTATCAAAGATCATTGAAAGATCAGGGCTACCTCCTATTTCTTGTCACCAGAGGTGACCCAACTCAGAAAAATGAGTTTTTGTTCAGAAAATAGGAAACCAGACAGACATTGAGGCATGGGCTCTCCTGCCTCTGGAGGGAATGCTGTCAGCTTGGCACTCACCCACCAGGGAGTCAATGGATATACGGAGTGCTGGGACACAGGGTGGCTCTGCGGCCAGAATATGGAGCCCAGCAGTAATCATGAGAGTTTCCATAGAAAAGCCTCCTGTGCTGGAGAAACCACAGCTCTGAGCAGGGGCAGTCAGAGTGGGGAGGCTGATGTTGGATCCAGACTCAGCAGCACGGTGCTGGAAAGCAGATCTGTTGAGGAAAGCAAGGTTGAGGGAGCGGGCAACAAAATTTGTACCAGGACTCCAGGCTTTCTCTGTAGCTTTGCAGCTTTGGGGTTCCTGGTGCCAATCCAGCCACACTTTGCTTAGAACCTTCCAAAGTGCATTTCTCTGCTTACAGTGGGGACAACTTTGGCCATCTTGGTAATGGGAACCCCTAGGATTAGGAAAAAAGAGAAAGAAAGCCAGAAGAATTAAATGTCTATAGTTGATTCAGTCTGTATTTTCCCACCGTGGCCCACGTGGCAGTTAACAATGGACTTAGTCCCAGGTGTCTACCTCTAGTACATCCTCTATCTCTTGCTCTATCGGGAGATGTTGGGGAGTGAGAGGGATATTTTGGGAATAACCTTGAATGCTCTCCATTAAAAATTAACTGTTTCATAATTGCCCAAAGTTGGGAGTAACCGAGATGTCCTTCAGTAGGTGAGTTATTCAGAATTAAAAAGAAATGCTCTACCAAGCCATGAAAACACATGGAAGAAACTTAAATGCAAATCACTGGGTGAAAAAGCGAATCTCAAAAGACTACATACTGTATGATTTCAACTATATGACACTCTTAAAGAGGCAAAATTATAGAGATAGTGGTTGCCAGAGATGGAGGGGATGTGGTTGAGTAGGTATAGCAGACACTTGTTAGGGCACTTAAAATATTCTGTATGAGACGGTAATGGTGGACCCATGTTATCGTGCACTTGTCCAGACCTGTAGAATTCATTGATCGTAAGAAATGTACCACCCTGGGGCGCCTGGGTGGCTCAGTGGGTTAAGCTGCTGCCTTCTGCTGGGGTCGTGATTTCAGGGTCCTGGGATCGAGCCCCGCATCGGGCTCTCTGCTCAGCAGGGAGCCTGCTTCCCCCTCTCTCTCTGCCTGCCTCTCTGCCTACTTGTGATCTTTCTCTCTGTCAAATAAATAAATAAAATCTTTTTAAAAAAAAATAAGAAATGTACCACCCTGGTGGGGATGTTAATGATGGGGGAAACTGTGTCTGTGTAGGAGCAAGGGATGTATGGGAAATCTTTGTAATCTCCAATTTTGCTGTGAATCTGAAACTGTTCTCGAAAAAAGGTTGTTTGTTTTGTTTTTAAATTAACTGTTCACAGGGTAAATGCTTCCTCATCCATGAACTAAAATGCATGATGCCTCTCATGAAGGCAGCAGGGTTTGGATGGGGCAGGATCTATTCTCACTTATCTCAGGGTACATTCTGTGACTGAAATTAGCAACTAAAATGCTAGTGAAGTGGACAGAAACCATATTTTACCAATGGGGGGCTGCCACCTCAGGGGTGACAGCAGAGGCAAGCTGAGTTCTCAACATACATACAGTGGGCTGTGCTGGAAGGGTGGGGCATGCAGCTCTGCAGCTCCTGCCACTGGCTAAGCAGGAATGACACTGCCCCACTCCGCTCAGGAGACAGAGGAGGTGGGGCTTCTAGAAGGACAATCCATATTCATGGCAAAGTTTAGCCTCTGTGGTCTGTTTAATAATCAATCAGTCAATCAATCAATCAATCAGTCTCTGCCCACTTTTTATTGGGTTATTTGTCTGGATACCAGACCCTTATTTGATATATGATCTGTAAATAAGGTGTCCCATATTGGCTGTCTTTCCACTCTTTTGATAGCGTCCTTTGAAGCACAATTTTTATAAAGTCTAATGTTAGTTTTATTCTTTTGTTACATGTGTTTTTGGTGTCATATCTAAGAATTCATTGATAAATCCAAGGTGATCCAAGATTAACTCTATGCATTAATATAAGAATTTTATAGTTTTAATGCTTACAAAGAAATGTATAGCTTTGATTTTTACAAAGATATGTTTGTATCTTTGATCTGTTTTGAGTTAATTTTTCTATATGGTATGAGGTAAGAGTTAAACTTCATTCTTTCACATATGGATATCCAGTTGTTTTAGCTACAGGTGTTGAGAAGATTATGCTTTACCCTGCTGAGTGGCCTCGACACCCATCAGTTAATAGTAAGTGTGAGATGGGGCACCTGGGTGGCTCAGTTGGTTAAGGCCTCTGCCTTCGGCTCAGGTCATGATCTCAGGGTCCTGGGATCGAGCCCCTAATCGGGCTCTCAGCTCAGCAGGGAGCCTGCTTCCTCCTCTCTCTGCCTGCCTCTCTGTCTACTTGTGATCTCTCTCTGTCAAATAGATATATAAATAAAATCTTAAAAAAAAAAAAGTAAGTGTGAGGACTTACATATAGACTCTCAGTTCTAGATCATTGACCTCTTTGTCTACCTTTTTTTTTGTTCTCAAGATATTTCCAACTATTCAGAGCCCCTTGCAATTCCATATAAATATGAGGATCAGCCTGTTCGTTTCTTCAAAAAGGAAGCTATGATTTTGATAAGAATTGCATTAATCTGTAATTTTTGGAAGTGTTGCCTTCTTAACTATGTTAAGTCTTCCAACCCATGAATATGGGAAATAGGGAAAGTCTTTCCAGTTATTTAATTTAATTCTTTATTTCAATGATATCTTGTAGTTTTCAGTGTGTGGGTCCTGCATTTCTTTTGTAAAATTTATTCCTAAGTATGTTATCCTTCTTGATGTTATTAAAATGGAATTGTTTACTTTTATTTTCAGATTTTCATTGTCAGTGAATAAAGATACAATTGATTTTTGCATATTGATCTTGAATATAGAAATTTGGCTGAATTCATTTCTAATAGTTTTAATAGTGTTTAGTAGATCCCTTAGGACTTTCTGTATACAAGATCATAACATCTGCATAGAGTTAAATTTCTTTCTTCCCATCTGGATCCTTTTTATTTCCTTTTCTTGCCTAATGCCATCCTTCTAGAACCTCCAGTACAATATTCAAAAAAGTGGCAAGTGCAGACATCCTCGCCTTGTTCCTGATCTTAGGGAAAAAATATCTAGTATTTTACTACTAAGTATGATGTTACTGTGAGCTTTTCATGGATGTCCTTTATCAAGTTATATAATTAGCTTTGTATGTGGTTCCGACAACTAGTCACATTCATTTCTAGCCATCACATACCCCAGGAGCCGTCTGAAGTCTTATTGGTGTCATCAGAGTTTCAGTTGACAGCTCCTCCTATTATATCTATATAATATATTACCCCCTTAGCAATAGGCAAACATGTTTTCTTTGTTACATTCTGGAAAAGCTGAAAGAGCTTACACCAAACCTACCACGCTCTTGTTTGGAAAGGTACCTGTCTGGGCTTAGCATGAATTATCCCCTCTATAACATGGAGGGAAATTGCCTTCACGTTGACTTTCTAACCAGGGAAATAACTGGCAAGTGAAAAAAATGGGTATGAAAATGCAAGGTGACCTTGGAGCACTGTGCGTCTCAGAGGGTGATGACGTTGATGAGGATGGCAGAGCAGGCAGGAGACAAACAGGTCCAGTTTGCCCCCAGCCTGGAGCTCTGCTCTCAGTTTACAGTTTTCATATTCCGGCTGCAGCATCCACATGACCAATAGCACCATGAACTGAAGAGGGACATCAAGTATGAGAAAGGATGCCTAGAACGGGCAGTGATCTCAGGGGCGGAAGAGAGGATAACATGACAATGCTACAATAATGAGAAAGGGGGGGAGAGAGGGACCCACAGGTTTTCTCCCCTTTACCCTACAGTATCCATGGCGACATGTCGTGAGGCTGCAGCTTGGAAGGAAAAGGGAGCGGAAGCACTGCTTTGACTCAAGACACGGAGGGTACGTGACTCAGAGGGCACAGAAACAGACCCGGAGAGAAACAGTGCTTGTCCTCCAGCCCGCCTGTCTCACGGCGACCATGTGGTGCTCAGCAGCCACAGCAGTTCATCTTGTGAGCGGGAAGTTTACCAAGAGCTTTCCTGACCTTGGTGTTTCCTGGAATGAACCCTCTCTTTGGGGTGATTATACATGATGGGACCCAAATGCAGCATTTTCTACTAAATGATTTGATGATAAAATGATAAACTCAAGTTACAACTGAAAAAATATTTTTTAAGAGTAAATCTGGAAGTTGTCAGGGGCATGTCACTCCAGTTATAACACTCACAGCTGCCAGGGGCGCCTGGGTGGCTCCGTGGGTTAAGCGACTGACTCTTGATTTCAGCCTCGCTCACCATCTCAGGGTCGTGAGACCGAGTCCTGTGTCAGGCTCGGTGCTGAGTGTGGAGCCTGCTTAAAATTCTCTCTCTCCCTCTCCCTCTGACCCTGCCCTCCACTCTCTCTCTCTCAAATTAATTAATTAATTAATTAATTGATTAAAAAATTAAAAATGGAGCCAGTGGACTTCCTATAACTAAAAGTGAGATATATAAGGGTCTTGGCACAGTAACAGCCAACGGCTTCAGAAAACAAGAGACTCACTTTTCCTTGTCTGCGATCCTCGGTGCACCGGGTCCTGGTGCAATGTCCCCTGTGACATCCCTGGGGACCAAGGCACCAGCGGGATACAGGATGGGACACATATTGGCTGGGAGCCTCACCCTGGCCCTTACTAGATCCAGTCCAAAGGAAAGCACTGGTCTGTGTCTTTGAGTGTGCAGCAAAGCGAAAAACACCAGACAAAACCCAAATTCATTCTGATGATCTCTGAACCTGGGTTAGCAGAGCACTATTGCTACAGAGTAGAGGGTCTTTGTTGTGAAAGAGGAGGGTCCCAGGAAGTTATTTGGAAAGAGCAAAAGGAAGAGATAGCTAAAAGATGTTGTCTAGGAAATCAAAGAGGATATGGATGTGGAGGAGGCGAGCAATGAGCGTGGATGCTTTTGAGCTGGGGGAGGAGGAATGAGGAGAGAGTCACATGGACCACTTAGGAGAAATGTGTTCAGTGAGAAATTCCCAGAGGCACGAGGTGGCTGCATACTTTGAAATACAGGCTGGTGTACATTCAGTTTTACATGTTTACTATATGCTACTGGCATTTCACTACCTACCCCACCCCCAATCTCTCAAACTTTTAAGGGTCCACTAAACCCCTATTTACTTTTGAAGTGGTCTGGGGAACACAGCTATGGGCAGCAAAGTTTTCCATCTCCATTTAAGGGGCCATGATCCCAGGCAGCAGTGTCCAAAAAAGAGATCAGAAGACCTACGAGGACCTAAACTCACCAGCTGCAAAGAGCTGTGGGAGTGCATGGAGCAGCGAGCTCCTGCTGGGGGGATGGGCCAGTGCTGATGGATAGGGCCAAGGATGGTTGAAGGGGCGAGGGCAGGGGGTGGTGGAAGCCCGTGATAGTGGGAGGGGGCTGGTGGGAGAAGCACCTGCCAATTGATTGGTCAGGAGCAATTTTAAAGCTAATCCTACTTGTCTCCCCACAGAAGAAAGTAGATCCACGATTATTTCCTGGAATGCATGAAAGGAAGTTCTGGGATATACACTGACTCCCAGCATTCCCTGAATTATCTGTGGGGCCAGGATGAGACCAACTGATTTTGGGGTTAGAAGAGGCTCTGTAAATCAGGGTGTCAAAGACCAAGGTCTGGACAAGCCCTCATGCAGAGATGCCTTTTCCCAGACCAGTCCATGTTCCAGAACCCAAATGTTACCGTTAGCCTTCCATTTAAAGCCTTCTGTGGTGCTCATTTCACAGCTCATGATGACGATTTCCTTAGCTGGTGTTCTAGACCTTCTTGGTTCCACCTTTCCTGCCCCTCCCCTTTCCTTCCACTCCAGGCATCCTGAGGTCCTCTTGTACTTCCCAGAGGCCTTGAGGGTTGTACTCCTGCTACCCGGGGGACTCTCATTGCCTAGAAAACTCAGGTTCAACCTTTACCACCGTGTGTGTGTGTGTGTGTGTGTGTGTGTGTGTGTGTGGATTTTTCCTGTCCTGCCTCCAGATTATGACAGTGTTTACTGTCTCTGTTGTGCCAGGCACCTTGCTGAGCATTTGTTGTACTGAAATGTATTCCCATTTCATCCTACAAATAAGTCATCCAGATTAAAAAGCAAGAAATTAAGGAATTGGCCTAAAGTCAAACAGCCAGTAAGTGGCAGGGCTGACACCAACCAGATTCATCCACGTGCCCTCCAGCATTGTTTTAAGTTTGAAAAAAAAACCAGAAATCTTTTTAAGCAAACTGTAGAGACTAAATTGAGGGAGCTATGCAGGGCAGGGAACGTGTGTGAGCTTAATCGCCATGTGACTTGGCACCGGAGGCTCAGTTTCTTCTGTCTATAAAATGGGGATAATCCTTTTGAACCACAACGCTTTTGTTTGCATTAGATAAGTTAATGTAAGTAGGTCCTTAATGACCCTCCTGGTCAGGGCTGGAACTCAGGTGAGTTCCACCAAGGGCACAACATTTAAGAAAGCGTAGGCTCAGAGGAGCCAACCTCCAACCAGAATGACCTTGACGATGAAATTAAGCCCTCCTTTACCCCAGTCCTGGCTCTGCTTCCCGCACTTGGGCAGCAAGGAATCATTACCAGTCCCTCTCCGTCTTCTTAACCCAGCTGAGTTTTCTTCTAGCTGTGTGAGGCACTGTTTCCACGAATCATCTCTCCCACTTTGTAATGGTACATACCTCAGTATTATTGCTGTTCTTATTAGGAACCCCTGCCCCCCACCAAACTTTATGCAGTTTCCACACACAGTGCGAGTGATTGGCTGTGAGTCTGGTTATCTGGTTTTCTGCTGTAGCTCCAAGGGGGCCCTTGGGCAAATACAGAAACATGCATAGTCTCTCCAGGAGACATGCTATCTTTTCTACTTCTAGAACCATTCCAGCTTTCCCCAGACATTGGGGTGCTTCCCAAGGCTTTGGCAGAAACTGTACTGGGCTACAAATGCCAAACTCTTGCCCTAGGTCCTGTACTGACTCCCTCATCACTGTTGGACAGCCAGGTGGCTCTGGGGCCATATGCGAAGGGCTGACCAGGCTCTGATCCCCAGGAAGTTTCTTCATGACACACGGCATTGGGAGGGGGCGGGGAGTGGAATTTGCTGCATGGCGGGGCTGTAATGGAGTGGCCACTGGCTGCTTGGTGGGGAAGGTCAGGCAGAGACGAGTGACAGGGGCCTACACATTTCTGAAATGTTTATAGTGAAAAAAATCCTGACAAAGGACTGAGGAAACCAAGTCATGGGGATAAGGCTCCCTTCTGATTGGGGGAAATATTTCCTTGGGCATTACTTCCTTTGCTGCCTTCCTTACCATGAAAACAACAAAGCAGAGGTGGGATCCAAACACCCGCTCTCCATCAGCGCCGTCCAGGTGCGGCAGAGCAAGAGCCCCACAAGTGAGCCCTGTCCACCACGTTCAGTTGTTTAATCGCCAAGACAAACAGAGTAAAAACCAAAGCAGATGAAATGAATGTTTATGACATATTTGCTTTAACGCAATACATCCAAACTCTCACTTCAGCCTCTTAGCAATATAAAAGATTATTCATGAGACAGTTTCTATTTACACAAAACGCACTGTGTATTTCATATTCGCAATACATTTGATTTTGGACTGGTCACATATCACAGACTCTATGGCCACTTGTGGTTCCCACGTGGGACATTGAACTAGTTCTAGGCTCTCTGTGTCTGTCCACTCGGGATCACCATGCTGGATCCCCTGGCAGGAGAATGTAATGGATTCAGACAGACCTGGCTTACCAGCTGTCACATCATGGTCTGTTCATCTCAGTGAGAGATGTGGGTGCAACAGACCACAGACTTTCCCATCTATAAATGAGAATGGCATATCTACCTCCTAGGTTGATTTTAAGAATGAAGAAAATTGCTGACTTCGAAGTCACAAACGTAAGCAAGAAGTGGTCATTATTATTCCAGTACCAGTAGGAACAACGGTACTATTAAAAGCAGCTATTACAAATTACAGGTGTCAGACACGATGGGTCTGGACTGTGAGTGATCGTCTACATACACTGCAGAAGACTTAGGAGGGATACCCCAGCCATTCATCGTATAAGCAAGAAGACTGAGGCCCAGAGAGTGATAGTGATTCTCCAATGTCACACAGCAGGATAGATTTCTGGTCACAGATTCTCAGACACATTTCTGCCTCTCCACAGTCACATTTTGGCCCTCAACCACCACTTTAAGATATTTAAAGGTGAGATAAAATTCTGACTTTGATATGTATATAATATTATAGTACATAGTATAAAATATATATAAAATAGTAACCATC
This sequence comes from Mustela nigripes, assembly GCF_022355385.1. NCBI lineage: Eukaryota > Metazoa > Chordata > Mammalia > Carnivora > Mustelidae > Mustela > Mustela nigripes. The sequence goes on from NC_081560.1 coordinate 154,064,299, forward strand.
TTGCGTAAGGTCCTTGGCATAGATATCACACACATAATATACATATTTGGGCACAGACCAAAAAGATGGGTGTTAAGTTGTGTTAAAAACAAAAGGTTTAAGAAGGAATAATAGTGTGAAATCAGTGCAGGACAATTTATGACTAATATCAGGAAGTCCTTGTTAAGAATGCCATCTATTATTAGACTAAAATAGCCTCCCTGGGGACACCTGGGAGGCGCTGTGCCTCGAGACATTTCAGCCAAGACCAGGCACTGCTAAGCATAGGACAGAAACAAAGCACCTTCCTCCCAGGGGTGCTCTCAGGGACAAAGCTTCAGTGCTAGCCTGCTTTCTGGGTCAAGGGCATAAAACAGAAGCTTGAACCAGAACGTGACCGTGCCTCTGGATGTGGCAGCAAGACCTCATTGTCCAGCCTGGTCAGCTGAGCAATAAGCTAGCCCCTAGTAGGAACCACTTAAAGGAAATATGTCAAAAACCCCACAGCATAGCAAGGAAACATGAACGCACTTTCTAGGCTCCATTTGGGATGTGGTAGGCTCGTTGTCTCTGGATTTTCATGAGGCATGTGACAAGGTGGCATTGTGGAAGCTTTTTGATCAATCTAAAGACATCGGGACAGCATCCTCATGGGCCCCGCATAAAAGCCTTGGTAGCTGATTGAACGTCTTTCACAAAGGGTTGTGATGAATGCAGCCCCAGGGGAGCTCTCTGGGAGCTGTGTGGCCTCTTTAAATAATTAAGATGGATCATGGTATTCAGAAGCACTAAGACGTAGAAAGTTTGCCTGCCACACTTGTCAAACTGATCTGGAAGGTGTTACAGATATACTGGATATGGAAAACCAATCCACATCTCAAACGATCTTGGCACATGAGAACTGTGGACACAATAAACCAGGAAGAGATTTAATACAGAAATTGTGAACATGTACCAAGACTGAATGACTGTGGTAGCAACTGCTGGCACATGGTGGGAGTTAAATGTTTGCGAGCCACTCTAGAAAACAGTATGGAGGTTCCTCAAAAAGATAAAAATAAAACCACCCTATGACCCAGAGACTGCACTACTAGGTATTTATCCAAAGGATACAAACATAGTGATCCGAAGGGGCAGCTGCACCGCAATGTTCATAGCAGCAATGTCCACAATAAGGACAAATTATGGAAAGATCCCAGATGTCCAGCAACAGATGAATGGATAAAGAAGATGTGAGACAGATATAGATATGTAGATATAGATACACACACATACATACACAATGGTTTATTACTCAGCCATCAAAAAGAATGAAATCTTTCCATTTGCAATGATGTGGTTGAAACTAGAGGGTATTATATTAAATGAAATAAATCAGCCAGAGAAAAACAAATACTATACGATTTCACTCATGCAGAATTCAAGAGACAAAACAGATGAACATAGGGGAAGGGAAGGAAAAATAAAATAAGATGAAAACAGAGAGGGAGACAAACCATAAGAGACTCTTAACTCTAGGAAACAAACTGAGGGTTGCTGGAGGGACATGGTGGGGGAGGGGGACGGGGTAACTGGGTGACGAGCATTACAAAGGGCACTTGATGTAATGAACCCTGGGTGTTATATGCAACTAATGGATCACTGAATTCTACCCCTGAAACTAATTAAAAAAAAAAAAAAGAATGATAGAAAAAGAAAAATGTTTGCTGCTTAGATTAATGGGTGGGATTAATTAACAGCATATATAAAAATGAATTAAATTTGAACATAAACTAGAATGGTATCAGAAATGGACAGGTTGTGAGGTGAGGGGACACCTGGGTGGCTCAGTCAGTTGAGCATCCGACTGTGGATTTCGGTTCAGGTCGTGATCTCAGGGTCGTGAGATCGGGTCCATGTCAGGGTCCACGCTCAGTGGGGAGTCTGCTTGACATTCTCTCTCTCCATCTGCCCCTCTCCCCACCTAACCTCCCCCATCTTTAAAAAAAAAGAAGTACACAGTTTGTGTCACATCAACTGTTGTGACCCCCCCCCACCTGGGTGTTCTGCGTCCAGTCACCAGACCTGAGAACTGACATCCATGCTGTGCACTGGTCAGACTCGATTTATAGGGGGTTTGAGGAGTGAATTGTGTCCAGAAGGGAGGGATCCAGCTGGTGAAATGACCTCACATTGAGACGGCAGGAGGACTTAGGAGAGTTTAGAAAGAGGGGAAGGAAGGACTGGGATTAGCTGATGGTTGGGTTCAAATTCCTGAAGGGTGGTCACGAGAAGCAGAACTGTGCTCGCTCAGGGTGACTTGAGAGGACAGCGTTAGGACCAGTCCAATGAGCAATAAAGGGCAGGTCTTGGCTCAATGTAAGGAAGATTATTTCCAATTGTCTGAGTTGACAACAATGGAATGGACTGCTAATGAGTTTCCTGTCACTGCAGGTGTTCAAGCAGAGGCAGGACGGTTTCTTCCCTTGTTCGTCACAAGGCAAGACGCGTGCATGGGGTGAGGGATCAGTGGTTTGTGCTCTCCCCAGCTTCGGGGCTTGAGAAAAGCAGCCAGCTTGCTGGCCAAACGGGAGACGCCATGGCCAGCAGAGGGCGCTCTTACAGGTGAACGCAGAGCCGGCTGCCCTGGCGCTGGCTGGTGGTGTAGGGGGCAGGGAGAAGGATTTATAAGGGAGAAGAAATGTGCTCGCCTGAGCGAGGCCACTGTTGTTTCTAGCACTGGCATAACCGTGAAGGCCAACAGCTGAGTTCAGAGGGGAAAGTGGCTAGAAGGTGCCATGGGGAGAGCTTGGGGCCCACACGACTTCTCCCCCTGTCCCTGCCCTGCACGGCAGGAGTGCTGGCTACAGTCCTTGCACTGCTCACTTTTGTTCTTTGTTTGGGGGGTTTTCCCTGACGCCTCTCTGAGGGTCATTTCTCTCTTCAGGCTGGCCTTTCCCCTCTGGACGGGGCCCCGTGCACCCACTACACTCCTGATCTCGTGGTGAGCATCTACAGGCAATGGGCACCCACAGGCCTCTCTCTCCCTTGCCCTCTGGGAATCGGCTGCTCAGAAACAAGCCTTCTGGGGCTCCTAGTGCTAAGGGCTGAAGAGAAGCCACTTGCCGCCTGAGGCAGAAAACATCTTTCTGGTACCACTCTCTCTGGTTTCCTTAGTGGATTTTCACCTTGACACGCCATGAGGTGCAAATTCCTCTGCAGGTTTTCACAGGGGGTGAGCTCGGTTGACTCACACCTGAATCTCACCATGTCTTGCTTCCCATGGATTCAGCCAAGTCCACAATCTCTAGTGTCTTCCCCACAGGAGAAAAAGAGATGAAAGGAAGAGAGCCCCAAACCCAACCGACCAGGGCCAAGTCTCCGGTCTTTCCCAGTCACACTAGGCAGCCAACTTTTTACAGGGACGTCTGGACCTTTCATCAAGCTGAAACATGGATGCTTCCCCCTGTCCCCAGGCCAGCCGTCCCTGAGCATGTCACCACGGGGCAGCATTGGTGGTACCTATACTGAAGCTCCCGCCTGTGGGCTTTCGTCTGGACAGTGTTCCCCCATCATACCTCTGTGTCACCCAGAATCATCTGTGAATTGTCCATCCCAAGCGGAGTGAGGGCAGCTTTATCTGGGGCCAGGAGGCCGAAGGGGGAGATGAAGAGCTGACCCAACTCCGTGCACACACATCAGCTCACAGGAAGCCAACTGGCGCCCTCCCCCTCTCTCCCTCCTCCTCTCCCTCCCTCCCTCTCTTGCGTCTAAAACCATATGGATTATTCATCTAAAAAGTTCTCTGATTCTTTGGCCCATGTGATGTTTTCAGCAGATAAACGGTCTGTTTATGATTAAAAGAGGCCACAGTTCATTAGACTTTGCTTGTTACTAACTGATTTGATTTCACTTTTCCTAGGCAGCCAGCTGTCCCCAAGGGAGCAGCACCAGAGCGCCCTGTGTACCTGACCGACATGCATGGTTGTTTCCGGTGCACCCTTAAACTTCCCAATAGCAGGCCACGGAAACCAGACAGTGGGCCAGAAAAGGGGACATGACAGCCAACATTGAGGGGAGCCAGGGCAGACCTCCAAAGCAAGTCTTCTACAGCCTCGGGTGGGGGAGTGGGACATTCATCAAAATCCAAATCGACCACACGGCTTCCATCATAACAAGCAAACTCTGGATGTAACACTTGATTCTCGGAGGGAAAAAAGTAAACAAATCACCCAGCTGCAAATATACTTTTTAACAAATTATTAAGTAAACAATTTGGAAGATTTCTGCCAACCATTCACTGGGAAAAATGAAAAGGACTAGTAGGTTCCAGATTTTTTTCTTTTTCTTTTTTAAATTTTTATTTATTTTTTTAAAGATTTTATTTATTTATTTAACACAGAGAGAGATCACAAGTAGGCAGAGAGGCAGGCAGAGAGAGAGGGGGAAGCAGGCTTCATGCTGAGCAGAAAGCGCTATGTAGGGCTTGATCCCAGGACCCTGCAGAGGCTTAACCCACTGAGCCACGCAGGCACCCCAGATTTTTTCTTTTTAAAGGCAGAGGACTCTTTTACTTATTTGGGCTATGAAGACGTCACCAAGCTAGGTAGGGCCCAAAGCAAAGGCTGTCACTCTGCTTCTCTTTTCCAGGAGTGAGGCCCTCACTCGGTATCATCGCTATTTCTTATTTCTAGGCTTTTACCGATGACCTTCCTGCAAATGATTGATTGGAGTAACATGAGAGCACGCAGATAAAACATCAGATGGGACTCTGTAGTTTTCATGGGGATCACTGTTTAGAGGTCCCAGAATGCATCTTCTACTCGTCCAGGGCTTGAGAAGGCTTGGGAGCAGAATTTAGCTCATGCACAGCAAAAGCACAAACAAGTTGATAGATAGCCAAAGTAGCAATTTTTGAGATGGTATGTCTTGAACTCTCCTGGGTGGCGTGGGTGTGTTCTCTTCTTCAGAGCGAACTAAAGTCAAACCAGAGGGTTGCTTGCTCTGCAAGGCCCGGGGCCAGAAGAATCACTCATCCTGCGCGCCTAAGATGGGCCGCCCGCTAGATGGGCCCCGTGTGTGGTTCTGGCTCAGAGGCAGAGAGGCTGATGATGGGAAATGCTGGGCAAATAAACAGAAGATTGTTATCACCAACCCATCTGTGATGGCTAATGGGCTAAAGGCCTCTGTGGGCCTCTACCTGTTGTGGTGATATCTAGCAATGGTTACTTTCTTATTAATATTATTTTACTGACGTAGGCAATGGGCACTGGATGGGTTTGAACAGAAGAAAACCATTTTAAAAGATATATTAACCATGTCTTTTGTTTTTCTTTACTCTGATGCTTGGATATCTTAGGGCCTTGCTGGCCTGGTGAGGGCCTATCCCTCCTAAGGCTAACCACTTCCCACTCCCTTTAACACCTCTCATCCTCTGGGCCCCTACCCGTGTGCCCTGATCACTCCAGGGCCAAGTACTAGACACTGGGGACATCACCCCTGCCCCCAGCCTGCTGAAATTATTCAGCCTGCCCAATCCTCCTGACAGAAACCACAAGAAGGAAGGGCTCCTACCCCCTTTTCTCCTCCACTTCTCCTTCCTCATCAACCCTGGCCCTACGCTGGGTGGCCCTGTGTGGGTGTCCTCCCCTCTGGGAACAGCAAGTAACGAACTGTCTTGTCAATGGCCGGCATCCCCTCATCTGGTGGCCTTACTCTACCTAGATAATAATGAAACAGATATTTTAAAACACAGAGGTATGAGCAATGATGTTCCTGGGAGTCAAAAATGGCAAGCATGGTATTTATAGTATCCTGAGGGATTTCTCCTTAAAATTTTCTCTAGGAAAAGACGGGACATATCTCTGTCCTAGAAGTACAGCACATGGGTTCTACATCATTTTTAAATTAAAGTAATACACATTCATAATTAATGAATCAAATATTAAGACAGGCTTATAATACCAAGTGGCCATTTCTCACAGAGACCTGGAGTTATGCCAAGCCCAGAACCAACCCACAGAGATTTTCCACTTTCCCTTGGTAATTGCTCTGAGGGCACTGCCGTAACTCTACATTCTGGGCTTCGCCTCCACTGGTCTCCATCCATCTTTGTGCCTTACCCAGCTGCCCCCGCACACTCTGCTGGAGATCTGCAGGATTTGGTTCCCCTACAAGCAACCCCTTCCGTCCTCTGCTCCTCGAAATGTGTAGCGCTGTGACATTCTTCTGGTGCATCTGTTGGTAACCGTGCACCTATAACACACCCATGCTTTAGCTGGTTCTGTTTACTTTTCACAGACTCTGTTGCCAGTGCACTTTGTAAAGGGAGGGTGTTTGTTTCTACGTTTCTTCTCCCTCTACCCACTCGTCGGGTCAGCTCAGCCATCCCCCCGTCTGTGAGTTATACCTGAACTGGAGCCGACTCATTCCCACGCCAGTGTCTGTGTGAGGGTCTTGAGAAGGGCAAGGGGGCCATTTGTGCTGGTGACTCTCTGCTCTCCTGAGCCAGCCAGCCGATCTCCTGCAACCTTAGAGGCCTCACACGATTTCTTTTAGAAGTTTAAAATGAGCTGAAGTGAGATCAAATGAGACCCCACAGGGGAAACAAGGTATAAGCCCCCCACCCCACCCCGTGCGGGTCACATGGAGGTGGGGGATTATTGTCGTCTGTCCTCCAGGGTGCTCAGTGACTGGGTGGATGACCCTCTTGTCCCTTGGCGTCTCCTAGCACATCCTGGGTATGGATGGATGTCTTATGGGCCTGTGGTTGGGAAGGGAACCCTTTCCGGGGGCCTCTTCCATGTCAAATCCCAACACTCCAGTCTCCTAAGTGCTCTTACTCTTGTGGTTTCTGATGTGTCGATTTGAACTTCGGTCCTATTTTGTGACTTTTAAAGGGGCAGAGGGAGTGATTTCACCATTACCCACCCCTCTGGGGTAAAATGTTCTAATTTACTGATAATAAAATTCAATCCCCTCTTTTCCTTAATATCCTTAGTAGTCCCGCTTGAATCCCTTTACTGGTCGTGCAGTAAAACCTTGACTGTCCCAGCAATGTTATTCATACTTGGCCTTGACTCACACTGATAAACCTCAGAAAGGATTGTTCTGTACCTCAATCTGTTCATACGTAGTACCCTCTTTCTAACTTTATTTTTCTCTGTTTGAGATTGCTTTCTATTTTTGGACTCTAATCCCAAAATGTTCTAGTTTTTTTTTTTTTTAATTGTCTTTCAAGCATTTGTTGCCAATAAACAAAGCTTCCTTGGGCACACGACGCTTTATGTCACCTCGCCATTCAAAGAAGGACAATGTCAGGGCAGTAATGACAGTAATTCCGCCAGCAGCCAGCCTGATGGGACGCCGGGGGACGTGGCAAGATGCTCTGTGAAGGGATCTCTACCCGTCCACTCCTAAAACCCACCCTGTTATTCTCACTTTACAGATGCTGAACCAAGAGATTCAACAGCTTGAGGTTACTGTTTTGCTCAAGGTCACCTCACAGTTCTGGTGGGAGGCCCCTTCACTCTCCTCTGCTGGGTCCCCAGGTGGGGTGGTGTGGAGGCCCACGTGGGCAGAGCCCCTGGACTGGCATCAGTTATGGGGTCACACTTGGCTTCTTGTACCTTACTAGCACCGTGTCCACAGGTAGAAGAAACGCCCATGCTATCTGGGGAAGGCAGTGGAAGCACCTCACAGATCAATTAACCGCTCTTCGCGCATGATCACGCTGGCGGATAACCCAGTGTGTTCCCGTCTACGGCCTCCTCAGACAAACTCTAACCTCACAGCATGAGAGACCCCTGGGTCCTGGTTTTGACGGGGGTGGGAGACAAGCTGGACAGGGGAGAGAACACCTAGTTATTTAAATATCTTTATTTCTTGACCTGCCAGTTTATTTGATAACAGTAACAAAGAGAACTGAAGTCATGCCAAGCACTTGCGTGTCAGGCGACATAGGTATTTTTGTCGTAGGACACTTTCTGATGCCATGTTCCCCTTGATATGCTATGCCAAAAGAATTTGTAACGGAGTACATTGTAAGCACATTGAGTGCTTTGATCTGGAAGGATCCCCAGCACAGATGAAGGCACTGAGCACCTTTCCAGCAATGGCTATCCCTTCCCTTTCCCGGCCACCCGCCCCACCTTCAACAGAGATTTCCCTGATAGCCTGTCTTAAACATTGACAATGATTTTGGCCTACATTGGCATAGGTCTTATTTTTTCCTTCTTGGGGCTGTTAAAAAGAATCTTGGGAGGGACTCTTCTCTCAAGCATCACCACCCATTTGCGCTTCTTACTCTGTCCAAGAATCTCGAAATATTCCAGGTTCTCAACTTTTCTCTCTCTTTTCATTATCCAAGCCTCGACTCCCCATGCTGGCTCCTGGCTACCAGTTCTGCCTGCTTCACTGAGCTGGCCCCAGCCTGCACATGGCTCAAGGCCAACAGATTTCTGACACCAGGAGATTAATTAGTTCCAGGGAAGCCGGAAGCAGGTGGCTGTGAGTGACTTGGCCATTCTTTGGCTGCTCTTTCTCTATGATAGAATGCAAGACCCCCTCCCTCCCAGAATACATTCCTAATATTGTCTTGACCATCACAATCCATAAGACCATGGCCACAGGGATCTCAGCGCCACTAATGATGGGTGGTTAGTGTCGCTACAGCTCATGTAAATAAGTACAAGTTGTTAAACCAGCCCAGGAAAATCAAAACCATTGACCACACATCATCCCTGGGAGAGGATCATCACAGGCTCCAGCCCGAGGGCATGTCTGTCACTAAGACCGGCCAGATGCTGAGGCATTTAGAAACCAGCAATTAGGCATCTTCTCCTCAAGGATAAAGTAGCCAGACAAATATCTGGTGAAGTAGGCCAGTATTCACAGCACAAACAGTGATAATTGATTTGTAGGGGCATCACTAACTCTAAAAACATCTCTGTGTGTTTCTGTATTTACGTATTCATTCATGCATTCACTCAATGGACAGTTTTAGGCTCAAAGGTGAATGAAGCCCCATGCTGGGTCCTGTGTTTCAGAGGTGACCATGGCCATCAGGGAACTCAGTGTCCAGTGAGTCCAGTGTTTTAAATGCAAGGATTCACAGACTGTGGTGAAAATGCTGTGACAGAAGTTAGACCATGTGACCTGGGAACAGGGTTGGGGCACCGACTGAAGACTACTTCCGGATGAGTTCCTTCATGTCCGTTCTTCCCTCTACCTCACTTACTCCCTTGACTTCTGGCAAGGCTGAATTGCCTCACTCTACCAAACACCAGCAACCTTCCAGAAACTAAAAGATGTAAGACCCTGGCCTTTGTTCTCTCAGGCAGGTCAGGTCAGGCGTGTGTTCAGGAAAGGAAGTGGACATGCAGCTGGGGCACAGACAGGCCTGCAAAGAGCCTCCCACTCGGGAGGAACTCTGCCTACAGCGCCCCTCTCAGATCTAGAGGATGGACCTCCACGGGTGGATGGCAAAGAGAAATTACTTTAGCAAAACCCTACAATATAAGCAGAGTCTATGAACAGAACATTTCTCTTTATACAATATACATGCATGTACAATATACATGTTATACACACAGACACACACAATATATATAGGAAGTAATGTGAGTACATAGTTGTATAATGTGGCATGTAAAACAATCTTTTGGGATGAATTTGAATATCCCAATTGGGGCACCTGGATGGCTCAGTGCGTTGAGGGGCTGACTCTTGGTTTAGTCTCAGGTCATGATCTGAGGGTTCTGGGATCCTGCCCAGCCTGAGGCCCCACATGGAGCCCCATGTCCGGCTCCAGGTTCAGCAAGGAGTCTGCTTAGAGATGCTCTCCCTCTGCCCCTCCCCCTGCTCTCTCTCTCTCTAAATAAATAAATAAATAAATCTGTCACCCTGCCATTACATGAAAGATTTTACCCTGAGTGCTCACATCTCTAAGGTGCTGGACCTCGAAGAGTGAGATTGTTATGAAGCATGCTTCAGGGATCCTCTCCAAGTTGCCAGGCTTCTCTGGGAAAAGACTCCCTGTGTGGGTCAGGTCTGTGGGCATATGCTTTCCTGGCACAGGCCACCAGATCTGTGCCAGCATGGTGTGGGCTCAGGCAGTGCTTTTGCCCTCTCCACTCATGGACTCCTGCTCAGTTCCCCCAGCATCACGCCGTGGTTCTACGGTGGGGGGTGGGGGGTGCATGCTGGTGCCGGGAAGGACCGCACACCCTTTGTTTTAACGCTTCCCTCAAATTAGAGAATTGGCACATGCCCACTTTGGAAAACTGAGGAACTATATACAAACTGAAAGGGAGAAAATAACACTTTTTCTAAATTCCCCCACCCAGAGAAAATTTTGGTTAATATTTTAGTGATTTCTCTAAAAATCCATATTGTATATAGAGGGCAATTTCCGGGGGAGAGAGGTGGCTAGAGATCATATTCTACATCCAACTTGTCTTTCTATTTTATGTTAACATGAATAAGTATTTACTTCTATCAATAGGAGTGTGCCAAAATTGAAATATTAACATCTGAGGTCATATGTTTCTAGATATTAACATCTGAGGTCACATCTCATTTTTTCATCCTATTATGCATGCTATCCTTTAATCAGATTTTTAACTTAACAATCATTATGGATAGATTTTCATGTTAGTAAATATAGATGTGTATCTTAGGTAATTTTCTGTGTGATATTTTATAGAACAGAGGTTCCCCGATACCCTTAATCCTGTATCGATAGGCACTTAAAATGTGTCCTTTTCTTTTCCAGTGAAGAAAAAGAGTACCATGGTGGTTTCCTGAATTATTGCTTTAGAAGAGTTTCCTGAAGCTGGAGTTTCCAGAGTCCGGGAAATGTGCTTTGAATTCCTGCCCGTGACCCTGCAGCTAGGTTGTAATGCTGTTCCCAGCAGAGGTTTATAGGCAAAAATGGCCATTGTCCTTGTTAACATTTAAGATTCTTTTTTAAGCTGTGCTGATTTGGGGCTATTAATTTAATCCCACTAAGGTGTTTTCATATTTATTGGTCATTTGCATTTCATTTTATTATATTCAAATTGCCTGTTTGTATTCTCTCTCCACTTTTAAAGATCGCTGTTTACCTTTTTCTTAATATTTTATATGAGTTTTTCATGTAATAACTATAGTAATCTTTTTATATGTATTTGGCAATTCCCTTCCTTCCTGCCCTTCCCCCTAGTTTTCCTTATCTCTTAACTTTGTATCCAGCAGGTTTTTGTTTTATTTCAGCATACATTTTGATTTTTTTATATATGAACATGTATTGATCTTTTCCTACATTTATTTCAGATTTGGGTTTGCATCCTTGGAAAGAACTTTCACACAAAGTATGTTTCATACAACATTCTATTCTATTTTCTTCTATTGCCTTCATGATTTCTTCCTTTTTAAAACATTAAAATATTTAGCCCATCTGGAATTCATTTCGGTATGAGGTATGAATTTAACACTATTTTCCCCTGAAATGGTTCATAGGTTGTCACAACACATTCCCTCGCTAATCTTTCCTTTTCCGGTACATTTAAGGAGACATCTTTACACGTATGTGTCTTTGCGTGTGCTTCCGTGGCATTTCTCTAGAGCATCTCCACACACTGATGGGCATTATGGCGTGATGAGGGAGGGTGAAATCTGTTCAGATAACCCGTCTGCGCCTGGACCCTTAGCTCAGGATTTGTGTTGCTAATTTGGACAGTTATTCTTCTAGATGAAAACTCAGAATGACATACCGTAGGGATGTTAACTGGCCTTTGGTTATATTTACAGATTACTTTCCAGAGAACCATGAGAGTCTTACCTAAATATAATAAGCGTTTTGTTTTTGGTTTTTTTTCCTTTCCCATACTTGTTTGATTTCCTTATTTCTCCTTCCTTTTGTGACTAGTTAAAAATGCGAGACCATGGCAATACTAAGACTTGATACTGAATGTGGACATCCTTATTTTAGTCCCAACTTAGCCACAGATCCCTACCAGGTAAATATGGTATAAACAGGGTATTTCTACCAGGCACTCTCTCTAATGTGGGGAAAACACAGGAGCAGTCTTTGAATTTTATTATCTGCCACTTAAGCAATAAATGAGATAATTTCGGGATTTTTTTCCTTTAACGAGTGATTGTTATAAATTATATTAACATATTTCAAGCTAATATATTATTTCTATACCCCTCGGAATAAATCTGGCTAGTTCATGGTATTTTGTTCTTTGAATATTTCCTGGGATTAATGTAAAAATGCTTCATTAATAAATGTTACATCTATATTCATAAAAACAATTGCTCTAAGGATACTTTCTATTGTTATCACTGTTAAGTTCAGGCTTCAGTGTGATGCTGGCCTTCTATAATCAATTAAGACAATTTACAAAAGCTTTCTATGCTTTGGAAACTTTTTTAAATAATATTTTATTTATTTATTTGAGATAGAGAACAAGAATGGGGGCAGAAGAAGAAGCAGGCTCCCCAGTGAGCAGGGAACCCTATGTGGGGCTGGATCTCAGGACACTGGGATCATGACCTGAGCCAAAGGCAGAGGCTTAACCCACTGAGCCACCCAGGCAGCCCTATGCTTTGGAAACTTTTTATAGTCTCACATTTACATATCCCATCAAGGTCCAATAAAATTAACTATGACTTATATTATTGATAAGGGATCTGGAGGTGGAGGATAGTGATTTATATTTTTTAAAAAGTCTCCTTGTCTGGGGTTCGGGTCCTTTGAAAGACTAGTTTTAGAATTATCATGTAACTAAATGTTTTTGTCATCCTTTGTCTTTACTTGCTAATTTTATTATGTTGTGGTCAGAAAATATGGTTGGTGGAATTTCTGCTTTATTTAAATAGAGTTTGTGTAAGTTCTTGCACCTAGTTCATGACAAATGTTTATAAATATTGCACGAACATATTAATACTTCTTAAAAATGTGTTTTATCTCTTTGTGGCTTACAAGACTTTCTTTGTTTACTAGTATGTCAAGTTTGTTCATTATATTACTAGTAATATATCCTTATTTCTATCTCTTTGATTTGCAAAATTTTGTGCAATGTATTATAACTGTTTCTACTGTATTATGTATTTTTGTGTAATTTCTTCAATATTTAAAACCAGCATTTGGAAATGCAAATATTCATGACTATAATGTCTTAACTTGGGATTATGAATACAAGTATATTTTCCTATTTATCATTTTTAGACGTTTCCCCCTATATCTGATATAAAATATATCTATTAGATCCTTGCATATTTCCTAAATGTCAAAGAGTCAACCTTTCTGTGTCATTTTGCTTTAGGTACATAAGAATTTTGCCTTTTGAAGCACTCTTACGTAGTTGGTATTTGCGTAGATAAGTTTAGCCTACTTATTTTTTTTAATGTAGTCTGATAACTGATAAGTTTGGTCCTATTCTTATTTTGTGTTTTGTATTTATCATGTTTCTAGTATTCCTGTTTTATCTTCTCTTATTTCAGTGGGCTGATTCCAGTAATATTTTCCCCCTTTGATTGTTCAGAATTTGGCAAGTTACATATCCAATTTCTCATTTCCAGTGGTTACTTTTCAGACTGTAAAAATAAAATACAACACAAAAACAACCTGGATCTTATATTTCATTATAATTGTAAAAAATGAAATGGTTTCCATCAAACAGGCTTTGGAAGAGAAAGACAGATCTTACAATTCTCTCCCTCCTTCTCACTTCCCATATCAGATCTGGATGTCCCATGCCTGGAAAGACAGCCAGGGAGGAGTTTGAATTTGCCCTTGCTTGGGGGAAAATTATTTTAATGTGCCTTTGCCTATGCCACAGAGTTCATATTTAAGAAAGAAAAATGATGAACTGACCACATAATATCATAAAAGGCTATTGTGGGGAGGATTGAACATGCTCAAATCATGTATTTTGTTCCTGTTCTGGTACTGGCCTTTCTTGGGTACCTGGTGATTCTTGGTATCTGCTCATCTTTGAATCTGGTATTCTTGTACGCTAGGACCCATTTGTTGGTTCCCAGCTGCAGAGACCTAGGATCAGGCATCAGGCCAAGTGTCCACTCATTATTACCCATTATTCTTCTGCACATTTCCAGACACTCAGGTCACTACTCTGACTGATGGGCTCGGGTATATAACTGGGCACGGTCACCTGATGGAGAGAGCAGGGGGTAGGGAAGGGGGGGGCAGAGTCTGCAGCACTGGCTGTTCCTATTTTGCCCTGTGATCTGCCTGTTCATCTCACGGACTCCCTTCCTGCTCCCACATTCACCGCCTTTGGGCTTCAAACACCTGGGGAGCTGCACCCACCTTTGGTAAAAGTCCTCTCCTGTGTAAATCGGACCCATAGTGTCCTTCTTCAGACTAATCTCATTTACTCTTACTGTTTTGTTTTATTTTTGCTGCTGCTGCTGCTGCTGCTGTTGTTGTTGTTAGAGAGAGCATAGGTTGGAGGGAGGAGGGGAGGGAGAAAAAGACTCTCAAGCAGACTCTGTGCTGAGCATGGAGCCCAAGGCAGGGTTCAATCTCATGACCACGAGATCATGACCCCAGCCAAAACCGAAGAGTCAGATTCTCCACCGACTGAGCCACGCAGGTGCCCCTACTTTTAGTTTTTTAAGGATTCCTCATAGTTTCTGCCTACTATAGAGATATGTATTTGTTTTCTCACTCTGTTATTAATTTTGTAAGATACCTTTGGTGCAACTTTTCAAGATTTTGGAGTGGGAGGTGGAAATAAAATGAGGGTATATGAGTTCACCATCTTTACCAAATTTCCCTTAAATATTTGTCTCTCAAGGTTAATTTTTGGTTAACAGAATCTGCTGAGTTTGTTTTTGCCATCTCCCTTCTGCTCTTAGTTACTTTATCAATTTGCCAGGGTGCCGTCACTGACGATTTTCAGTTTAACAATGAGGATGTGTCTTTAACAGTTCTCTTTTCTTTCCCTCAGATTGCTTGCTCTGTATGACAGCCACATCAGTTGCTAGACTGGTCCTTACAAATGTATAAATTAAAGTAGACTGAAGGAATGTGGATCTTATCTACACTGGCAAAGGCAAGTCGAATTCAAACACCCATGTGTGAAAATAGCACTGAGGAAGGTCCAAGTGTGGTTGGCAGGGCACAGGAGAAACAAGGACTCATTGACATGTTCGGGTGGGTACTGAAAGCCCATACCCAGCATGGTGGACTTGGCCCTTAACTTCAGTCTGCTCAGGGACACAAGGCTTAATGATTCCTTAAGCACTACGACTAAGCATGAGCTGATTTCCCACAGAATACACGTTTAGAAAAGTGGGTTGCATAGTGGTTAAAGGCTTAATCTCCAGACAGCAACTCTCAAACTTCTGCATGTGCCAGGATCACCTGAAAGGCTTATTCTTAAGACAGACTTTTGTTCCCCCGCAGACTTCCTGATTCCATAGGTCTGGGTAAGGCTTGAATAGCTGCATTTCTAACTCATTCCCAGGTGATGCTGATGCTGCTAGTCAGGGGCACTTTGAGAATCACTGATCCAGAGTCTGACAAACTGAGATCTTTCTTTATCACAAGGGGTTGATCGTCTGAGCCTCACTGTACTTCGCCAAGGTTCTAATAGACCAGAATAGTAGCATTTCCCTCACTGGGTTGGCATAAAGATCAAGTGAGATTCAGTGAATGCTAAGCTCTGACTATGCACCCAGGTTACAACAAACTCAAAATCTAGATATAATCATGATTTGCTTTGACAGTTAAGGATTAAAATTTTGAATTTTTAAAAATGCAATTTCTCCTTATGCATACTCCTAACTTGTATTTCAGAAACTTGTCACAGGGTGTTCAAGCCTGCGTAGCCACTGCCAATCTTCCCAGTGTTAACACCTAATGCCAACCCAATTCATGGAAAAGTCCATTAATTGTATATCTAATTGGTATGATATTTTGTTTATAGCTACATATGAAGGTGAAGCAGAGACATAGATTAACAGAATATATTAGGCCAAGATTTGTATTTTATATGATAACATGTAAAAATCTACTGGAAACTGACAAAAATCAAACAAGGATGCCAAGCCCAAACTTAGAATCCATATTTAAAAAGTCTAGTTTTTCTTAAATACATGATGTTTCCTTGGAGCTGGTTCTCAAAGTTAGGTTTCTGATAACGTCAGCATCACCTGGGAACTTGTTAAAAACCCCAGTTCTCAGGGCACCTGGGTGGCCCAGTGGGTTAAGCCACTGCCTTCAGCTTATGTCATGATCTCAGGGTCCTGGGACGAGCCCCACATCGGGCTCTCTGCTCGGTGGGGAGCCTGCTTCCCCCTCTCTCTCTGCCTACTTGTGATCTCCCTCTCTGTCAAATAAATTTTTAAAATCCTTAAAAAAAAAAAAAAACAGTTTTCAAGACTTACTTTGTGTGAACTGAACCAGTAGCTCTGAGGATGGGGGTGGGCCCTGGTGACCCACAGGTGCCTGACTTTAAGAACCACGGCTCTGGAATGCCCGCTTAAAGAGTAATGGATGCAGCCCACCTCCCTGGTTCTCCAGGTGGAGAAACAAACATCTGGAAGGAAAATGGTTCACATCAGGTCACAGGGCAGACTGGCAGTCGAGCTGAGGTTGGGGGGCAGGTGTCCCCCCTCCTGAGCCTTCCGGCTGTCCCAGCCTGGGTGCCTCTGCAGACCTGAGTCACCCAAGCCCCCGAGGAAACAAAGCCTCCCCCGGAAGCACGGAGCCGCCCTTGAGAATGTGGCTGCATGGAGAGATGAAGCAGCTTCCTTTGTTTCTGGTGACAAGGCGTTATCACAGGCAGAGCAGCTGAGCAGGGCCCTCCCAGCATCAAAGGCGCCAGGAAGACAGACGTCCTCTGGAGGCCATGAGCAGCGGCCGCCCCGCGAGGCGGCTCTGGCTGCAGGCGGAAGGCCGGGCTCCCGGAAGCTCGGCGGGGGACGGGCCGCAGAGGGCGGAAGCCTGCTCTGGAAGGTCTGCTCTGGCTTCCTGCTGCCTGTGGGCCCCTGCAGAAACGCAGGATTTGGGGGGTTTATTTTAGTTTGCTGAGAAGACTCAGCTCCTCCAAGACATGAGCCAGCCCTGGCAGAGTGAGAGGAAGCTGGGCTTACCCAGAAATAACTTGATTGTCTCAACATGTCTCCCTGTCCCTCCTTCTACTCTTCCTTGTCTGGGAGGTGGGGGAGAGCCCACATCTGTGTCCCGGGCATGTGAGTGGCCATGGGGTATGGATGCTTCTCCTGGTTGTTATTTTGCCGAGCAGACAGCTCCCAACACCACAGGACAAGAAAAAGGTCTTTGCCTTCTCATCTACCATCCAGCCTCTCCTCCCACCTCAGCACCAGTGGGAATGTATCTACTCTTTGATATATATATACACACACAGGTAAAATATAATATAAACAATATATAACACAAATATGCTATAATGCAAAGATATATATGTATCTTAACGTTATAACACATATGTGTTGTATATCATATACATGAGTTTATACATATAGTAAGTTGTGGGATCCATGTGGAGACGCATTTCTGTTTGACTCCAAAGACTGTCCCATCTCATGTTCCTTAATAAAGTCCTTAAGCATACAGACCCTGCCACTTGTAGCTAGGAGATCTCAGGCAAGTTACCTTCATTTTGATGTCATGATTTCTTCATCTGTAAAGTGGGGATAGGAGATGGTTATCCATCCATCGTGAGGTTTAACTTTGTCATGTGTGCAAAAAGGTTAGAACCAGGTATGCATCAAGCACTGTAGCAATTTAATGATTGTTAGTGTTTTCCTCTCTAAGATCCCCCGATGATGAATGTCCATCCATGTCCTCTGCTTCCTGCTTACTTCCAGAGACCCTCAGAGCCTCCCTATGTGGTCTGTGTGCTGGCAGGTAGGCCCTAGCTCACCTCTGAGCAGCTGGGTTCTGTCCAGAGAGGCCTCCTATATTGTGGCTGCCTATTGCTCTCTGACTAGGCCCCTGGATGGAGTTTAAAAATTGATAGGGAAGGGTGGGCTCCTTGAATGCTCCTCTGTGGCAGGGAGAGCAGAAGGTAGTAGAGAAAAGAAGTGAGAGAAAAGGGAACAGAGTATTGATGGTGCCTGCATCCTGGAGAGGAGGTTGCTGAGGGGGTGTCATGAATGGATAGCATGTATCTTATCCATGCCTGAAATTCCAACCTCGTTCTTGACTGAGACACATCCCAACAGAGTCCTATTAGGGACAGAGGTCCCAGAGGTGAGACACCTTTATCACCACAGCCACCCCTGTGACCTGCAAAGTGTAGGCCTGGGCTCCTCATGGCACCTGCATATGAGCGAGGCTCTTCTGGAGTCAAGTGTTGTTTGTGTCAGTCCTCTGTGAAGGAGAGGAGGAAGAAGGGCTATGAGAACCACAGAGGAACAAGCTATAGCAGAGACGTCTGGCTCCTGCTTCAACCACTGCCTGAAAAACAGAATTTAATTGAGTGAATTTGAAGATCTAATCAATTTATTAAGCAATTCATGAATTGGGCAGCATTCCAATTCCATTCCAATTCCAGCTCCTGAGTGTGGTACAAAATAGAAGATTTTTATAGGAAGGAAGATGGGGCAAGAGGTTTTTAGCAAAGGGTTGTTTAGGCAAGATTGTTTTGGAAGGAGTGAAAGGCAAGGTGTATATTGGCTTGACCTCACTAGTGCTGATCAGGAAATTTCAGATCGACTTTTGAAAGGGATTCCTGGGTTGGATTGAATCTGTAATTAAGTCTTGGGGGCAAGTGACTCCAATTTGGACTTGTTTTTCTTTTTTAACAGAGACCACTTAGCAAAATCTGAGTAATCTTATCACTAAACCCAGGGAAGCATTTTCCTCTCTTCCTACTTCTCCAGTTGGCAATATGGAGCACTGCTATCCACTTCCTTCCTTCGCCTCACTGTCCATTCTCCTACCCCTTCCACCATTCCATCCTGCTTTGCCTCTGAAACAAGAGGAGCTATGTTTTAGATTATTGACATAAGGCCCAGAGAACTTTCTAAGGGACTTCACTGCCCAGCCATGCAGGGGTCTCTACGCATCTGGGCTTCCTTGGAGCCATTGTATGGACCTGCCTCATAGGAGAATCCTGGGCTTTCATGGCCCACCCAGCCTGGGCTCCTAGGTTGCCATGAGTGGTTTCTATTGTTCACTCACAGATGTTCATGAAAAAAAAAAAAATAGGAAAATTAACATTCACCAACTCTAGGTCATGTGTACAAAGCATAAACTGCAAGTCTTTGTAATTTCTGTCAGTAGGTTCTTGATGAGGCAGTAGGTACATGAAGGAGAATTTTCAAGAAGTCAGTTATCAGTGGGGCTTGAGAAAATACATGTTGTGAGGTGTCTTTCCCATCATTGTATCATGCAATAAGATCCATTTCAGCGTTGCTCAGAAGGACCCTCTCCAATGATGTGCTTTGCCAGCCCTTGGAAGCCCTGCCATTTTACTCATCAACGTGCTCTTGGTTATAAAGCAGGCAATATTCTACCCCTATTGTTTCCAAAAGCCACAGCTCAGCATGTTTTCCATAAATCACTTTAATAAAAGACACATGAAAAATTAAAAATGCTCTTTAGCATGTGTGAAATGAAATTAAAAAACAGTTACAAAAATACCAAAGAATCTGGTGGGTGAATCCCCAATCAAGGGAAAAAAGAGGAAATCTATGCCCAATTCCTAGGTGAGATATCAGTTTCCTACCAGGGACAGAGTGAAGGCTGCTTTCCAGAAAGATTCGTTATAGAGGGGAAGCAAAGAATGCCAAGAAAAACAATACAGCTTGGTTTAATTAACTTAACTGAATGCATGTTTTCCTTCTGTCATGGCAGCCTGCTAAAGGTTTCTGGCCTGAGTCACTCAACCCTTACACCTTTTACTCTTCCTTGTCTTCATTCAGCCCTGAACTCCTATAGTCCCCTTCGGAAAATCCTCTATCCAGTGAGTAGTCCTGGTATCTTGATGGTCTTGTCTGCTTTGGACAACTTCCTACGTCTTGATTTTGGTTCCTTCTGAACAGGCTAGTTTGAGTCTTCCTTACAGACTACCAATGGAGCTATAAACAAGTATAAACTTTATGGAGGGAAATGTCATCAAATCTGTTACACTCTTAGACCAAGAAATTCCACTTTTATGAATTTATAATACAGAAATATGAACATAGGAATGTAAAGATATATGTATAGAGGCTACATTTGCAGACTGTTTGCAAAAACCCAACTTTTCATTGAGAGGGAATTATTCAATAAATTATGCTATAACAGAGAACCGAATTAATATACGCCATTGGAAAAACTAAGACAGGAAAAACTAAAGCTAAAACATGGATTGACATGGAAGGACCCAATAGGATCCAAAATGAAAACTGAATTGTAATACTGTATGTATAGTAAGTATTATCTACTTAAAACATAGAGTATACATAGTAACACAATCTGAAAGAACCTACCCCAAACGCTGATGGTGGTTTTGAGAATGAGGGAAGAGTGTGGGAGGAGCATGGCTTTCCACCATTCCCATCCATGTTAATGGAGGGTATTTAATTCTTGCTGTTACCTGGATGATTCATCAAGATATTTCCTTTCAAGTCTGCTCAGCGGCTTCCATTGGACCTTGTAACCAAGTGCAGAAAAACTCTACTGTCTTTTTTTTTTTTTTTTTAATTTTTTATTTTTTATAAACATATATTTTATCCCCAGGGGTACAGGTCTGTGAATCACCAGGTTTACACACTTCACAGCACTCACCAAATCACATACCCTCCCCAATGTCCATAATCCCACCCCCTTCTCTACTGTCTTTTTTTACCTGTCTTATCACATCTTCTTGCTGATGAAATACATACGCTTGAATAGGGAGAATGTAAAACTGCAGGGGAAGGTAATCTGCATACGAATTTACACTGTTAACTACAATGTTTTGGTTATTTTTATAAGACCTGACCATAAAGATTTAACAGTACCAAAAAATGGGAAAAGGACAAAAATCAGCTATCTGATGTACTGATCATATGAACACAGCCATTTTGAGTCTCGTTCTTGGAAGCCTTTTGAGGAGGAAGAACAGCCCAAGATTCTGCAGATTCGGCTCTGCTGTCGTTCGGACCCAGCTGCATTGAGAAGGCACTTTCAAGATGTCATAGATATTGAGATGAGTCACAGCCAGCCTCACGGAGCAATGATGCAAGGGCAGGAGACCTGAACAGGAGGACTGGGAGGGGGCCCCAAAACTGCGGCTCTCAGATACCAGGTCAGAGCAGCAGAGCTGAGCCCCTCACAGTCTGTGCTCTGCTACCGCAGAACCCACTGGTAGCAGGTGCAGGTGCAGAACCATTGTCGGGGTGTTGGGACAGCGTGATCAGCAGAGATAGGGCACTCCAGGGACTCCTCCAGGGGCTCCCCCAAGCCCTGCCCCCAGGATCTTCACACATCCCTGTGTCACCTTCCTGCCGTGACATAAGGGGTCCTCTAGGCCTCTCAGGTCTCAAGGAGGCCTGAACTCCGAGACAACCCCAGTGCTAAGATCTCAGGGTTAACTTTCCCTTTCTGGGCTCTGTGTGTGGCAGGGACACATCTGAGGTGAGGATTGTTTTAAATTCTCTCTGTAATCATTCCTTTTCCCCTGTGAATTTTTGAAAGTTCTTTCCCTGACTGTCTTATTTAGGCCCATCACCTGATATCCTGCTGAGTAACTGCTTGTCACGTGTGGTCTGAGGCTTTGGTTTGCCAAGTGCCTTTGCCTTCCGTTCAATGCCAGATGGATTCCATCAGTGTTTCTCTGGGCAAAAGAGGTTCTCTCCACGTTTCCAGGTTCTCTCCAGTTTTCTCGGACAGAAGACAATCATTCTGATACTTTAGACCAATTATGGTATTTCAGCACTAGCTTGGTGTCCTAATCCTAACCTTAACATTAACTTCAACCCAAACCTTGCCCCTCTTTCTTTCTCAAGGCATCCTACAAAGAAATGCCGTTAGCTGGGCAAAGAATTCCAAGCTAGGATAGAAAGAAGTCCCAGATACACTGTTGATTTACAGCAGAGCATGTTTGGAAGGATCTCACTTCCTCAGTCTCGTGTGGGTCCCATTCCTGGGTGTCTTGCTTTCCAGGCTGGTTGTCCTCTCCTACCTATTGTCAATGGAACAATCTGACTCACATCTTAGCTCTGCTCGCTGTTTCTCCGTGGGCTCAGGAAACTCCAGAGATGCAGAGGGCACCCCTACCTTCCTCCACCAACCCGAGACAGTGGCGGTGATCAGAGGTCTCTGCAGGTGGGGAATGACACTGGATTCTGGCAGAAGATAGTCACCCCTTATGCAAGATGATTTCTCCCTCCTGATTCTTGTATTTAATGCACAAAGATACTAAGGATCCCAAAGAATAGGCTACACAGGGCATCAGGGACAGTAGAACTCCTGTTCTGCATGGAGAAGGGAGAGGCATTCTCCCCAGCAGGAACAGCTCCCTCCAGGCCTGAACTGGGAGACTGAATAAACATCCTCTTGGCAAACCCTCTTCTCTTGGGAGGCCTGACGATCTTATTTGCTACCATGACGTTCATCACCAACGATAACAGTTATGTTAACAAACACCATGAAGACACGGCACAGGAAGTGGTCTTGACTTGCCCCTTGGGCTCTGAGGCCCTCCGGGGTCTCCATTCCAATTCCCCCCACCCCTGTCCCTGGACGGTCTACACAGACCATCCCATGCCCATCCACCCAGCCCCACGCCAGCCGCCAGCCACGGCTGAAATGAAGTGAAACCGAACTGTGAGCCGCTGTGGAGAAACGAAACCTCCAGGGATTTGTACTAAATCCAGTCAGAATCTGTGGCTTATTTATGAACTCGTGTGGCTTTTTGACTTCTCTGACTTTTGGCAGATCGCTGACATGTTTTTAAATGATCCAGTTTTTGTTTTTCCTTCGTCTCTGCTTCTCGGGAAGATAAAGCCTCAGGCATGTGGTCCTCGTCTGTTCCCTACAGGGATGGTTTTCTGGGCCATTGCCTCCCTCCCAGACCGCCATTCACAGCGGTTATCATTCCAACCCAGGCCTCGGAGGCGCTCAGCCCTTTGGAGCACAGGAAGCAGGCAGTGAAGAGGGAGGAGCTACAGTGCAAAGGTGTATTTGTTTTTTCATTTCAAATGAAAATGGGACATTTTGTGGGAATTCAAGAAATTGCCAGGCACCATGTGTGCTTTTACCCAGCAGTCTCCAATAGTTCAAGCAAATCCAGAAAACTCCCTGTTGCTTCAAGGACTGACATGATGGCAAATATCGAAGACGTTTCATCCAAAGCCACAAGCTGTTTTATAGCAGAGAAACAGGGTATAGCTTTGGGGACAGTTGGCTTTGTCCTGCTGAAAGAGTCCCAGAAGATTTGGTCTGTGGGCTGTCATCTGAACTCTGCCCCAGTCCTCCTCACCCCGCCCCATCTGGGAAAGCTGCGGTGCTAAGGCTCCCCAAATTCAGCACTCCTGCAAGGTTCGAACTGGGGCTGATTAACACATTGTAACTTTCGAATTAAAGACAGGAATTCTCCATCCTCATCTGGGTTCTACACAATTACTCTACAGAAGGCTCACAAGAGGACATCAAAAGAGAAAAAATTTAAGCAGCAACCTCCCACATCGCTGTTGGGATTGTCACTTCCTTAAAGAAAACTCTCGCTTGTCTTACCTAAGCCTGTGACGTCATCCTGCATGAGTTCACTCAAGATGCCGAAAACATTGGCCGATTTCATCTCTGTGTTGGGTGTATCAGCACGGCCCCACTTGCACTCACTGTCGGTCTGTGGTGCTTTGAAATATTTTCACAAATTCTTGGACGCTCTCTTCAAAGAGCAAACCCCTCCCCTTGAGCTCTGTGGCCTTGGTGACTCACCACTGACAAACAGAAAGATGGCAGACGTGACAACAGAAGTGTAACTTCAGAGAATAGGTGTAGTCATTTTTTATTGCCATGTAGCAAATGACCATGAATTTGTCTTAATTAACACAACTTTATTATCTCACAGTTCTGTAGATCTTCTGCACGTGGCCTCACAAGGCTGAAATCTGGTGTGGCCAGGACTGAGATTTCATCTGAAGCGCTGCGTCCTTATCCAAGCTTACACAGCTTATTGACAGAATTCAGTTCCTTGCTGTTGCAGGACTGAAGTCTCCATAATTGGGCTGACTGTTGGCTGGAGACTGCTGTCAGCTCCTAGAAGTTGCTCTTAGAGCCTTGACCCGTGGATCTCTCTTTGCTCCTTCAAGGCCATCAGGAAAATCCCAGGCTTCAGATGTCTCTGATTCATTTTAAGGGGCCACCTCATTATATCAGCCCCACCTGGGATAATCTGCTTTGTCATTAGCTCCAAGTCAGCTTGTTAGGGGTCTTAACTGCAATGTCCCTTTTGCCACATAATGTGGCAGAGTGACTGGGATGAGATCCCATCATAGTTATAGGTCCTGCTGAGCCCCCAAAGCAGGGTGTTACACAGATCCTGTGCACCAGGGGGCAGAATCTGGGGGCTTTCACAGAATTCTGTCTGTTGCTCTGAGTCAGAAAAGCTCCTGTGTTCTCCTGCTTGTCTCGCTGCCTCTCTCTGGGATCTCTCACTTTGGAGTAAGCCAATGGCCATATAGGGAGTGTACTCAAGCAGCAGAGGCCCACCAGGTGGAAATGAGACCTTCTGCGAGCGTCAGCAGGGAACCAAGGCCTCCAGATGACAGCCGTGAGAGGAGCCTTCATGGAAACAGAACCTCTGGGCTCAGCCCAGCCTTCAGGTGACAGCAACCCCCGCCAACTTCATAACTTCAACCTCTCTCTGCAGACCTTGGTCCAAAACTGCCCAACTGAGCAGCTCCCAGATTCCTGAACCTCAAAATTCGTGTGCTATAATAAATATTTGCTGTTTTAAGACGCTATATTTTCAGGCAACTTGTTACACAGCAGTAAATAACAAATACACAGACTTTTACTAAGAGGGCAATTAAAAACAGTGGAAAATGTTGCATTAAAAAAGGAGAATAAAGGAGCACCTGGGTGACTCAGGTGTTAAACATCTGCCTTCAGCTCAGGTTGTGGTCCCAGGGTCCAGGGATCAAATCCCACATCGGGTTCCCTGCTGAGCAGGAAATCTGCTTCTCCCTCTCCCACTCCCCCTGCTTATGTTCCTTCTCTCGTTGTCTCTCTCTCTCTCTATCAAATAAATAAATAAATAAATCTTAAAAAAAAAGAGAGAGAGAGAGAGAATAAAAATCCCAACAAAACTGCTTTCAATTTTCAAAGACAAAGCTTTCCTCTGGGCCTTTGTCATGCCAGCCAAAGACTCTGAGTTACACTGTGCTCACCACTGGGTCCCCTCCCTCCTCTGTGGGGCTGGGGCGTGGCGGGTACAGGACAGAGCCACAGAGCCAAACCACCGGTCCCATTTCCAAGGGTTCTGGTGCCTCCTAGGTTCATTCTAAGTTCATCCCCCAAATTTTCCTTGTTTTGCATTAATACCTTGCTCCATGCTGAGTACCACACTGGTCACCGTAGTGTCCTTGACCCTACTGTGCATGGCAGCTTTGGGAGAGGGCTGGGGGAGCGGAAGGCGGAGCTTGGGTGGCCAGGAAGAGGGCGCATGTGGGCTTCCCATACCCTGGCTTCAAGCCATGGCTTGACTTAAGCTATTTCATGGTGGGAAGCGACACTCTCAAGTCAGGGTTGTTTTCCTCCCAAGCTGTGAACTCAGCACTAGATGACAAATCACAGTGTCTCGTCCTCCTGACTGTATGGCCACCTGCCACACACTGCATCCACCCCTACAGTGATGGGGAATTCAAGGGTCCGCAGGAGACAAACACCCAGGCTTTGCCTTGAGCTCAGATGAGTGTAAAGGGCAAGGTAGGCTTCCGTCTCTCCATTCTTGCCACTCACAGGAATCCACTGCCAGCCAGCCCAGCCTAGACAGAGGAGGGGCAGACGGACGTGAGTGCTGCATCTTTTGCTATAGGCAGGGACAGAGAGGACGAGAAAAACCATTTCTCAAGTAGCAGCAGATCTGAGCCAAGTGCCCAGGCCCAGCAAAGCTGAGGCTACAACTAGTCCTATTTCAGGTCAGTTCACCTTGAGCTTGAAGGAGCAGTCAGTCGCCAGCAGGCCTGGTGTGACCCAGTGCAGACCCCTCCCCCACCCCTGTCGGTGGTGAGTAATTGGCACTAAACACGGGATGTGTCTGGATTTAATCTAACCTGGGCTCAATTACTGACTCGCCTGATGGAAAGCTGCCAGGGCTCCAGTGTTTAAGAGAAGAGGGTTCTGAGGTCTTCTGATCCCTATAGCAGGGGGGGTCCTGTCCTACCTACCCACCGCCCTCCCCAGGCTAGCAGCCAGCAGCACCCACTCTGGGCCAGCCGTCGGCTTTCCACGTGCTTCCCCAGCCATTACCCATTCTGATCCCCAAGAAAAAAGTGGCATGCGGGGAGGGATGGGGTTTAGATGCTGCACCCCTGTCATGACGCTGAGAAGATGGAGGTTCTGGGTCAGTCACCTGCCCCAGCGACGGAGCAGAAATAGCTGAGATGAAAGAGAAAACCATGGTTGGGAGTCCCTGAATGTGGCTCGGACTCGCAGCACCCCCAGAGAAGGAAACTAGCCAACAGAGGCCAGCTGGGAGAGATCTGGGCCCTGGCTCTGAGTCACCCCATTGCACCCCCAGGGCACATCCGGGTGCTGCTGGTGGCGCTGGTCCCTGAGCAGCCCCTCTCTCCCTCTCGAGCATCGTCCTGTCCCTTGCAGGCAGTGGGTGTTTGCAGGCTTGTGGGCCACTGGGGAGAACAGACTTCTCTTCACTGTGCTTTATAGAAGCACATGTCTCCCCTGTGCTGCAGCCACACAGCCTGGCCCTGGCTAGGCTTGGGGCAAGCAGAGTCCTGGCCGGAGCTCTCATGCAAGAGGTGGGGAATGTCCAGCTAGAACAAGCTTCTGTTTGCCTCTGGGCTGAGTCGGCACACCCAGGGGGCAATCAGGCTGCCAACTTTGAATCCCGCCCTGACTTCCCTCCAGATGTCATACTCCCCACAAAGGGCCACACTCCAGACCCCTACCCTGAGTTGGAGAGAATTAAAGGGACATGCAGTTGAAGGGCAATCAAATCCTCTCTCACTTTTTCTCTCTTAAAACTCTGACTCCCAGGCTAAGATGTTGTCACTGGGAGAAACAGAATAAGTGTGTATCTCAGACATAATTCAAATGAAAATTTGAAGCAATTGGTAACTGCTAAAAGGCCAAGAGAGTTGTTCAACGTGATTTGGACCAAAGTTAAAGTCCCTGGGTTTGAATTCTGGCTCCGCCACTGTGCCCTCAGTACACACAGTAACACAGGACACGTGTCCTGTGGAGGCTGAGGGAGAGCCGGGAGTTGGAGGCAGAGGTCGAGGTGATGGACCAGAAGACAGAGCTGACTGTCAGGACTCTTCTTTGGGAAGCGCAAGGAGAAAAGGCTGGCCTGGGACAGGGCTCAGAAGAGGGTGAGAAGGAAGGCCTAGACCTGTGGAGCATGGAGACAAAGACATTGTCTGGGTCCCGTGCTGAAGGCCCACAGCTGCTCAGGCCGTGCGTTCGTGAGGAGGTCAGAGAGAGAAACCGAACGAGGGCCTGGGCCACAGAAAGGGATGAGGAAGACCAGCAGGGAAGGAAGCCAACATATTTTTTGGGGTCCAGGGACCAGTTGCACACATTTCATGGGTGGGACACATAGCCTGTTCCTGCATAATCAGAGAAAATTAGAATATTTTTTCTCAGGGAATTGATAACTTTGTATTTGGATTTGAGTTTCCCAGATCGGATAAGTAAGGGACAACCACCCTTCTCCGTTCTGAATTTTCTCGTCCCAGGGCTACATTGTCTAATGTTGAGTCAGGAGCCAGATCCACTGTTGGCCCATGGATACTGCAAGGCTTTTTCAAAGTAGGGAGATTTGTGGGTCCCACTCCAGGAATCCCAAGCCAACTGTTCCGGAGCAGTAAGCACGGGCATCTACAGTTGTAACAAGCACCCCAGGGATTGGTGTGCAGGAGGTAGGACACTATGAGAGACATAGGCTGGAGCCTCACATATTGGTGAGAACCTGTTACAAACTCACTAACAGCAAGAGCAGGACTCAAAGACCAAGAAACAAAACCCTTTTTTCCCAGACCTCAAGTGAAAACAGTTCAAGCAAGGAGCCCATACGTTCTTTTTGTTTAGAATGTTCTACAGCAACACTCTTCAAAGGAACTTTCTGCAGTGATGAAATGTTCTAAATATACAGCACCTGATATGGTAGCCACTAGCCACGTGTAGCTACAGCACACTTAAAATTTTTAATTTCATATGTTTTTTTAACTAATTTAAATTTAAATATTTGTAGTCACGTGAGGCTAGTGGCTACCACATTGGGCAGTGGAATTCTGCAGGAATGTGGATTAGACAGAGAGATTAGCACCGGCTATAACTCAGTTCCACATCCATGTGTTCACACACGCACACACCACCTAGCAAAGATAATCATATCAGAATGAGTTAACAAGTGAAAGAAATTTGCTCATAAATTGGTCCAATGGAAAGGAGAGAGAAATGTAAGATTTCTATGTGGAGCACTGGGCCTTGGATCATGTCAGCTTCTCTCTCTTTTTTTAAAGATTTATTTATTTGTTTTAGAGAGAGAGCACGCAAGCCCTGGTGGGAGGGCCAGACAGAGAAGAAATGAGAATCTCAAGGAGGCTCGGCACTCAGCACGGGGCTTGATCCCAGAACCGTGAGATCATGACCTGAGCCAAAACCAAGAGTCAGACGCCTAACTGAATGAGCCACCCAGGTGTCCCAGGTCAGCTTGTCTCTTAAGAAATAACAAGGGGAAGAAGGATGGCCCTCCCCATGGCCCACCGGCATACCTATATTTCAGTTGACTCTAACCAGACCATTCTGCTTCACCAGCATCCTGCAGAGTCCGTTCAGTACTAAACCAAGCTGCAGGTTGAGTGTTGGAAGGTGGCTGACGTACCCAGTGGCCAGAACACAATCCTGGGAGCTTCTTTAAGGTTATTAGTTGACAGGGGGTGAGAGGAAACCAAAACCCAAACAATGAAAGCTGGCAGGGTGCCCATGGCAGAAGTAAAAGACGGTTGTCACCGCTCAAGGATGTCAGTAGGTGCAATCTTTACCCCCAGCCCCTCTGGGCTCCAGCTGAGTCTGACTCTTGCTCCAAAGAGCTGAATTTTTTTTTTTTCCTTTAGAGTTTTAAAAGCACATTCAGGCACCTAACATTGTAAGACAATTTGAGGTAGGAATGAGCATCTCTAAGTCAGGTGATGTAGACTAGATTAGATAGCCCCTGGGCGAGCATTTGGGGACCTGACAAGGGCCTTACTCAGGTGAAAAGGGGTTCTTTTAACTCTACCATGGATTGGTAGGTGTAAAAACAGCTCTCATCTGAATACTGGCCTGTGGACAACAATGTCACTCTTTGGCTCATTCCCTGAGGTGTAGAGACCAGACCTTATAAGGAATTTGTGAAAACCAACGTCTGACACCTTTGCAGGATGTGTGAAGCCAGGGACAGACATTTCTGGCTTGTTTCCAGCTTGCTGCAAGCAGCGACAGGCCTGTGATATGATAATGAGGTCATTATGGAAATCATGGTAAGTCTATGAAGAGCTAGCTGAGTGTCCGATGGCCTAGCATCATGGGCCTGGGAGCTCTGGCAGTAGTTCCCCACAATTCATATTGAATTCCAGGGAGAGTTCCATGTCTCCCCGACAGTCTGTTGCCACACACAGCCTTGTCTGAGGTCTCTGGCCTCGGCCACATGATGAAGCCTTGAGTCAGTACGAAAATGCAAGCATATGGAGCCATCTGCCACCAAGAACGAATGACCACTGGCTGGTCCTTGTCTCCCAGATGCAGTAGAAATCTGTGATTCTACCAGCAGGTGCTCCATGAACTGTCACAATCTCCCATGAGGGGATGGGACCAAGACTCAGAGGTTATCTACCAGCAGGGGCAGGGCCTGAGATGGGCAGGCGTGCAGAGTGAATGCCCATGTCCCCCTCTGTGGTCATTCACAGCCCTCCATACAGACTGTGCTCTGTGGCAATGGTACAGCCCTTAACCCTGCTCCAGAGGTGGGGATACACAGGTTCCATGGCTTTCCCAAGAGCAGAGCACAGATGTAGCACAGCAAAGATTCTACCGGAGGATCTGCTTACATGTTTTGCCTCTCACCTATGCCCTCTTTGTTGATTGGCGTGGAGGGGTAGGGTGACTATCTTGTCCCCCATGCACCTGGACTCTCCTTCTCAGGAGTCGGAGAGGAAATGTCCTATGCTGACACTCACCCTCGACCCCTCTCCCCTGGCACACACCTTGCTAAGACAGGAACAGTTCTGAAAGGTAATGCGAGGGACCCTGTTGAAGGAATCACTCTGTATCTTGACAGGGGTGGCAGTCACATGAACTGACAGGTGATAATTTGCATGGAACTAAACACACAGAGAGACAAGTGCAAGCTGGTGCCATCTAAGTAAGGTGGGTTAGTTGTAACAATGTCAGTTTTCTGCTCATGACAGTTTTGCAAGATGTCGCCATGGAGGGAAGCTGGGGGATGTCTCCTCCTAGTTCTCACAAGCTGCATAAACCCACAATCATCTTAAAATAAGAATGAAAAACATACATTGAAAAAAACCTAATGCTCACAGTGCAAATTGTGTTTGATTTTTTTTTAAAGATTTTATTTATTTATTTGACAGAGAGAGATCACAAGTAGATGGAGAGGCAAGCAGAGAGAGAGGAGGAAGCAGGCTCCCCGCTGAACCGAGAGTCCGATGCAGGGCTTGATCCCAGGACCCTGAGATCATAACCTGAGCTGAAGGCAGAGGCTTAACCCACTGAGCCACCCAGGTGCCCCAAAGTGTGTTTGATATAAGCTGCTTGAACAAAGAGGCAGCTGAAACCCAGGAGGACCTTCCTTCATTGCCCTGTCCCCTCTTGGATCCCAGGGTTCACACTCACCCTGGCCCTCGCCCCCTGGAACCAGGAACTGAAGACACCCAGCAGCCTCCAGGCAAGTGCTGGGAGGAGTGTTTCAACAAGAAGAGCCAGGCAGCTGAGGGGTGAGAGTGAATTATGGGGGAGCCCTCCAGAGGCCTGGGGTGTGCACAGGGTTCCCAGCCCACAGCAGAGCAGGCAGGCCTGGCTTCTGTGTCATGCAGCTGAATAGCCCTGTCTGTTCTCAGGTCTTCATCATGTGGCCTTCCTCCCAGGATGGGTCAGAGGGAGACTTAAAGCCAGCTTAGTAACATTGTACCCTTATTTAAAACAACCACAAAGTGTCTATCAACAACAATAACAAAAAGTATACCATGAAAAAATATTTTTAATTAATGTGATTTTTGTTCTTTTGGAGACTCCAAACATATTAACATTTTGATTTTTCTATTTTAAGGCAAGCATGATCTTGCTAAATTTGATTAGTGTTTATTAGAACATTATAATTTTAAGAGTGTCTCATGGTCAGAGACATTTGGGAGATGCTGACCAATCTAGCCCCACAGAGCCTACAGGAGGCCCCCTCCTGGGCCCTCTGAAGCCCAGAACTCTTTCGACCTGCTCTCTTGTGGCAGGCCATGATTGCTGCAGGAGGACTGGGCTAGTCTCATGGGTGTGAGCAAACCTATGTTCTTCCCACAGCTCAGTCTTGAGAGGGCAGGGGAGATGACTGAGATCAAAACAAAGTGGTGTCTGATCTAAGGCTCAGAGATCCTGCAACCCTGCTAATGGAAGCATGTCCACCCTTTTGGAAGCTGTTGGTGCCCGTGTGTATGTGTGTGTGTGTTTTGTTTTCCTTGGGATTATGACATTTCTTCCATGTACCATTCATAAAAGGCAGGAATCAGCAAGATCAGATGTCATTTCCCTTCATTAAGAGTTAGCTAGGTTCACTTCCTTTCCTGAGGCTCTGTCCTCTCTCCCTTGCTTAGGGGAAAACATCTCAGATCGAGTGTTCCTCTACTGATGTAAGTACAAACAGAAGGCAAGCCAGAGTGGGAATCTTGCCTTGAGTGTATTAATAAAGAATTATTTG
Source organism: Mustela nigripes (assembly GCF_022355385.1). NCBI lineage: Eukaryota > Metazoa > Chordata > Mammalia > Carnivora > Mustelidae > Mustela > Mustela nigripes. The sequence goes on from NC_081560.1 coordinate 154,096,359, forward strand.
CACAAGTGCCATCCATTAAAAACTTAAAATATTTCCCAGAGGTTCGTGCCTCATCATATTAGAAGACAGAAACGTAAAGCTGCCCTAAGCGGGGGCGGGGGACGCCTGGGTGGCTCAGTGGGTTAAAGCCTCTGCCTTCGGCTCAGGTCATGATCCCAGGGTCTTGGGATCAAATCCCACATCAGGCACCCTGCTCAGTGGGGAGACTGTGCCTCCCTCTGTCTGTCAGTACCCCTGCTTGTGCTTTCTCTCCTTTCTCTGACAAATAAATAATAAATAAATAAATAAATAAGACTGACTTAAGGTCAACATCCTAAGCAAAAGCGACAAATCTGAGAAATAAGGAGTAACAAATAACACCCCCTGGAAGTACGTGGCACATGATGGATATGGACTGGCCTGCAGCACACACTACTGGTGGGTAATTAGAAGGAACGTTGCTTATTGGGAACATGAGAGGTGGTAGGTTGCCATTTACATTCATCAAATTTAAACACCTGGGTTAATACAGAGATGGGGTTTCCTAGGCCTTGATATTTGTTACAAGGAAATATGTCTGCATAACTTGGATCATGTTTTCCTTATGGCTACCTGATCGATCAATTCTTACCTACTGTGCCCCACTTACTATAATGGGGAGCTAAAATTGTGTCCTGAAACTCCACTGTGAAGACTCTGGAAGAACAGGACAGGAGACCAATAGTCTTTGTAGTAAAGGAGTTTTTCAGCCTTTCATACATATAACGCAGGGAAATCTGAAACTCCTTTGGTCCTCTAAGACTTTGTTTATGACTCAAGAGGAACTACTCTGGGAAGTTAAGGAACCCCAGTTTGGGAAGATGTCAGAAGACATGCAATTGCTTTGAGGACATTTTTTCTCAGATTATCAGGAGTGGTGTCACTGAAGAACTCTCCAACCCACCTATCCTCCCTTCAAATAACACCAGCAAGCTCACCACAACAGGGGCCAAATTTTGAAGGTCAAGGCCAGAGAGTATACCCTGCCTGAGGCATATTTGTATCAGAAGAGCAAAAGGGGTATAGACAATCCAGATCCCTAGGGATATCAGAACCCAAAATCAGATCAAGGGGAAAGAACTGGGGTCACTTAAACAATGTAGCCAAGATCTCAAAGCCACAAGGGCACTGACTGGATCAGAACTGTTCTGGATCAGAATGAGAAGTTCTTGAATGAAGTCCCCAAAGCAGCATGGCCTGTATTCATCATAGGGTACATGGTTGCCATGGACTGAACTTTTGCATCCCCCCCAAATTCATATGTTGAAATGCTAACCCCCAAGGCCATGATATGAGAAGATGGGGCCCTTGAGAGGGTGGAGCCCTCAGGAATGGGATTCATGTCCTCATGGAAGAGACCCCAGAGAGCTCTCTGGTTCCTTCCACCAGGTGACGACACAAGAGAAATCAGCCATCTACAACTCAGAAGTATCCACTCACCAGAACTTGACCATGGTGGCACCATGATCTTAGACTTCCAGTCTTCAGAGCTGTAAGTGGAAACTCATGTTATTTATAAGCCATCCAGTCTGGTGCTTTGTTTAGCAGCCTAGACTGATGAAGACAATGTCACTGCAAGCCTGACAAGCCTTGAGAGCTTAGTCTAGGTCCTATGCTTTTTCTCAGAGCTGAGTAGGATCAGACAATCTTCAGTTTGTCTATTCTTTCAAGAAATATTTATATTCACTACATGATAGACACTGTGCTGAGCTCTGGATAAACAATAGTAAATAAGGCATAAGCCTTGACCTAAAGGAACTTATAATTTAGTAGCGCATATTAAAAATGGAAAGACGCCGACATTCCACAATGATGTCAAGTTCTGGGTGGAACTGAAGTATCTGAGAAAGGTAGTCTTGGAAGGGAGATAGAAATTTTTCAGAGCTAATAAACATGTAAGCTAATAAACGCATAGAGTATTTAAAGGAGATGGTCACGTGAACTATTGGGGAATGCATTTTAAGAAAGGGGTCAGCGTGCACTGTAGAAGCTTCCTTAACTGGCTGCTACTCAGCTGATGTTCCGGATTCCTGGATCCTCCATCTCCTCCCTTTGCAAACAGGCTGAAGGCACATGCAGAGCGGGCTGCCCCAGGGGCTATCCCCCCTCCACTTTCCCTAGTTTGACAGTTCCATTTTTCCCAAATCTGCTTATCATTGTTATGCTTGTTATCAAAGCAGGTTACTTTAAGTAAATGCTATTAAAATCGATGAAATACGGATACAAAGAATATAGTTTCTGTGAAAGCAAAATGGGAAAGTTGGGAAAAAACTGGCTAAAGTTTGTCACTGAAATAAAATTGTATTGAATTAGGTATAGCAGAGAAGCTGTAAATTATCGGAGAAATAAAATAGTGACATTCCATTAGGAGCCTATAAGCAGAATGTTCCAACAGTTGTAAACTTCTTAATCCTTTTAAAGAAATTAACACTGGAATTTATAGAGGATGCTGTACAGATGGGATTTGTGTAAGAAAGACTAAGGGCTCTCCTACCAGGGCCTTAACCTAAAAAGAGGCTTTGGCTTTATATTGAAAGATTAGGGAACAAACGTTCACGTGTAAGTTTAAAGTGACAGAAAATACTTATGATGCCCAAATATTATTTGTGTGATTCCTTGATTAATTGGCTTTTTGATAAACAAACCAACCAGAGACCCCAAACCATTGGACTGGAGACCTCCTAGGCTCCAAGGTCTAGCTCGAAGAGAGAGCATGAGAGAGAAAACCATGTAACTCAGAGTCAGTGCAGGACTGAGTCCAGTGCTAGAACACTGGGAGGATGCTGGTGGTGAGGCGGAACTGAGGGAGATCAGAGCTCTGTCAGGGACCACAGGGCGCCGAGCAAGGCTGTGAGCGTGCTAGCAGCATCATGATTTCAGGGTGCGCTTTGAGATGAAATGTGGATTATAGAAGGAGACCCTGAGGCACTCTAGTACCCATGCACAGATCCCCTTGCCCAAACTGGTCCTGGAGATTGGTGATGCCAGGACCCTCTATTCCGAGGGGGAAAAAAAAAAAAAACACAAAAACAAAAAACATTTCGTTTTGCATTTTTTTAGAGGGCAACAGCCTTAGAGAAAATTGTATGTAAATCACATGGCCACAAATAAGTGTGGGGCTCGTGTTCCTAGTTCCGGGGAGGGTCTTGGGCTGATAAGGAAATGGTGAGCAATGCCCTATGTTCTACAGATGTAGAGTGCTTCACGACATCCCCAACATTTTCTACTCATCATAACAACTTAAAACAGTTTTTCCTCCATTGTTCTCACATTCAGTGTGTTGTTCTCATAGTACATTTGAGGACATGAGCTGTAATAAAGCACATGGGTTTAGGATCAGTTCTGGGGTCAAGAGCTGCTTCTACTACTTGGCAATTTTCTACTCTTGAGACTTACTTAAGCTCACTCACTTCTGTCTCCTCATGTCTGAAGCAAGGAGACTGATGGCCAGTAGGCAGTGTTAAGGAGCAGTCTCAATTATTACCAAGATGACTTTATATTGTTCACCAAGCACTCTTCTAAGAACTGTATGTTTACTATCCAAGAACTGTTACGACAATATAATGAAGTACTATCACCATTTTACAGATCTGGAAACCAAGATTCATGCTATAAAATGACTCCGTCTAGGATGCAAGCCAATAAGTTACATGAAAGAAAAGTCAAAGAAACTGTCTTTAAGAATGTAACCTCTTAAAAATATATATATACGCTTTTAAAAAATAAAAAACTTAAAAAAAAAAAAAAGAGGAAGAATGTGACCTCATCACTACATGAGAAACTTGACTCGCATGCATCCAAAACGCTCCTAGTTGTGATTTCCTGTGAAGTTCCCTCTTCCATGGACATCTCCCCTGTGTGGATGTTCAGCCCTGCACAGACATTCCCTTTGCTTTCTTTCATCTTTCTCTATGTACAGGAGATGACCAGAACCCCAGTCCCTTGCCCTCCAAGAAGACAGAAATTTCTGTCATGGCCCTAAATGCAGGCAGTGCACAGAAATACTAAGGCAATGTAGGATCTTAGGAGAATGCATGGTTAAAGAACATAACTGATGAAGTTTGAAGGCAAGCCCACTGCCTTAGTAACTCTTTGATGTCTATGGCCACTGGCTGAATTTCTCCAGTATCAGGCTTCTGGTAGGTTCTATATGGTCATTTGACTTGTGTTTCTCAGGGAAGTGTCAAATTCTAATAAATATGAGCAGAACAACATAAAGAAAATGAGTTCACTCATGTTCATCCAGCATGTTTCTTCCTCAGCACAAATTGTTCATCCGCATCCCAGGCTAGGCCAGCCTCCTGAGAAATAATTCTCAGAATAAGGCAAATAGTCCTTGACTGCTCAGTCTCGGCACCATTTGTGCACTCGCTCATTTTAACTTCATAATCACTCTATGAGAAAGACATCTCAATCATCTCTGCTTTGCAAACGAAAAGGCAGACACTAAGGACAAGTAGTAACTTCCCAGCTAGTGGCAAGATTCATACTTCTTCCTGGGGTTAGATACTGTTAGAGTTTGAATTGTGGCTTTACAGACTTTAGATCCATCTAATTATCTCTTTGTGTCTGTACATACCACTTTATGATTTACTCTTTGAAACAACACACTTTCAAATAAAACATAATTATACAAGCCATAAGAAAGTTAAGCATTGCAAAGACTTCTGAAATAGCCATGATCCCGCAACATGAGTTTCTGAAGGAACAAAACCCCCCACATATTAAACCCCATAGAGACAAAAACATGTCAATGGGCTCAGCATGGCAGCCCCAGTGAGCCTTGGCCTGGCCATTGTCTGAGCAGGTTCCAGACTACAACACAGAGTTTTATACAATTCGTGTTTTCCCACAGTAGAACCTCCCTTCAAGAGTCCAAGAATCCTGAAGTATAGCTAACTCAATACATTTAAAAGAAAAAAAAAAGAAATGAAGAAAGCTCAAATTAAATTTTATCAGTTCCCAATGGCATAATGTCATGACTTACATAGTTTTCAGTTCTCAGTGATGTCAATTGCAAGTGTGAATTTGATGTTCTGACAATATCTATCAAGAATGAGTAAAAGAGCCTTGAGGACACTATACAAGGTGAAATAAGCCAGGCATGCAAAAGAATAATACTGTATAATATGAGGTATCTAGAGTAGATACAGAAGGTAGAATGGTGTTCTGAAGGGAAGAAGCGTGTTAAAGGGAAGGAGGGCTGAAGGGAAGGAAGAATGGGGAGTTATTTAATGGGTATGCAGGGTCAGTTTATGCAAGATGAAAAGTTTTGGAGATTTTATGTACAACAATACGAGTGTACTTAATAATACTGATTTCACACATAATAGTGGTTGCAGTGGTAAATTTTATGTTATATAGGTTTTACCACAAAGGTTTGGTATTTAAAAGAAAATAGAATGAGCAGAGGATGGATATCCTTCATATGCCATGCTTCTCTGTATTTTCACTGTCCCAGAATTAAGATTACTTTATAGTATAGCCCTGTTCTCTTAGGATAATCTCAGTTGACTCTTACCATCCTTGTAAAATCACTCACGGTGTCCTTTTCACTCTTCAGTGTCATGGGTGATAGTTACCATGCTCATTTTATCCAATAAGCCTTTGGTATTAAAGAACAATCAGAGAGATCAAAACCAGGGAGCACATCATGCCTATCATTAGCATCCACATTCATTCATTTACTTCTTCATTCATTCAACATGAGAAGGACCTCTGCAAATCTTGTACCTGTTATGGCTCTGGGTCCTACATTGGCGTGTAGGCAACAGTCTTCCCAGATAGTCTATGGCTTCTGCAAGGGCAGGACTGGTATCTAATTTATCTAATATCCCCAGATCTCAGCTCAGGGCCTAAAACACTTCAGGTTCCCAGCAGATGTCTGCTGAATTGTAAGAGGTCCTGGTTCCCACTGAAAGGCAGCAGTGAAGAGGGGCTGGCCCTCAGTAGTGTTGAACTCTCAGAACAGCCTTTGCCTTCTGCCCTTGGGGATGGCTTCTTTGGATAGGCAGACATAGGGAGAGCAAGGACCTCAGTTAAATTGCTTTCTCACATGTTACCCACTTACAAGTGCCTTTTATGGTCTTTATTGTTCCTGATGATTCTATGTTTTATTTTTTAAACAAACTTAGAAACATTTCCATAAGTCCTGAAATAGATGCTCACAGTAAGCCAATAAATTCTTGAAAAAGCTTGTCCATGTCCCCGTAATGTAAGTTACTCATTCATAAATCAGAGCTTTGAAACTCTGGTGCAATGGCTTAGCCAGTCAGCTGGTCTAATTATCCCAGCTCAGTGGCGGGCTTTGGAAATCTGGTCTTGGTTTCCTCTTTCCCAGGCAGCGGTGCTTTCAAGGTGAGTTTCAGGGAGTCGCCACCTCAGATGCTACACATTTATCTCCAAGTGTGGGACTGAATTACAGGGTGTGTTGTTTCATTTCTACCAGCATGCATGAAGCCCCTTCTATGCCAGGTGTATTATGATACCATCAGGGCTGGGCCCTCCAAGGAAAGCTCTTGGGTAGCCATATTATAGTGGAAACAGACATACCACAAGCTAGTGGGCAAAGAAAAGAATTGCAGTTCATGATAAGTGCTCTGGAGGAAGTAAGGTGATGGGATTAAGAGTGACCTGGGTTAAAAGCTTGCAAAGGAGGTGGGATGTGGTAGAATCCTAGGGTGCAGCCTCCCTGGATGTTCCTTGCTGTGGCCCTGCCACCATCTCCTATCTAAGGTTGGACTCATAACTTTTTCATGCAGGTTCTTTGTTCAATGGACCCATCTATGTCTGAACTGGGGGAGCTGCATATGTGAAACATGTCTGCCCACCCTGCCCCTTCCCCTCCAGAAGCTCAGATAGAAAGTCACCCAGTCCATATCCCCCCATTCTGTCATCTTACTCGTGCTCTTGCCCAGAGTTTCTTCCCTGCTGGCCCCCCTGCTTCCAACGTCTCCAAGTCAAGCAGTCTATCTCTAACCTCACCCCGCTCATGGTGCTGCTGCTTCGAGGTTTCTGAGATGCCTCACTGCATGCACATGCTGCTCTCAGGTCTCAGCGTGCCCCAATGACCAGCATTGGGTCCTTTGCACTGCTGTCTTGGCTCCTTTCCCAGGTCTTGTGCCTCGCAGTCTCCTCACCTTAGGAGAGGTCTTCCCTTGGATCATGATGAAGGTGCCTCTGCCATCCTTCCTCCAATGCCTCTGACTCTGTTCAGATTCAGCCCATTCTACAGGAAGTGACTTTCTGGTTCCCCCTCCTCCTTGGAAATGTCACTGATAAGCATTCCTTGGAAATCTTAGAGTCAGTTCTACTGTGTTAGTAACTGAACACTTACCATGTACTGACTTGTCTCCTTCCTTAAACAGACACCCCCTTGGCAGATGATTATCTCATCTTTTGGTCATTAGCCAATTTCACGTAGGACATATCATGGCACTCTGTCAAAAGAAGAACCCTAATGAATCTGGCAATCATCAGGAAAGAGAAAAATTGCTCCCCAGAATGTTATAAATTAACAACTAAGATGTGTATTAAGACATTAATAACACTTGTAGAAGAAAGAACATGAGAACAGAAAGTAATAAAATAGGAAAAAAAATACACTAGAGAGGACAAATAAAACCAAACTTGTTTTGAAAAGACTAATAAAAAGGATGTACTCTGGGCAAGATTGGCCAAGGGATAAATAGGTAGCTCTTGATGGTTCTTAATCCAAATGTCATCCAGATGTTGGGCTTAATTTATCAAAACAATTCTGAAATCCCTAAGACATTCCAATCTGAACCTGCTGGTTCATTAACATTTACTTAGCGCTCCTCTCTAGGCCATTGCCTCCTCGCATTGCCCTGGGGTCTTGAGCCCCCAGATCTAGTGTGCTGAAGAGGAGGAGGTGGAGGAGGAAGTAAGCAGGGGACCAGAGCATGTTAAGCTCCATGTTTTCCTGGAATCAGAGATCTTAAGCAATTTGGAAGATAAAGATGCCATCCCTGAGTTCCCAAAATGTCTACAGGTCATTAGAGATGAGAGGAGAGCCCAACAACATTCACTTTGGCATCTTCATCTGTCACTAAGCAACCAGGGTGTCACTCTCAAGGAGAACCACAAAGGGGTAGAAGGCCTGGCCTATTCTACAGTCAGCCCCACATGGATTCCAACACAGCTAACCAGCCCTGCGGCCCTAGGGGCCCCAGCTCCTACTTCTGAAAAGTGGGAATTCTAACTTACAAGGCTATTGTGACAATAAGACAAAGTACATGAAGTGCCCAGCCCGGCACAGATGGTCAGTGAACAATTGCTACTATGATCATACCTGATGACCTCATAGGCTGCTTTGTCTGTTTTGTTGTTTTGTTCTTTTTATTCCATTTTTCTAAAAGGAAAGTGACCCAGGTCACTCAGGACATTGTGGCCTACAACCTCAGGGATACTATGGGTGGAAGGGAGAGCAGGGCTCTGGGTTCCCCGAAGTCCCTGGCTAAGAGGCATTACTCCTCTTGCCCTGGAAGATCTTGTCCAAGGCTGCAGGAAACACTCCTGTGGAACCCCTGCTTTCTAGGCAGGAGGTGAGGTGTTTTAAGGTTATAAAAGAGTAGGTTTAAACCATGGGGAGATTCTTATGTTTTTCAGAACTACCCCAATTTCCCATTAAGAGCTTAATAGTCATTACTCAGGAGAAAAGATGTAGCTAAGGAGAATTTGGGCCTCAGAGCTGCTTAACAAGATCCCTAGTTTCCCTAGTTTACCCCCTCAGCCTTGAGGAAACACTCTCTCCTCCTGGTTCCACAGTTTCATGTTCCCCTGGTTGTCCTCCCCCTCTCTGGGGTCCAACTCAGGCTCTTTGTGAGCCCCTCCCACCCGAATAAGCACTGGGTTCCTGTCTATGCTCATACTGATTTTTTTCTCCTGGGGCACCCCCATCCCCACAGCATCATCATCTTGCCCAGAATGATCAGCATGTCCCCCCTGCTCATCCCACCTCTCTGCTTCAGACCCACATGCCTGACTACCTGCACAGGCCCTCCATTTGATGGTTCCAAGTATCTCAAGCTCAACATGCTCTTTGTCCCAAATCTGCTCACCATTTTTATCTAAAGGCCCCTCTCCAGGTCCTTCGGCTCAGTGCATGGCTTCCACACTCCCCAGGGGAAGCCAGCAACCAGGAGATCAGACTTGGCCTTTCCATCCCCAGACCACACACCATCAGTCACCTGGTCTGGTGAATTTCACCTTTGTCTGCCACTCTTCTCCATCTTCACCACACCCCTCTCCATTCAGGCCCCACTACCTCTGTCCTAGAATCTGAAGAGCCTCTGATGCATGTCCCAGTCACAGATTGGCCCCTCCCATCTTTTTTTCACCCTGCCATCAGCACCGTCCTTCCAAACGCACCAAATACACACTGGATGGATTGCATAATACTTCCGCCACACTAGAGTCCTGTAGGACTCCATTTGGATGAAGCTTAGCTGAGGACAAGAAAGTAGCTACCCCTGGAGGTGGGGTAGGAATGACTGTGAGGTCAGGAGGGAGTCCTGTGCAGATCTGCAAATATTCTGTGTTATGATCCAGGTGATGGTTACCTGGGGAGATAAATAGGTTGACATTCATCAAGCATGAACTGAACATTTGACACGTTACCATATGTTTATGATATGTCAAAAAATAAAAACAAAATGTATAAATCGACACAATCTATTGATAAAGGAAAAAAATTAAAAAACCCATCAGGTCTCTTAAATCTCTTTTAGGGTAAAACCAAATATTTCAACATAGCCTATGTTTATGATGTCTATTTATCTTGGCTGGTCTGGCACAGTCTTGGCTTACACCTAAGGTCCTGATATAACTATTAGCATGTCCAGTTTGTATGATCAATTATATGGCCATCTCCCTCCTATCTCTGGGCTTCACCCCTGCTGTTACTCAGTTTATTCAGTTAACAACTCATTCCTCAGATCGCAGCTAAACATTATTTTCTCTGAAATATTTCTCTGAAAAGTTTCCTACTTAGCTCCCAATCAGTATGAGGATGGTCCCTCTGCTGATTACACCAAGAGTAATCTGTATTTCCTCCTCCCCACTCAAGTCAGTTAGCAAATTAGGATGGCAATATTACCATCCTTGTAGTTTTGACATTTATTTAAGATGTACTCATTTTCTTCTATTATAGGTATAAACCTCTCATTTTATAGGTGATGAGACTGGGACTTAAAGATAACAAATGACTCCCCCAAGATCAATTATTGCCAGAACCAGACCAGAACCCATGAGAACCCTGATTCAGGGTCCAGATTCCATAAGGAGATTTTTGGTGGAGTTCTGGTGATATGGTTCTGAATATAATTTCCAATTCTTGGGACTCGCACAACAATTCAGAAAGCATAGAAAATTTAATTTATTGTCTTTGATCCTATCAACTATTCTGGAAGTTTACTTTTTAAAAAAAAAAAAACCCTGGAGTGAATAAAACCCTTAGCTGAAGCTTTAGCTACTAGGCCTTCCCTGTTGGGGTATAGTCTAGAAGTTAAAAGTATCTCTTTATTACTAAGTGTGCACTCATCCAGGACTGGTCCACCAACACCAGTGGCTAGACAGCCCATACACTGGCATCCTGTATGGATACAGACCACTAGAATGAGCTCAGGCAGGAAGCTTGGACTCGGGTCACACTGTCCAGATCAGTCCCAGCTCACATACTGAATGTGTGTGACCTTGGGGAAGTTATCTAACCTCTTAGAACTGAGTTTCTCATCAGAAAATCTGGGAAATATTAACACCTACTTCATAAGATTGTTTCAATGACTTGATACGATAATCCATTCAAAATGCTTAACATGAAGTGAGCACTAGTAAGTCCCAGTTCTTTCTCTTGTTCCCTCCCTCCCCCTTTTCCTCCTCTTTCACTTCCTTTCTTTCTCCTTCTCCTTCTCTTCTTCTTCCTTTTCCTCTCCTTCTTCTTAATGATAGTCTAAATAATAAAACCACATCTTTTTAAGATGAAGATTCTTCTCTATTGGCTGCAGGAAAACCACAATGTGTGAGCCAAAAAGTGATGGGCATAGGAGATGGGGTCATGTTTATATTATATCATCCATTTGAGTTATCTTACCGCTTGAGATGTTCTAAGGTCAGGCTTCAGTTTTCTACATCCTTTCTAATAGGTGTGTACTAGAACTAAAACATCTAGGTGTGTTTGTCCAGAGTAGAGAAGATAAGCCCACCATTCACCTGCCCAGAAACCACACTAGTCTTCCTGTAGAGTAGCCTCAAATAGCATGCTTTGGGGTCACAAAATCATTGGTTGACTCACACTGAGCCTTTTGAAAACCTGTTTAATAATATGAATTATTCTGGAGTGCCTGGGTGGCTTAGTCGGTTAAGTGTTTGCCTTCAGCACAGGTCATGATCCCAGGGTCCTGGGACTAGGTCCTGCATCGGGCTCCTTGCTTGGCAGGGAGCCTGCTTCTCCCTCACCCTGCCTCTGTCTCTCTCTCTCTCTGACAAATAAATAAATAATTTTTTTAAAAAAATGTGCATTATTCCAAAATCCCAAGTAGAGGGCAAGGTTGCAGGGGTCAAGTTATGCTAGCAAACCACCTTCTGACAGAGAGAAGTTCAAAAGCAGTTCCTCTGGCAAATATTTGCCTGATTTGGGCTGTTAGCGCAAATCTTGCTTTGTTTATCTGGAGATCACATAACCTTTCAAGTTTGTGTCTAACTGGCAGCTGCAGACCCTGGCAACCACACAGCTGGGCAGATGTTAGAAATCTGAGCTGAGTTGTAGCAGCTGGAATGTCCCAGTGGGTTCCCCAGAGCCAAGTTCTGGGAGGAAAGCAGGCAAATGGCTTTGGGGACTCCATCCTTCTTTGCCCAGTCTCTGATGAGTTGACCTATCATTGCCCACTGTGACTGGACTGCAGTCACCTTCTGTACATGAAAGTCATGTAAAGAAAGTCATGTCATTGACCATCTGTAGGGCAGCAGGCCCCAGAGCTATTATGCTGGCTAGTGGGTAGAGTTTTGGAGTCAGTGTCATCATTGAGATAACATTTTGTAATCTTTCTAGCCAGAAATCAATAGATCTGAGTTTCTGATCTATATTATTTTCCTTCTCTTTTTAAAGAAATTTCTTTAACTTTCTTTTTCTTTTTTGCAAAGCAAGTCTACTAGCAATACATTTCCATAGTTTTTGTCTGAAAGCCTTTATTTCTCCTTCACTTTGGGGAAATGATAAGTTTGTAAGGCACAGAATTCTAGCTTGGTGAGGTTTTTCTCGCAACACTTCAAATAATTCACATCCCCCTCTTCTGGCTTCCACAGTTTCTGATGAGAAATCAGATATGATGTTATCCTTGTCTATCTGTAATAAGACGATTTTTCCTCTGGCTCCCTTCGGGATTTTTTTCTTCGTCTTTGACTGTCTTTAGTTTGAAAATGATACGTCTTGGTGTAGGTTTTTTGAGGTGTTTTTTCCTTTTTTGGGGTTCTTTTTTTGGGAGAGGGTGGTTTTGTGTTTTTGTTATTGTTGTTTTAGCGTTTATCTTGTCTGGTGTTCTATGAAATTCTTGAATCTGTGGTTTGGTATCTAATATTAATTTGGGGAAATCTTTATAATTATTATTTCAAATATTTCCTCTGATTCTTTCTCTTTCTTCTCCTTCTCATATTCCCATTAAGCATTTATTATACCTTTTGTAGATGTCCCACAACCTTTGGATATTCTATTCTGAGTTTATTTGTTTGTTTGCTTGTTTAGCTTATATTCTCTTTGGGGTTTTGGGGGGGTGGTTGAAAATTCTACTCTATATCCTATAGCACAGGGATTCATTTCTCAGTCAAGTCCAGTCTACTAATAAATCCATCAAAAACATTCTTCATGTCTGTTACAGCATTTTTTTGATCTCTAGTCTTTCTTTTTGATTCTTAGTATTTCCACCTCTCTGCTTACATTGCCCATCTGTTCTTGCATGTAGACACTTTATCCTCTAAGGACCTTAGAATAGTAATCATGGTTGTTTTAAATTCCCAATCTGATAATTCCATCACAGTCATGTTTGGTTCTAGTGTCAGGGGAGGGGAAGCATCCTATAGTCCTATGATTAGGTGTCTGCCTTTTAAGTAAACCTATGCCTCTGGATTGTGAACTTCACAAGTGTTTCTCTGTGTTTTTACTCACTTAGGTGGGGCAAGATGGCTAGAGTAGGCTGGAGTTAGGTATTTCTCTTTTCCAGTCCAGTTCAGTTTGATAATACCTCAGCAGGTTAGGCCCTATTAATTGTTTCCCCTGAGGTCAAGCTTTGTTAAGAACAGAGTGCTCTGGTTCCTTTTCCTCTTCTCCTGCCAGAACCATGAGGGGATTTTTCTCTGATATTTATGGTGGGCACCTGGTGAAGTTCCTGGAGGCAAATCTTATAATATTGTGGAAACCCATTATGACTGGGTTCCCTAGAATTTTTAACTCTCAGACTTGTCTGTTCTGAGCCTCTAGAAATTCAGCTACTGTTCCAGTTTTCCTACCCTACCACTGGTTCCCAAGGCAGCTCTCGTGAGTCTTTGTAAGCTGTGACCCCCTGTATTTGCCTGTCTTTCCAATCTTAGAACCTGTGGTTTGCCCTGAGTCCTCTCCTTTCTTAGAGATCCAAGAAGAGTTGCTGAATTTCAGTCTATTCAGCACTCTTTTCCTCTATCTCTTACTGATTTCAACAAATACCTTGAGGGGAAAACCACCAAGTGTTGGGCTGATTTTATGTGGTTCACTCCTCTCACGAATTTCTGCCACTTAATTCCTAGCTATGCTGGTATCTCTTCAATGCCTTCAAAAGATGTTTATTTTGTGTTATATCTGGATTTTAAAATTTTTCTTGGCAGAAGTGTCAGTCTACTTCAAGATACTCTATTTTGGTCAGACTTAGAAATCCCTCTAATTTTCATTTTATGAGAGACAGACTAACATACATCAACAATTCTAGAATTAGAAAGATCTGTGATTCATTTCTGGCTCTGCCACTTACTGATTTTGAGAACCTGAGCCTGTTTACTTAACCTCTTAGTGATCAAATTTACTGAGTCCTATGACTGTTGGATCTAATGTTTTAATGGAGGTGGAAAAAGTAATAAGAATCAATAAACAATACATTACAAAACCTGATCAATGTTGTGAAGAGATGACAATTATGCATCATTGGCATACAGTAATATTTAATGATGTGGGAATGGTCAGCATCCGTTATGGAAACAGTTTAAAGAAGAGAAGAAATTCCAAAACACATTTCTGAAAAATGACACCAACCTGGTAGAATTAGGTAGAGAAAGAGAGCTTCAAAAAGGTAGTAGGTGAAAAAGTGAGGAGATGTAACATTGTAGAAGCTGGCAACAGAGTCTCAGTAGAGCAAAGAGGTAGACAGCCCTGTCAAATACTGCTATGATATGAAGTGAGACGAGGGCAGAATGTTACTTATTGGATTTGACACAGTGAAAACTATTGGAACCTTCAACAAGAGCAGAGATTTTTGTAGACAAAACCAGATAGAAAGGAATGGAAGAATGAATTAGTGGTAAAAAGGGAGACAGCCCGTTGAGACAACTTTTGCAGGAAGCTCAGTCTTTAAGAGGGGCAGAAAGAGGAGTTAGGCTTACAAAATCTCAGTAGAGTGTTTCTCAAGACCTCCTCCCTCCATCTCATAAACTGTAGTGATCCACAAACTCAGTGCTGGTTTTTTTTTTTTTTTTTTTTTCCTCAGCTTCTTCAATGAGCCCTTTCTTTTGTTGTCTATTCATATGGCTTCTCTCTCTCCTTTCCTTTTTATCAGTGGTACAATTGATAGGATCAGTTTCAGACTTTTCTGAATTTTCAGACTTTTTCAGATATTATCATATTCAGACTTTCGTTTCTTAATGGAAGTTGAGTTCTTTCTCATTTTTTCAAACAGTATTTCAGACTATGGTTATTTCGGATAAATTAGTTAGTAGTTAGTAGCTTCTATTTGTTTATACTTTTCAAAACAGTACAACAATCTGTCCTAAAACAATGTAGTTAAATTGCAGTTTCTATAGCAGATTCAAAAGATAGATTGCAGGCAAAGCAACATGGTAAAGTAGAAAATCTACAGGATTTTGAGCCAGAAAAATCCCAAATTCAAGTACAAATCTGTGTTACCTGGGGCAATTTATTAATCTTAATTTTATAGATTTTATACAGAAAGGGATTTATATAGTTTATCCATACATAGATTACATATAAACTATAGATTTATATATATTATATAAATCTACTATAGATTTATATATATTATATAAATCTATAATTTTAAATATATCTTAAATTCATTTTATCTTTAATATATATTCATTTATATATATCATGTAATCTTTAATTATATATTCATCTTTGCATATATTCTATATCTATACATCTGTCCTTAGTGATCTATTGAGAATCCTTGATTAGATATTCAAATACTGGCCATACAATAAATTGTTCCTTTTTTCTTTTTTCCTCATTGCCATCTCTTTAATCAGCAATACAGCTTTTAAAAAGATGTACCCTTCTGGGGTGCCTGGGTGGCTCAGTGGATTGATTAAAGCCTCTGCCTTCAGCTCAGGTCATGATCTCAGGGTCCCGGGATCAAGTCCCATATCGGGCTCCCTGCTCAGCGGGGAGCCTGCTTCCTCCTCTATCTCTGTCTGCCTGCTTGTGATCTCTCTCTGTCAAATAAATACTTAAAAAAAAAAAAAAAAAAGATGTACCCTTCTTTCTTCCTTTCCCAAGTTTCTCTTGTTCCCAACAGTTCCTTGTTCCTCTTGGCATCTCATCTTGTCTATTTGTTAGGCATCATTTGCTAGGTAATCAATTAAAAAAATTATTTTGCAATTTCCTGGATCAAACACTAGACTTTTTTTTGACATTTACCTTTCATTTTATAGGCTGTTTACTGAGCCTGCTACTTCTTTACCGCCGCTGTTAAAATTATGTTAATAACCATTTTATAGAATCAATCTTCCTTCTTCACACACTGAATTCTTACTTCTGTTTCCTGATTCCCAACCAACCTCTGCCAAATCATTGCATTTTCATATTATCGTCTGCATCCCTTGCTGCTTGGTCTGCATTTTTTAGATTTAAAATATTCTGCCTTCTTTCAAGTCCTGTCTTCAAGGCTGGCTACGTAATTCGTGAGGCCCTGAGCAAAATGAAAATAAGGTACTTTTGTTAAAAAAAACAGGAAACAAGTGGAGTTACAAATGTTAAACTATAAAGGTTTTCCTGTAATAAGATTTTATTATGCATAAAATGTAATGAGACAATAGTGAGATAATAGTGATATGACAGTATAACAAAAAAAAACAGGGATGCCTTCACGCTGTCCTGTGGCGGTGCCACTGTCGCGGCTGCCATTCTGGACCCAGGCCCCAGAAATGACCATCTCTCCAGGGTCCTAACATGCCTGAGACTGCTGGGTGACCTCACCCAAGACACACCTGCCGCCGCCTGGCGCATCTCCTGTGTCCCATTCGACTTCACTTACAAAACACAAATCCAAGGATGAAGTTGTTAAGAATGTCAAGATGTCCACAGTAGAACAATAAACCAAATGTGGACACTTCTGACAAGGGGACGCCAGGCGACTGCACCTGTTGTAGGCGCATGGGGCTGGCGGGTGCCCCCTGTCTGTGTCACTGCTGCGGGCTCGGTGGGTGCTGGGAGAATGTGGGTGCTGGGAGAATGTCGCTGCTGCCGGCCTAGGATGGGCACACAGTGGATGAACACGCCTTTCGTTTATCCTGACCTTCAAATTAGTTAAGACAGGCTCAGGACCCTTGTTTTCAAGGTCCACATGCCAGCATAGGCTCTACTTAGCAATGTGAACTTTGAGTTTGTAAGATTTGTTTCCTATACCTCAGTGTACATATACAAAATGAAGATTTATTTGGTTGTCAAAAAAGTGAGAGGTCATGAATGAAACAGTCTCTGCCCTCAAGGACCTCCTGATTTCTTGTTGAAATCCATACCTTTACAGGTGCTTATTTCTTTCCAGCTAGCAAGTGGGAAGCTTCACAGAGAAATCGTCTTGATTCGAATCCAGATGGATGAAAACCAGTTTCCCAAGTGCACAAGGAAGGAAAAGAACATTTTCAGTCAGCCTGTATGTGTGAGTACAGAAGTGAAAGTTGAGAACATTTGGCAGGAACTGTAATAGGAAATTTGGAGCAGGTGGCAGAGGGACAAGAAGGAAGCAATAGCAGATGGAGTGACCAGGTCACAGGACTTTGTAGCCTCATGAGGTATTTTGGACTGGATCTTGGGAGGTCTAAGAAAGACTTTCAAATAGATGAATGGCGGGGCGCCTGGGTGGCTCAGTGGGTTGGGTCGCTGCCTTCGGCTCAGGTCATGATCTCGGGGTCCTGGGATCGAGTCCCGCATGGGGCTCTCTGCTCAGCAGGGAGCCTGCTTCCTCCTCTCTGCCTGCCTCTCTGTCTGCTTGTGATCTCTCTCTGTCAAATAAATAAATAAAATCTTAAAATAAATAAATAAATAAATAGATGAATGGCATGGGCAATTAGTGTTGTTCAGCATTTATATATATATATACATATATATATATGTATATATATATATATATATTTATAGGCTATTTGTGTGCCTTCTTTGGAGAAATGTCTATTTGTGTCCTTATCCCACTTCTTAATCAGGTTATTTGAGTTTTGTTTTCTTTTGTTTTTGTTTTACCAGATATATAGTTGGTAAGAATTTTCTCTCATTCTGTAGGAAAAATTTGCTCTGTTGAGTGTTTCCTTTGATGGGCAGAAGCTTTTTAATTTGATACATTCCCACTTGTTTGTTTTTATTTTTGCTGACTGTGCTTCTGGTGTTATATCCATGAAATCATTGCCAAGATCAAAGTCATGATGCTTTTCCTCTATGTGTTCTTCTGGAGTTTTATAGTTTGGGGTCTTTAAGTCTTTGATTTTAAGTTGATTTTGTGCATGGTATAAGAAAAGGATCAATTAGCTTCTGTTGCATATGGATATCCTGTTTTCCCAACACCATTTGTTGAACAAACTATCCTTTTCCTATTGTGTGTTTTTGACACCTTTGTCAAAGATCTGTATATACATTATTTCTGGGTTCTCTGTTCTGTTCCATTGGTATATATGTCTGTCTTTATCCCAGTAGCATACTGTTTTGATTACTTTAACTTTGTAGTACATTTTGAATTCATGAAGTGTGATGTCTTTAGTTTTTTTCCCCGTCAAGTTTGATTTAGCTATTTGTGGTCTTCCGTAGTTCTATATAAATTATAGAATTGTTCTTTTTCTATTTCTGTAAAAAATGCCATAAGATTTTGACAGGGATTGTAATGATTCTGTAAGATCACTTTGGGCTGAATGGAGGTTTTAGCAATATTAAATCTTCCAATCCATGAAAATGGAATACCTTTCCCTTTGTGTCTTTTAATATTTTTGATTAATGTTTTGTAGTTTTTAGTATACAAGTGTTCCATCTCCATAATTAAGTTTATACCTAAGTGTTTTATTCTTTTGGGTAGTGTTGTAAATGGGATTGATTTTCTAAATTCCTTTTCAGATAGTTCATTGTTAATATATAGAAATACAACTGTTTGGTATATTGATTTTGTGTCCTATAACTTGACTGAATTTATTTCTTAGTTCTAACAGTTTCATTTTGGTTTGATTTTATTTTTTGAGTCTTTAGGTTTCTCTCTATATATCATATCATGTCAACTGCAAACAGAGACAATTGTACTTCTTCCTTTTGAATTTGAATGTCTTTTATTTCTTTCTCTTTCCTAATTGCTCTGTCTAGGACTTCCATGACTATGTTGAATAGAAATAATGAGAATGGGCATCCTTGTTTCTTTCCTGACTTGAAAGAAGTTTTCAATTTTCACCATTGGGAATAATGCTAGCTTGGAACTTTCCATATATTTATGATGCAATATTTTTCTTGAGATATCATAAATATCTTGAGATAGTTATGTTGAGATATTTTTCTTGTACTTCTAGTTGGTTGAAAAGTTTAATCATGAAAGTATGTTGAATTTAGTTAATTGCTTTTTCTGCAACTACTGAGAGGATCACTTGATTTTTATTCTTTATTCCATTAATGTAGTGTATCACCTTAGTTGGGGACAAATCCTACTTGGTCATTGGGCATGATGTTTTTAACATGTTGTACAGTTCAATTAGCTAGTATTTTGTTAAAGATATTTGAATCTATATTCATCAGGGATATTGGACAATAGCTTTATTTTCCTGTGATGTCTTGGTCTGACTTTGGTATCTGGGCAATGCTGACCTCATAAAATGAGTTTAGAAGTGTTCCCTCATCTTCAAATTTTTGGAATAGTTTGAGAAGGACTAGAGTCAATTATTCTTTATATATATGTTTGGTAGAATTCACCAGTGAAGTCAGCTGGTCTTGGGCTTTTCTTTGTTGAGAGGTTTTTGATTATTGATTCAATCTCTATTTAGTTATAGGTCTGTCCAGATTTCCTATTTTCATGATTTAGTCTTAGTAGGTTGTATGTTTCTAGGAATTTATCCATTTCTTCTACATTGTCCATTTTATTGCCTATATTCGTTCATAGTAGTCTTTTATGATCTGTTTTATTTCGGTGGCATCAATTCTAATGCCTCTTATTTTTTTTTTTTTTTTTAAGATTTCATTTACTTATTTACTTGAGAGAGAATAAGAAAGAGAGAGAGGAGGGGACCAAGAAGGAGGGAGAGAAAGGGAGAGAATCCCAAGCAGACTCCTGCTGAGTGTGGAGCCTGACTCAGGGCTTGATCCCAAAACCTTGAGATCATAACCTGAGCCAAAACCAAGAGTCAGACACTTATCTTACTGAGCCACCAGGTGCCCTATATAATGCCTCCTATTTCATTTCTGAATTTACTTATTTGATAATTCTCCCTCTTTTTTTTTTCTTAGTCTAGTTAAGCATTTGTCAATTTTGCTTATCTTTGTAAAAAAAAAAAAAAGCTCTCAGTTTTGTTGAGGATTTTTGGTTGCTTTAACTTCAGATTACCATTTGCACACACACTCATTTTTCCAATATCAGTATTGAATTCCTTCTGACCCTAGATACTCTATGCTTCCAAATGTTTCCCTCTCCGCCTTCTTTTTTTTTAAAGATTTTATTTATTTATTTATTTATTTATTTATTTATTTGACAGAGAGAGATCACAAGTAGGCAGAGAGGCAAGCAGAGAGAAAGAGGAGGAAGCAGGCTCCCTGCTGAGCAGAGAGCCCGATGTGGGACTCGATCCCAGGACCCTGAGATCATGACCTGAGCCGAAGGCAGCGGCTTAACCCACTGAGCCACCCAGGCACCCCCCTCTCCTCCTTCTTAAAGTAACAGTATTTTGGAGCTCAAACTTAGGGACAGAGCTGCAGACTGAACAGGAGACCCATTGGAGTGTTTTGTTTGTTTTTTTTTTGTTTTTTTCTGAAACATCAACTGTAACAAGATAAAGACTACCTATCATTGTTGGACTCCTTCTGGTCCCCCAGCAGCTCCACCACACTGGAGGCTTGCAAGGAAAGTTGTAGAGTCTCCCAAGGTTCTATGTCTGGGCTTTGGTGACCACTTTCTCACCATAAATTCCCAGGGTTTGGTGTGTTCTCTGTGGTCCCTGCCTGACTATATGCCAGATCCTCTCCACTCTGAGTAATCAGCTGGAAGATCTGCTTCTGCTTGAGGTACAGATTCCTTGGACTAATAATCATGTGCAGCAGCTTCTAGATTCCAGTAAGAAAGGCAGTTCCCTCTCACACTGCCAGATGGGAAGCAGGAGGATTCATTCTGCAAGCATTTATTGAAGGGCGTGAAGAAAGAGGATGTGCTTTGGAATTACACTAACTCAGGACCCACCACTTTTTAATTACGACTCTGGGCAAACTTTCAGCTTCTTTAAACCATGGATTTTGTTTTGCTTTGTTTTTTCATTTGCAAGATGTGAATAATAATATTTTTCTTCTGGCATCATATAAAGGTTAAGTATAATGCATCTAGGAATTCCTAACGGAGAGCCTGGCACATGGATGAGATAAATGGCAGCTGCTCTTTTTTATGCAAAGAAATAAACAAATGATTAACAAGGAATGTTAAGAATCACATTGTCTAGTCTTCACACTATTTTTTCCTCACACAAGAACACTGAGTCCTCTAATCTCTATATATTCCAATTACTAAAAATATTTTTTTCTGATTTTCTTCTTATCATGTATATTGAATTCTTTTTTTTCCCTGCAATAGAAAGCTCTAACTTGGTAACCTGAATCATGTTGGTATCTCAATTCAAGCATAACTGGGAAGACCTGCAGAGATCATTTTGTATATTTCCCATTCGTGGAGAATGGGAATGTGATAACTTAGAGCAAGGAGGATAGTCAAGTGTTGCCGGGAGAGGTGATTTTGACTATAATATGGTGGACTCTCAATAGATTGGCCTATGGTACATGAACTAGAAAGATAAGGATTCAAAAAAACAAGGAGAGCTATTTCATTAAAAAACCATGTGAGGGGTGTCTGGGTGACTCAGCTGGTCAAGTGTCTGACTCTTGACTTTGGTTCAGGTCATGATCTTGTGGTCCTGGGATGGAGCCTCATGACAGGCTCCAAGGTTAGCAGGGAATCTGCTGAAGATTCTCTCTCTCCCTCTCCCTCTGCCCTTCCACCCCCACCATACTCATACATGCATGCACAAGCTCTCTCTCACTCTCTAAAAAAATAAGAAAAACTTTTGAAAAATATATGAGAATTGGATGTTGAGGGCAAACCCTCCCTGGAGTCCAACATAATAGTGTTTCATGAGTAGTGGTCAGAAGTACTCTTGCCAAATGAGATGTTGTTGGGGCATACTGGAGCATTAGAAAAAGTACAAAAGAATTTGAAAAGGAAAATAGACAGGATTACTCACAGGATTACCCTGTTTTTCACTGCCTTTGAGCTGTTGTACAACTCTGTAAGTTGTGGAAAATGGATAATGATGCAAATGACCCTTGTCTATAGAAATACAAATTAATTGTGTTCAATGGAATGTAATTATTGCCCTGGGAATATGCCATTTTTGCAATTAAGTTAATTTCAACATTTGTTGGCCTATGCATGCATGGTACTTTGAAATCACCTGTGAACCACTTGAAAGAAACATCTTACTCATCACATTATTATTAGGGCAACATTATTATAATAAATTATTACATTACATTATCAATGAGTAAAGTACAACACTTGACAAATGTTCTTTTTATACTCATATGAGAGATATAGTTATATCCTCTTGAAAGAATAATCTTTTAACAGTTTGGGATATCATCTATAATGCTCAGTGGACTTGCCTGACAGAGGCAGGTTAAATGGGTTGCCAGAGAAGTACACAAGAGATAAGCTATTTCCAATTGGTGGCACCAATAATTAAGAATTTTGCCTGACCATCTGGTCATCTCCCTAAATAGTCTAGTGGATAGAGATTCATTCTGGGTTGACACAGAATCTGGTTTTTTAGTCTGTTGTTTGTCATTGTGCCTATTTTGACTCAAGTTAAGTAAGAATGACATGGTCACCAGGTAGAAGTATAGCTTGCTAAAATATAGTAGAAATCAACTGTACCTCTATGAAGGAGGGCCATGGGGTCAGAGGGTCCCATCCAAGCCTGAGAAAGAGTCTGTGAAGTTCCCACTAAAGGCTGAGATTCAACAATGGACTAGAAGTGGGTAGATGAAGACCGGTATCCCTGGTAGAGGAAGCAGCATGTGAGAAGAGGAATTAGGGGCTCTATGTGATGCCAGCTTAGCCATTCTTTTGCCATAAACATGATTGAGCATTCTATGCTCTGTCCACACAGTGCTTGAAGAAATGAAAATCCATAAGACCATCTACATGACAATGGCCATGTAAATACTGTTTCTAACAGAATGCATAGGTTTTAGGGTGAAGGTCTCAATCCCCAGGCCACGGTCAAGAGAATATCTCTATAGACAGACCTAAAATTGAAAGGAAAGGTCTATCTGTCTCCAAATTCACCAAGTTACTCTGTCTTCCAATCCTCCAGGATATGCTGGCAAGTGATTCAAAAGTAAACACACCTGAATTTTTTTTTTAAGCTATGTTAGATATTTTCTGTCTCAAAGTGCACAACACCAGAGTCCTGAGCTCCATGCAGGACATCTGGCTAGGAGGACTCGGGGAACTCCACAAGGAGATGTCCACAGCCAGGAGCCTGTGACCCTGGACAACCCTTGGAGTATCTCCAAGAAGCAAGAGGAAAAATCTCTCTTGATGACATGGACATGTGCTAATAGCATGTGAAAGAATGGAGGGTATAGAGGAGAAGACTCCAACCTCTCCTGAGTGGCTACTTTCCTCTTTGGTCACTGTGGACCTTGAATGGCTTTTCTTATCTTTTTAGGACACACACACACACACACTGACACACACTAGTGCTGTTACTTCTTTCTACTTACTCTCTGTCTCTCTAAGCCCTCCCATGCTGGTTCTCATGCCTTGTGGAACACTTACAAGTCTGGACATTTTCACTTCCCTTCTCTGGCTCCCTCCTCCATCTTTCCCACAAGAGAGGGGAAAGTAGGTGGTAAACTTACTCTCTTTACACTGATTCTCTTTAGTGATGCATGCCTACAAGAAAAGCAGAGGGAGGATTCAGACTCTTACACAGATCATTCAGGTCTGAACCGCCCCCCCCCCCGCTTGTTTTCTGTTGGGAAAACACAGGCATCTAAATGCTCCTATTTCATGTTGTCTGATTTTCAAACAGAAAAAAATCTAGAGCTGTAAAGGATATGCAAGATTACCTGGTAAACTACCCCAATCCCCCAATCCCCATGTTACCGATTAAGAAATTTAACTGACTGAGCCACCCAGGTGTCACCGATGAAGAGATTTAAATTGAGACCAGGGAGGATAAAGGACTCCCCCTTTCACCCCATAACAGGCTGAATTATGTTTCTCTCCCAAAACTTGTATGTTGAAGCCCTAACCCCCTGTACTTCAGAATGCAACCTTATTTGGAGATAAGGTTTTGCAGCAGTGATTAAGTTAAAATGAGGTCATTAGAATGGGCCCTAATCCAGGATGACTGCTGTCCTCAAAAAGAGGGGAAATTTGGGCATAGCACAGAAGGAAGTCCTGTGAAGACACAGGGAGAAAGCAGCCATCTACAAACCCAGGTAGAGGCCTCAAAAGAAGACAAACCTGCTGACACTTAAATCTCAGACTTCCAAGCCTCCAGGACCATCAGAAAGTTCCGTTCTGCTGTGTGAGACACCCAGTCTGGGCCACTGTGTTATGGCAGCCCCGGCAAACTAATACACCCCTAAGGCACACAGTAGGAGGAGGCAGGTAGAGAGGCCTCTGGGCTTGTCCCCATTCTCTGTTCTGCCCACTGCCCAAAGCTTTGGTCCACTGTCTCATTCTTACCTTGATGGGTTTCTCTCCCCCTGTAGGTGAAGCCCCAGCATATTTGAGCCTGAAGGATGAGTATGCAGTGATGCAGATAGAGAAAAGAAACGAGAAGATACATAACAGAAAGGAAACAGCACCAACAAGGTTGTGGGGGAACAACCAGCCTGGCAGGTGGGGTCACTAGAAGCAGCTGGGAGAGACCTAAGTAGAAGACAGGGACAGTCCAGAGACCTGCGTGGAACAGCAGGCAGGGCTGGGCCCTGGTCTATTGCTCTCCCAGAAAAGGATCTCCCACTTTATCCTACACACCACAAGGGCCCTGAAGGACTTTAGACAGGGAGTAATATGGTCAGATTTAGTCTCTGACAATTTGTTCTGACAACAGAAGAGTCCTGGATGGTTGAAAAGAGACCAGAAGCAGAAAGCCTTCTCCACTGGAAATATTTCCAGGGGTCTCTGTGAATGATGATGGCATTCTACAGGCCTGGGCAAACCCCGTGAACAGCAATGAGATGGGATGACCCCACGTCCCCTTTCCTACTTCTTTGCTACCCCCAAAGATGCACAGAAGAGCTTCTATGGCCACTTAGGTAGGAGGAGGAGCCCAACCTCAGAGACTCTCTTCTAAGTGGCAGAGCTAGAAGAGGAAAGTATTTTGCAAAGTTTGAAGAACATATGATCTAGCAATTCCCATTCTGGGTATATACCCAAAGGAAATGAAAACAATATTTTGAAAAGATATCTGAACTCCCGTATTTATTACAGCATGATTCACAAGAGCCAAAATATAGAAATAACCTAGTGTCTTTCAAAATGGATAAAGAAGATGTGGTATATATACGCAATAGAGCATTACTCAGCCTTGAGAAGGAAGGAAATCCTGCCATTTATGACAACATGGATGGACCTTGGAGGCATTCTGCTAAGTGAGGTAGCTCAGACAGAGAAAGAGAAATACTGTATGATCTCACTTATATGCGGAATCTAAAAAACTGAACTCAAAAACAGAGACTGGAATGGTGGCTACCGGGGGCTGGAGGAGGTGGGAGAATTAGACAGATGTTTGGGGTTGCAAACTTGCAACTACTGAAACATAAAGTCCTGTAGATCTAACGTATAGCATTGTGATTATAGACAACGACACTGTCTTGGAAACATCAAAGTTGCTAAGAGACAAGATCTTAATTGTTCTCACCACAGAAATGATATTTATGGGATTTAGGTGATAGTGGTGTTAGCTAACACTGTAGTCGTGAGCATACTGTGGTGTATACATACATCAAATCAACACATTGTATACCTTAACCTTACACAATGTTATGTGTCAATTATAGTTCAATTAAAATAATACATCTGAAGAGATGTTGATCTCTCATGCATATGAAAGCAAGCCTATGTGAAAGGCATAGAGACCTTATAGAAAGCATAAGGAAGCAACAGTGTCCCTGTTGATAAGAGTTCAACAAATATAATCCACGTGTTATTTACATTTGTTTGGCCCAGTGAACCGTTAGCTCCCTGTAGCTGAAATATAGGAATAATCTGGTAGTGACATGATTTTATGTGGAGCATGTTCCATGTTCTTAAGCTAAGAGGTGACTATGGGAAAGATCTAGAAGGGGGTATTAAAGTGTTTGGGTAGCTTGGAAGACAATGGGAGAGGCAGCATATAGAAGCTCATTCACAGCAAGATTACAAAAACAGGAGAGCTTTATTACTTTTCAATTATGTGATAACGTTCCTATAAAAGTAATTTATAGACAGACCCCAGGCAAAGCTGGGAAGCAGAGCTTGTGGGTTTTAGAGAAGAACACATAAGCTCCAGACGGGAATCATGTTGAGTTTGTGTTTCATGGTTGAGGTCGCTGCTCTCAGATTTCAAAATTGTTATGCAGTGGGCAGCAACAAAGCCAGTTACAAACCCAATGAATCAGGAAGGAATCTAGAGAATTTCCACATCCCCAAGTTCCAAACTGTGCAGAGACAGGTGATTTTCTCTGTGTTTTATGTTCATTTCTATGAGTTTTGTGACAGTGTCGGGGAGGATGGCTGAACCCTGGTACACAAGGGCTGCCAGGGACCAGGAGGAGACAGGCTCAGCAGGTGGGTGTTTGCTTTAATTCAGACATAAATGGAGCTTGGGAGTAGTTTTGCAAATGAGATGAAATGGAAAGGGCAAACCTGACCTTTTATCATATTAAGGCAGCACTGTGATTCTAAATCAGTACTGGATGGGAAATGGGAATTTGTGGCCAATGTAAAGGCATCAAATCTAGTCTGGGGTGAGAAAGGAAGGCCTCTTGAGTCCATAAGATTTACTTTAGCCCTAAAAGTCTAAATAGACTCAGGATTGTGGAGGAGAATATTCCAGGCATTAGAACTGCATGTTCAAAGGCCCTGTGGCAGAAAGGAGTTTGGTCGGTTCCAG
The DNA here is from genome assembly GCF_022355385.1 of Mustela nigripes. Classification (NCBI taxonomy): domain Eukaryota; kingdom Metazoa; phylum Chordata; class Mammalia; order Carnivora; family Mustelidae; genus Mustela; species Mustela nigripes. Next base: position 154,123,254 of record NC_081560.1, read on the forward strand.
GAGTAGAGAGAAGGCTGGTTGTGGCTAGAGCCATGAGTGAGAGAATTGAGATAGAAGACAAGAGTTGAAAAAGTACGCCAAAGACTCATGATTCAGGGCCTTGTAGGCCATGCTAAGAACTAAAAGAAAATTTTCTGCCACGATGTGGACAGGTGAGAAGAGCGAGGCAGATGAAACATCTCTTCAGAGGCCACAAACTATTGGAAAAGTTCTGCTCAGGCTTAAGGACAAGGCGTTTGGGAATGGAAGATCCTTCCACTTTGGGATTCTATCGGTGAGGTATGGTCATACTGAAATGGAAACAGTGGGCTTTGGTGTGCCAACTGGGTGGAAGACCTTCTGGAACATTCCCAGTCATCTCCTCACCACCATCTAGTTCACATTCACTCTGAGCCCAAAGGGAAAACTTTCTTGTCCTTGACTCCAACCATGCCATAGCCTCCAACACTTTCTTCAAATTTTCTTTTCTTCCTTTAATTCTCCTTCTATTTCTCTCTTCCTTTTGCCTTCTGTCCCAATCTCTCCTTTTCTTCCTTCCTTCTTCTGCTTTTTAATACCTTTATTGAGGCACAATTCCCACACAACAAACTGCACACATTGATCTATACATACACTCATGAAGCCATCACTGTAGTCAAGATGGTGAACATAAACATCACCCCTTGTGCACATTTGTAACGGATGTTATTTTTGTCACTACTAATTACTTTGTGTTTTCTGGAGTTTTTATGAATGGAATACTACGTCCCCTTCTTGGTCTGACTTCTTTCCCTAGGATAATTATTTTGAGATTCATCCATGTTGCATATAAGAATAATCTATCCCTTTTTATTACTGAGATTTCTTAACATATGGTCAGTCAGACCACAATTTATTATCCATATAGAGATGTTGATGGACATTAGGATTGTTTTTAGATTTGGGCTAATTACAAATAAAGCTGTGAGAACACATATGTAGAAGTCTTCGTGTGGACATAGGGCTTTCCTTTCTTTGGGGAAAATACTGGGGAATAAAATGGCTAGATCATTTGGTAAGTGTATGTTTAACTTTTTATGAAACAGATACATTGTTTTCCAAAATGGCTATATCATTTCCATCCCCCTCAACAATCGCCTCCCCAAGGAATGTATGATAGTTCCAGTTTCTCCCCATCCTTACCAGCTTGTGGTATGGTCATTTCTTTTACATGAACCATTCTAATAGACATGAAGTGGCATCTCATTGTGATTTTAATTTACACTTTCAAATAACTAATACTGAGCATCTTTTCATATGTTATTTGTTTTTTGGTTAAGTATCTGTTCAGATCTTTTAGCTATTCTTTTACTGGGTTGTTGGTTTTCTTGTGAGCTTTTGAGACTGTTTTATATACTGGATATAAGTCCTTTATCAAATACATGCTCTATGAGTATTTTCACCCAGTAATTGTTCATCTTCTCATTCTCCTCACAGTATCTGCCAAAGAAGTGTTTTTAGTAAGTATGAAGTCAAATCCATCATTTAAAAAAAATAGGCTGTGCTTTTGATGTTGTTGCTAAGATATCTTTACCTAACATAAGGTCACAAGTATTTTCCCCTATGTTTTCATATAGAAGTCTTCTCATTTTAGACTTTACGTTTAGATCTACTGTTCTGAATTAGTTTTTGCATCTGGATCAGAGTTCATCATTTTTGCATGTAGAGATCCAATTACCCCATTACTAGTTGCTGAGAAGATTCTTTTCCACTGAATTGCCGCTGTTTTTGCCAAAAAATATTTGTCCTACATGTGTGCGAATCCATTTCTGGACTCCATTCTGTTCCATTGATGAGCTTTTCTATCTTTGTGTCAATATCACACTGTTTTGATCACCACAGCTTTATACCAAGTCTTAAAATAAGTTTGTGTAAGCCATCTAGCTTTGCTCTTCTTTTTCAATAGTGTTTTGGCAAATCTAGATCCTTTGTGTTTCCATAGGAATTTTTAGTACCAACTTACAAATTTTTACAAGAAAGCCTGCCAGGGTGTTGATTAGGATTGTATTAAATCTATAGATCAATTTGTGGTGAATTAACACCATAACAATATTGAACCTTCAGATCCATGAACAAAGTATACCTGTCCATTTATTTTAATCTTTTAAAATGTCACTCAACAGTATTTTTCAATATTCAGATTTTTCACAGCTTATCAGATTTATTAACAAATAGTTAATATTTTGATGCTATTATAAACTGCTTTTTAAAATTTTTTTACTATTTTATTGTTCATTGTTAGTATATAAAAATAATGCTATTTCTTAATATTACATCCTGTAAATTGTTTAAGTCATCTATTAGTACTAGAAATTGTTTTTTAGATTCCATTTGTACATAGACGTCAAGTGATCTCTAAAACAAACCACTCTGGTTCTTCTTCCTTTCCAATCCGAATGCACTGTCTTTTTTTTTTTTTTTTTTTTAAAGATTTTATTTATTTATTTGTCAGAGAGAGAGAGAGAGAGAGCACAGGCAGACAGAGTGTCAGAGGGAGAAGCAGGCTCCCGACGGAGCAAGGAGCCCAATGTGGGACTCAATCCCAGGACGCTGGGATCATGACCTGAGCTGAAGGCAGCCGCTCAACCAACTGAGCCACCCAGGCGTCCCTGAATGCATTGTCTTGAAGCTTCACTACAAGGTTGAAAAGATGTGAGACTGAACATTCTTGTCTTTTTTCCTGATCTCAAGCAAGAATACATTCAATTTTTCACTATTCAGTATGATATAAGCTATAGGGTTTTGTTTTTTTAGTTTTCGGTTTTTTGTTTTGTTTTTTGTTTTTTTTTGAAGATGTTCTTTATCAAGTTGAGGAAGTTCCTTGTTTGCTGAAAGTTTGTCAGCAACCGATGCTAAATTTAAAAGATCATATGGCTTTTTCTTTTTAGTTTATTAGTTTGGTAAATTATACTGATAGATTTCCAAATGTTAAACCAACCCCACATTCTTGAGGTTTACCTCACTTGGTCATGATGTATCATCCTTTTTATATATTATTGGATTTGATGCTACATTTTGTGTAATTTTGTTCAAATCATTGCATCTTGCTTCAGGAGAGATATTAGTCTATAGTTAGGAAGTGTTCCCTCCTCTTTGGCTTTCTGGAATTTTCTGGTATTTCTATAGAATGGACATTTCTCCTTCTTTGGTAAATTTCATCAGGGGAGCTATCTGGAAGTAGAATGTTTTTTGTAAGAGGGTTTTTCATTACAAATTCACGTTCTGTATATCATCTATTTCTGTATATCATCTATTTCTTCTTGAGGGAGGCTTGGCAGTTAGTTCACTATCATGCTTTATGACAGTTTGAATATAGGGGAGAACGGATCAATAAAAAAACCAAAGGAATTTAGGCCCAAGGGGCAGACTATCCTAAAATGGCAAAGGAACTCTCTTAGATCCAGATATTTTCTGAACTAGAGATGCTAGTGCCTGTTCAGGGGATTTCAGGGACTTTGCTGGGGTCAGAGAAGGAAAGATTTCAGGGGTCCCTGACCACAGGACCCTAACCATTCCCTAGAAACCCTGTGCCCATCAGTAGACAGGCCTTCAGAATGCACCTAAATTATTGGGAATACTCATCTGGCACCCGGACCACAAAGATTTGTGGGAACAGAGACCCTATCAGGTTGTGGGGCCCTTTTAAGAGTGTCAGGCCTCTCTCCACTTCACACAAACCCTCTCTTTCTGGAGAGTCAATCAATGTCCTTGACCTTGCCATCTCCCTGCTAAGTTTTCCTTCCAAGACAAGACAAGGCCTCTGGTGGTGAGAAGTAATACAGGTAGAGAGATGCCCCAAATAAGACAACTGATGCTGTATTTGCCTCTGGCCCTAAGGTACCCTGCTTTCCTGACACCAAGATACAGTGAATGAGGAATATGTGTGTGTGTGTGTGTGTGTGTGTGTGTGCATGCGCACAAGCATGTGAGGTGTGGAGGGAGTGCCTGTGTACGTATACACATGCAGGGGTGTGTTGGGTTTGTGGGGGAGGTGGTTCTTTTATAATCCAGGGAGCCGAGAAATAGCCAATGGCTTCAGCCTTTTTCTGGTTGTGAGGTTCCTTGATCTGAGGTTCTTGCAGGGGAGGGAGGCTCCCTGATCAAAGCTTCTCTGGGACACTGGCTCTAGTCTATAACTTTGAGTTGCACAATGGCCAAAATCGTCATTGTTCGAAGGAACAATTTTCTAATGGGTTTCTGAAATGGTTACAACCATCTTTTTATAATTAAAGAAATCCAAGTCAACAGTTTCCCTTTATAATGTATATGGAGAAGGAAAAATTTAAAAAAAAAAACAGCTTCCCACCATGATATCGCTTCAAAATAAGATCCATTCCAAGCTGGGCCCCACCCTGAGGAGAGCTGGAAGAATCTCAGCAGGGTGGTGTCTCTCCTTGTCCAGCTCTGTTCTGCATGGTCACATGTCACCCTCGTCACCCTCCGCTCTGCCAAGGCCACTGCAAGGAGCGAATATCCCATTGGGCTGTCTTCACAAGACAGAGCTGGAGACCTGGAGCCAGGGTTTGAAATGGGAAGCTAACTTAATCCTTAGAAGAGATTGTGGGATTGCCAGCGGGCTTGCAGACACTTTCCAGTCTTGCAACACACATTCCTAGTTTGGCCAGAATCACTCACTGTCCCCTAAATTCTCTGAACGTGCCTCTTCCCATGGGCAGAAAGAGAAGACAGCATGCACACTGAGGTTTCTCTCCATTCGTCAAGAGTCACCAATAGTGAACGTTGATCCTGAGCGTCCTGTCAGACAGCTTGACAGGCAATTAGTTCAACACAAGAATCAGACCAACATTAACAAAAATACATATGTGAGGATTTCAAAGCCACGGAGTCTCTTACGTAACTATTTCAAAATGCTCTCTCGCCAGAGTCCTTTCTCTACCCACAAATAAATAACACCCAAATGAAGGATAAATTCAGTGGGGATTGAAAACGGAGGCGGTCTCTTTCTCCCACCACTCAAATGCCCCTTTCCCCATTTCTCCATGAATCAAGGGCCTTCGTCTCACTCATCACATTTCCTGCACACACAGTAGGGGCTGGGCACAGATCAACTATAACAATTTTCTCTTTTACATTTCGAGACAACGCCAACACAATGAATAATAGATGAGTTGAAGTTATTACATTCATGACAGGACAGAAACATGCTAGGAAAAAAAATCCTCTTATTTTCTCGCCCATTCATTAGTTGGGTACCAGTATGTATCCACGTAGCACCAAGTTCAACATTTTTATGTGGGCCTTCTTTCTGTGCAGTAGTCTCCTCTTTTGTAAGATGGGAATTTCTTCTTTCCCTCGTGAAATGTGGAGAGGAGCATGAAAACTGAACATGTACCAATACTGGATTCACTCAGGGTAAGCTCAGCAGAGAGAAGAATCCAAAGGAGAATCTTTGGGCTCTCCCATTCCCATTCCACTGCTCCTATCTTCCCGAAGCTGAACTTGGGATTCTTGCTGGGCTCCTGCATCCTTTATCTTTCTTCCCTCCTTCTCCACCCTCCTCCTCCTTTCTTTCCTGATCCACGTGATACATACAGCAGGTTTACTATGCCAGTACCTCGCTCCACCATGCCAGTGTCCAGCACAAAGCCCCTGATAGCATCTCCTTCCCCTCACTCTGTTACATGACATTAAAATTTTTCAACTTGGCATTTGAGTCCTTCTATTCTGTGGTTTCAACTCACCACCTTTTAGAAGGGAGGCCTGGGAAGTTGAGGGTCTCTCCCTGACCCAGCTGGTGAAGGAGACAGGAGGGGCACATTCTAGAGAAGAAAGGCTCCAAGGGAATTAAGCAGCAAACGATACCATGTTAAGGCCTCCAGGTTCTACTCTTTTCCTGCGCAACCTGGGCACCATTGATCCTAGCTTTCCCCATTTTTGACTGTGCCTGGCCCTTTATGACTGATGAGATTTTCCCCACACTTCCTAGAATAAACATTTCTTCACTCATGCCTTCCTACCTAATGGAAATTCTACCCACATTCAAGTGCAAGTTGCCTCTTTCATGCAGGTTTTCCTGACCCTCTGCAGTACCTTTGGATTTCTTCCCCTGAACCATAGTGTTTTCTGTTCCAATTCAAGCCACACAGTGATGACCATATCTGGGAAGTTGGACTGGGCTCTTCTGCAGGAAGGGGATAAGACCCAGGGGAGGAGACAGTGAAGCTGCAGAGACAGGCAGTGTGGGATTGGCTGAAGGGTGATGTTCTCAGCTCTGACCCCTGCGTCATTTTCCCTCTTACCTTCTGTCATACAGAGGGCGATTGGCACTGACTGATGAATCCACACGGACATGGAATGAATGCATATTTATATACTAAATAATATTTCATAGTAGCCAAAACTATCTTATTTTATTTTTAAGATTTGTACGGATTGCTTTTATGGTGATCCCGACTAATGCCAAGGGCATCAAATCTGACCTCACAGACCACAGAGAAGTGGTAGCTCAAGGCAACTCTGAGCCAGGCTGCCCAGCCTCAACCCTGAGCTCTTCCCACAACTAGCTGGTGATCTGGGCAGGGTATATACCCTTCCCGGGCTCAGTCTGTTCATCGGTAAAATTATAATAATGTGTACCCATAGTTTGTTGTGAGGATTAAATAATTATGTAAATACTCTGAGTAGTAACTACTCCAGAGGAAACACTCCTTCCCAGTACTGATCACTGATCACTGCTCTGTAGCAAATCAGATTCAGAGCCTGCTGTCCTGCAGAGCCACACCGACCCCTTTGAATCTTACTCTGAGCACTTTCCTCATGTTCTAGAAAATTTGATCAAACACAAGCGCAGCCACATTGAGCAACAGGGCCCCCAGTAAATAATTTTGCTTTGACTTTCTGCAAAACACATTCTGTGGTGCCAACCAAGTTCACAAAAACAATTGCTTGGGGAGTCTGTTTTCTTAACTTCTAAATAATAGCTCCGCAGTGCCTGGAGGAATGTTATTTACATTTGCAAATTTAAGGTTTGTGAAAGAATTTGCCATTATAGAATTTGAAAACTCAGCAAGTTTTTAGTTTTGTGACTGGTTTTTCAAGTTTTAAATTTCCTTCACTTTCATACAGAGCTAACTCTTCTCTCTCAAATATTGCAACCAACTCGGTGCAGAAAATAACTCTGTAATAGTTAGATCTTTGTTTAAAATCTTGCTCTGCCCTTGGGGAAATCACATGCATTCTCTGCATCTTGGTGCCTTCAAGTCGAGTGGGAAAAATGGAACTCTTCATGATTTTTGTTAATGCTATATAGAAAATGTACATGGTATACTTGTTTATAGATAAAAGGCTCAACGAATAATAATAAAATACTGGTTTGGAAGCTGATGTTTGCTATGGGCTACACAATTCATTTATGTCCATAGGCTTTTACTCCAAGAAATTTTGAACTTCTCAAGTATAAGAACCTTGAAGAAACAATAGAAATTTAGGCAGATACCCAGGCGGAGAACCATGGAGTGTTTAAAATGGGCAGAAGGAGAAGATAACAATACAAAGAACGAAAGGTATCAAATTCAATAAACAGAATATTGAGACAAAAACTAAGAGTCTCTTAGAATTGTTACACATGATTTTAGCAATGTCCTGTTGGTTGAAATTGGCTTGAAGTAAGTTGGCTCACGTTCGTGTGGGAAAACAAGATGATGTGGTCTAAAGACCTCTGAGTCAAAAGCAAACATAAAACTCTTGGGTCACTTTGGACACATCCTGGTGGATAATTTTGTGAACTTTGATTTCTCCCAGAGCAGAAACTCTTTCTAATGTCCACATATGTGACTGGAATTTAGCTTGTTGTTCCTACTCTGTAGAACTTTTAAGTAGTAAAAAGATGAAACAAACAATGCCCCACAGTGGATCATCTGGAACGATTTCTCAGACAAATATTAGCAATTTATATGATTTAATTTATACAGAAATAAGGGCATATGCCAGCATGGGGTTACGTGGTAGTTCAAAGCAGGGGTGGGGGACACTGTGGAAGGTTTAGTTGTTACCCTTCAGCTTTTCTGTATTTGTAAATTTTTTAATGAACTTGATGTCCTTTCATAATACAAAGAAAGACTAAATGAAGAGAGAAAGATCTGAGACATTTGGAGATGTTGGAAGATTATCTTCTGGAAAGAATATTTTCAGTTCGTTTGAAGCCAATGTCATATGGGCTTGTAGAGGAAAATTCCAGAATACGGGGCCAGGGAATGACCCAGTGAACAAGGAGAGGTGGACAATGTGTGTGTCTGAAGAAGACACACCAGGACCTCTGCTACGCTCCTTTCTCCCTCCGTCCCTTCATCTTGCATCACGTGGTGAAAATCATTATCACTGCCTAATATCCAAAGATTTGGTTTTGCATTGTAATGCAATTTTACATGCACGACTTTTCGCCTGAATGGTGAGGGATGGCCTTACTCCTCTCTCTTTATGTGTCTGTACAGTGCACAGATGTGAGAAAAACACATTCCAGTTTTGTAGTTTTTGTTGTTGTTGTTGTCATCAGTTTGTCAGAAATTACACACAGCTAGTAGTTCTCCTAATAGGATCCCTTCACAGGGAAGTACCCAAACAAGGATCTGAAACTCTGGAAATGTCACCAAATGAAGAGAGAGGTGGGAGAATGGGTCGCTGTGTGTATACTTGGTACATGATGCATGGCTCCAAGCCCTCATGGCAAAGCTACCATGTATGAGGTATAAACAAAGACATCACACTCTCAATTTGTTGCTTGCTACATCATATTTTTTCTTCAGCTGAAATGTGGTAATTAGTCACTGGTTTTGGTTTGGATTACTGCAGTTTTTCTTTTTCTTTTTTTTTTTTTTAAGTGTGAGCCTCAAGCTCTTAAAGACAAATGAAGACATTCCTTCTGTCGAATGTGTACAAGAGTTATAGCTTCTTGACTAAGTTCATTTATTTTTTAATTCTACAAGCCTTGAACTTTTCAATGGGGCAATACTATAATTTTCGAACTACCTAATGGCAGACTATAGCTGAATGAAGCATGTTTTTGAACTTGTGCTCAGATGGATTTGGCAATATTGGTATTTTCCTTTCTCAAGTTTCCCAGCGCTTTGGCTAAGGCATCTGTGCCCTCCATGTGTTTCCCGTTAGAACACTGTCTCTCATTTAGGGAGAAGTTCCAGTGCCTTAGATGGAACTAAGAAATGCTTTCTCTCCAGAGTATACCTTGCCAGAGCCATCCAAGAAAGGCAAGGAGGGTCAGGCCCCCTGAAAGACTCAACAGTGTCCACTTCATGGGATACAACCTCTGGAGTTTGACAAGACACTCATGCAAATGACTCAATCAGGGAAACTTTTGGAAATAGAACCAATGGTGCCCCAAGCACCAGCTGCTCGCCATGGCACGCCACTCATCAGAAACAAGGGGCTCTGAGAGAAAATCGCAAAAACCCAGAGGTTCCTGAAAATTGGAAAAAGAAAAGCTGCTTCTCCTTTCTCCCTGGGATCACTGTTGTGGTCCCAGCCAAGCAGCATCAGGACTTACATACACAGCGTCCCATAGGTCGCTAGGTTTATAACAACAGTTCTGAAATTGGACTGTGTTGGACTCATCAGGCGGACTCACGTTCCTGAGACTCATGATGGTCTGGGTAAGAAAGATCCCACGTTGTTCAGGGGAGCTATGCAGATGAAGTCAAGGTCACTGAACCTCAACTAAAGCACAAGAATATGGTGAGGAGAAGGCCATAGTGATGTGCCAGGAAGGCCACAACTCTAACTCCACAGTCTCTGTGGCTTAAAAAACAGAAATTTATCTCTCTCAGTTCGGGAGGCTTGAAGTCTGAGATCAGGGTATCAGCAGGGTTGGTTTCTTCTGAGGACATTCTCTGTGGCCTGCAGCTGGCCACCTGCTCACTCTGGGTGTTGTCTCTACGTGTCCTGATCACTTCTAATAGGGACACCAGTCATGTAAGATTAGGGCCCACCCTAAGGACACCATTTTAACCTCATTACCTCTTTACTGTGCTCTCTCTCAATATACTCACATTCTCAGGTACTGGGAATAACTTCACCATACAAATTGGGAGGGGATCCAATTCAGCCCATAATAAAGAGTAGAGAAGAATTTGGCAGCTCTTGCTTTTCCTTGCCCACCTTCTCCATGATGGAGAAAGGGCTGGGATTCCCTGCTCCATGACCCAAGGCTAAGTACTGTATTTAGATATAACACTAGAGAGACACTGAGACCAGTAAGGCAAAGATTCAAAGATCTTTGGCCATCATCTACTTAGTAACATTCCTTAATATTCCTTAATTCCTTAATTTTGGCCTTCATCTCTCAGAGTAATGCTAGAAATTCCAGAAAGATGGTAAATAAAAATAATAGGTAATAGGCACCACTTCCTGCAATCTGATTTTAAAAGCAAAGCCTCAAGAGTTTCACATCATGAATGATGTCTGCTGTTTCCTTTCATTAGGAATGTCTGCTGTTTCCTTGTCACGCTCATTGCTGATTTGCCTACAGTTTTGATAAGACTACATGTTTAAATTTATCAAATGATCTTTGATATTTTTTAAAATGAAGTTGTATCCTTTCCCCTTTGGAAAATTTATTTCAGGTAGTCTCCTAATGGATTTATTTTAAACAGATCTGCAATGCATTCGAAAAAAAAAAAAAAAAAACAGACATGGGATACTAGTTTTTTAATCTGTTGAGGGATCCTATCTACTAGCCTTCAGAATTTTTGCCTTACTGCTCATAACTAAGCTAAGCCTAAAAGTTTTCCTCTTTGTTTTAATATTTTCAGATTTCGACAGATTTTTAGATTTAGACATTTAGATTGTGGTGCTCACATGAAGGGTGACTTGGGAAGACTTCACATTTCCATATTCTCTGGAACAGGTTACGTCATGTAAAGATTATCACAATGTTGCAAACTTGAAAAAAAATTATGATACCACCCGGCCAAGGAATCATCCTGCCACGATCCCATCACCTTCACCTATGACATTGTTTGAGCTTATGTTCTTTTAATCTTGGTAATTCCTCTTTTCCTGGGAAAGAATTAGTTTCATAGGCGTTTTTAAACATGTTAATGTGGTTTTATTCTGAGTGTTTTCTTGAAAAATGTGAAATTTATTTCTGTGGTTAGATATTCCTCATTTTTAGCTTTTCATCTTTATCCTGTCTTTTCCCCTTTATTTATACTTCTCAAGTTTATCTGTATAATTATGGTCAAGCTTTTCTTCCAGGAAGTGTCAGCTCTGACATCAATCTCAGTGGTTATAAAGTTCTTCTAGGGGAGGGAAGGGGAAAGAATTCGCAGTGTGAATTAGGATAGAAAGAAACAACCAGCCGTTTCTCTGCCTGAACTCAGTGAGCTCAACTCGGTGAGGTTTCATGGGGTGAGGACATTGACAATGTCCACAGATTATTGTGACAACCTTGTTTATGTGTCACACAATCCTAAACCTCAAAGAAATCAGTCACTTTGAATATGGGACACATTAGGATAAAGTCATAAATTGGTGTTAACGCCATGCTCGTTCTGGACAATTAAGGACCTTTTCTTTACTATTATTGTCCTCATTTGATGGAATAAGCAGAGGAAATGAAAAACAATCCCCTCCCACCACACACACACACACACACACACACACAGTCAGAGCTAGTCTCAGCAGTAATCAAAGGAGAGAAAGAGGAAAAATCCCTGAGGTCAACCGTTAGGGACTTGGCTTTCAACTCATAATGAAAAAAAAAGCAGGGGGTAGAAACATTGAAGAACAATATAATAATAATAATAGCTTCAATACTGAGGAATTATCATCCAGGGTGTCAGTCGGACTCCTATAATGAGGAAAGACTGGAAAATTAAAATGCACTGCTTTTATGGAGAACACCCTCTGACCTAGATGTTCCAGAAATCCAATGGCCCTAATACCCATCTGTAGTGCATTATCTTCTGGCAAAGCTGGCCGAATTCCCCTCGGAGCCAGGCACTCTGTTGGCAGCTGAGGGTGTCAACATGCACGGAACACAGACTCCCAATATTTGCTTCACTTCACTGTGCTTCATCAGCCTTGAAGGACACACTGACTCCTCAGTGTGGGTCCCCATTTCCAATATATGCTGTCCACACTCAGCACCTTCCATCGGTGCCTCGGTGGTTAGCACTCGCCTTGCTCCCGTTCCCAGAGGAGATGCCAGCTGTTCTCCAACACACCCTTGACTTATTAGTCAAATGTGCTCATTACCAAACTGAACACGGATTCTTGGTTACATCATCTTGATTCCCCTCCATGCATAATAATCTCTCTAACCTTAGTTTTCTCACCTCTCTTTGGAAGTTTGGAATATACGGTACATGGGATAGTAAATTCTTGGAACAGAATACTGCAGGAGGGAAATGACGGCCTCCCTTCAGCTGATGGAGTCTTGCCAGATAAGACTCAGGATGAGAGGGATGCGCCCATCCAATAATGGAGCCCCGGTAAGACGTCACTCTGTTGCCTAAAGGGAGTGGGATTTAATGACCACAGGGAATGGAGAAGCCTGATGATGGGGATTCTGATCATGGAGGTGTTGTTAATAATGTCTAGTGACACAGATTTGTGAATTTTCAAACTGGGTTTGTGATTTAATCTGTCGGAGTATCCATAGGGATGCGTCGCCTCTCCTCTGGCACCAACGCGATCCGGGACACAGCTAGGACCACGGCTCGTTTCCTATATGTGAGCCTGGCACAGTGGACCTGCCACAGGGAAGGGACACTTCAAGCATGGAGACATCCCTGAATGGAAGAAATGCTGATTTCAACCTCTGATACCCCCAAAGCATTTTATCTTTGATTTCAGAAATCTGGGGAGATGAGGTGACTTGAGAGCTATAAAATGAGAATGACTACACCCAACTAACAGTCAATGAGAAGACCAAAACTGTAATATAGCATATTCGGAATTGTTTGTAAATTGCTGAGACAATGTGAGGGACATTTGCTACCACGTTTGTGGGAAAACATCCTAAATAGATCAGGGCTTCCAACTGCAAACCAATACGAATGCTAGGACAACTCTCTCTGCTATTCCTGGGCTGTAAATCTTTGAACTCCAGGCCTAAGTGAAATTCCTTTTCTCACATTTTTTAATGAAATCAAAATAAATACAATTACTGAACAGAAGCCAAAGATCACAGGAGGTTAGGAATGGGGCGAGGATATAGTCAATACTGTTTGTTTGCATTCTGGCACTGTTTTCTTGGCGAATATTTCATTAATGGGGGGGCGCCAAGGGGGCAGGGATGGCCCTTCATTGCTTGACAGACGTCTGCTGCTGATTAACTCTGAGCTGTGGTAATGTTGTGATGCCCGGGCAACGGCAGACCCTAGGACCCAGTCTAGCAGAATGTGAGAGATTGAAACCAGAAGATACTAAAATCGCCCCCAAGTAAATGCTTTTTCTAAAGATTAGACATGTGCTCTCAAGATCATGTCTAGGGATCCATAAATATGCATAGACCTTTCTGTATTCCGTCCCTGTATCCACACTCCAAAGACCTTGAAACCCAATTTTTTTTTTCCTTTAACCCAAGTGAAAGGAAATAAAAGAATTAACAGTTTACTCTCATGGAAAGTCTATTCTTTAATTAAAGCCTGGACTTAAAATCAATACTCTGGTTGGTAATCAAATTTGCCGCTGACTTCCCATCACGGAGCTAAAGATATTTGGTAAATACTGTATCAATATCATTGCATTTTCCACAGACTTATGACTGCTAAAACCAAAAGGTACAAGATATCAGAACAGTGAAGAAAATTAGTGATTATCCAGACTTTATTTCAGTACATCCTACTTTGTTGGAGAAACTGTCTTGTTAGACCACAAGTCATTTTGGCTGGTATAAATCCCTATTCACTCTCATTAAGCCATATTACATATTCAGGACACACACAGGAGAAGCTTGGCTTCTCCCCCCAGAGGGCTCGGTCAATATCCAATTCATTTGCAACCAGGTATAGTAAGAGCCCCAGATGACAGAGAAATTCTGAATAAGGTAAACAAATCCAGTATGAGATTCTCCAATGCAAGTATGCTTGTGTTTTACTTACACTCAGATCAGTGCTCACAGCTTTGAAATATTAACTTTCTTATAATCCCTCATCAGGGCAGGGGATGATTTTATTCTAAAAGAAAAACAGAATGAATTCAGCTAATATTTGTCAACAGAAATGCAAACATCAAGCATCTGCCATCTTGCAAATCGCTACTCCTCCCCGCCTTCAAAACACAGACACCAATCAGTAGACAAATGGTGACACTTGACTCATTGTTTCCAAGGACACCAGGGTGGTCTTTCGATCCCAAAGGAGGCATAGGTGCCTTCTGTTTGTTTATGTCTTCCTTAGATTTACCTTTGGGAATACGTGGATGTGGAATCCTTCAAATACATCTACTGTTTATATTAGCCTGTGAGCTGCTGTAGGAAAGATCGCTATAGCTACCCGGGTGTCCAAATAGGTGTGTCCAAAATAGGTGTAGCCACGTGAGGAAGGAATTGTATCCTGATCCCAACACTCAATCTTTTTCTTCTGCTGCTCACCAAGAGAACAGTTTCAGGACAACTGTTGACTTAAATGGATTCTGGGAAGAGATGACCAGGGGCCCTGGGTATATTTGTCCATTTCAGCCACACTATAACGGTACAACCACTGCTAGAAGATGAGTCAAGGTCACCAGGAGCCCAAAGTTGCCACAGTGAGTCAGACTGACATGGATAGGCCATGTATCTAATTCTGGACTGATGATTTACGAATAGGGAGTTCTGAACCTCTCCAGCCTCCTTGATGGGCTTTGCTCACAAAGAGAAATGATAACCCAGCAATACATAAGGAACCAGTCTCTGGAAGTCACTCTAAAATTCCTTTTTCTTTCTTTCTTTTTTTTTTTTTTTAATTTAAAAGACCTTAAAGCCAACAGAGCATTTAAATCATGCATACTGAGCTTCTGTGCAAGGAAAAATTAAAAAATGAAAGATACTGTGAAGGAGAATGCTTGGCTGGCCACCTGGAAGTACGTACACTTGAATTTGGTTCCCTTGAGCAATGCATTCAGGTAAGACTGCCTTTTCCTAATTAGTAACAGAACTACTCTTTTTGAAAAATGAGGTCACTGCAGCACAAGTGAGAATTCTGAGTTGTTGCATTTTTAGATGCCCTGTGTAACATTCCTTCCTAAGACATCAAAGCAAAACGGTTGCCGGAGAGTAATTATGGGAGCAGTTGGTGGAAGTAAGATTTGGGGAGCAGAGAAAACGTGGAGAGCCAAGGTTGCTAACTAGTTTTATTTGGCCCAATGCAGTGCCCAGTGTTTAAAGAAATATGATTTTACAATTAATTACCAATAGTTGAAAACCAAGAAGCTTCACATAAAAATACAAACCCCTGCCATCTCTTGGAAGAACACTGGATTTTCATTCTGGTGTGGCACCTGTCAGAGATGCCCCGCCCCCTTGCGTAGCCCACACCCACTAGCTCCCTATCTATAGGCACTGGAGTGTTGTTGATCATTACCACCCACCCCTGTTACATACTGGCCCTAGAACCATGCTCACACCAACCTTATTAAATGAATGAGAGAATCCTCTAGGAGAGTATCAGAAACACGCAGTTATGTTCTCAGACGAGCACCTCCCATGAGTCGGAGAGCCCCTCTGATTTCTAATCACATGTGCCTGGCTTTAAAATGACTTGTTTACATAAATACATGTCCCTGGAGATTCTGATTCACCCCTAGGCAGACACCGCTTACCGGGGCCCCACACAGAATAATGACTTTTATATGTAATTTGTTGTCAGCAATGTTTTGAAAGATTGATGACACTGCTCTATCCTTAACTCTTAGCTTTAACTTTTTAAAGAAACATGTAGAAATTCATTCAGTCCTAATGTTTGGAAAAATCATAACAAGCTGAGAGTTGGTTTAGAATTATTTAAGCTATTCCCCAGTCTATCCCCATAGAAAGGACTGAACCTCAAAGCCCTAAATGTGTTTGGAAACTCTGGTAATTTGAAATGTCACTTCGTGCATAATCCATTTTATTTAGGGAATAAAAAAGCTAAGTCTGGTTAAACTCTTGAAAATTATACCAAGAGCATCAAGAACAGATCGGTTTTCTCAGAGAGTAACCTCACATTTTTAACTTATTAAAGGTTTTTAGCATAAGCTAATTTGTAATAATTAAATGTTATGCAATAAAATTCTGGGAATTTTTACCTTACCTTATCTTACTTTTTTAAAAATAATCTTTCTCAGTGTTTGAAAGGAAGAAGAAATATGGACTTTGCTCCATAATAAACGGGTCTACCCTGGGGCACAACACCCCTCCCCCATGATCTCATTAATCATTAATCACTGAGGCTTCACGGGTAGACAGAGGCAGTGCAATAATGAAATTCAATCCCCAGTTCACAGATAGGGAGGCCAGGGCAGCAAGAGGTAAGTGATTTTTGAAGACCAGGCAGCAAGAGCACTAGACTACTGCCCTGAGCTATCCCGGTGGCTCCATGAGGCCCCTCATGAAGAAGTAGGGAGCCTTCAAGAGGGCCTAGTGAGGGCCTAGTGAGGCCCTCAACTCAGTGTGGGGTTACAGCAGGATCCCCACAGGCTTGCCTTCCAAACATCTCCCAATTCATGGACTGGGACTTGGGCGAAGAAGCTTCTCTGAGTCCCATTTCCTCCCCATTTGGATCAGTGTAGCGATAATCACAAGTAGGTTTGCAGTGAAGCTCACTTAACATTCACATACATAGCACATTAATAGACACTCAGTCATGTCTCCCTTTGACATTATGGACATTAAGTCATGTCTCTCTTTGACCCTGCCCCTCACATATAGAAAACCATTCTTTCCTTCCATTCCTGGACTGAGAAACCTTGTGTCCACCACACTGTCCATCAAGAGGACCGGGGAAGGGTTGACAGGTCCAGCCTAGGCTCTCCACAGTCCTGTTGGGTCCTACAAGATTTCTGTATCTTGTTGTCTATGCCATGAGCACCATTTTATGATGCTGAGAAACTGTTATGATTATAAACATCATCTCCTCCAACCCCTCACAAGTGTACTCTGGGCCTCCACATATTTATAAGTGTTTACTTCTTTTCGAAAGAGGCCTCTTTATGTAGCAAATAAATAGTGTAAACATTCTACTATTACTCATTTATGTAACATTACCTTGCAAAGAACATCACCATTTGTCCCAAATTAAACGTGAATTTCCTTCCAAAATTATTCAGAGTGGCAAATTAATAAATGTGAATCTATGATGTTTGGTGTTGGCTATCAAAAGGGGAGATGGTGAAAGAGTAAATAGTGAACAGACAGTGAAACATTCTAAAACCCACAGAGCCACGAAGACCAGAAAATTCGAATGGTCCGTGTCAGGGGACCAAGCATCCCTGTTCCCCAGACAGACATTTGGAAGTCATCCTTTGTCTCTGCTCCCTCTGCCTGTGGCACCGTGTCTTGTGCACCACAGCTCCTTCAGCCTTTGCAGGGCTGGCTCCTTCCCTTTACCTCCCTAGTTCTGGCTGCATGCCAGCCCCCAGCATCCATCCCATATTTGAACTGTGATAATGATCTTCTAGCTCATGTCCCTGCTTCCATTTTTATCCACTTCCTGTCCATCTTCCACAGAGCCAGAATGTCCTCTACAGTACAAATGTGACCCTGTCCTTGCAACGCTTAAATTCCTTAGTGACTCTGGGGGCCTGTGGGGAAGGACACACAGTGTTCTCCCAGAGTGGGGCCTGCCTTCCTCCGTGGCTCTCCCTCCCTCTGGGGCCACTGTCTTCCTCTCACCCTGACATGGACTGCCTCCTTTCCCCAGAGGCTAGCAAGCTGGTCCCTGATTCAGCACCCCATTACACTGTTCCACATCTCCCCATTGGGCTTCTAGAGTGGCCACCTCCCTGGGCCTGTTCTTCCTTCCTTTGAGCCTCTCCGGTGCCTGAGCCCCGCGGCCCTCCTCAGCAACTGGTTCTCTCCACATACCCGCTGGTCCATAGCATTCTGTGGCTTGACTGCTGTGGCTCTTGATGGGGATTCATTTTCCTTTATCCCCCTTAGGACTCACTATACAATGTCAACTGAAGATTTATTATGCATGGAAAGTTCTGGGATTTTGATATGACCTCCCACATCCTCTCTGTTTTACCTACTTTGACAACTCCTGTTGGATGGATGTTGGATCTTCTTCCTTCTATTTTCTGAACTGTGGGGTGTATTTTCTATCTCCAGACAGTTTGCTGAGCTCTAACACCTGAGCATTCACTCTTTCTTCAGTTCAGTCTCACTTCCTGGCAGATTATATTCTTGTTTATCTCAACTACTGCATTTTTATTTCGGGAAGTTCATTTGCTTAACTTTGCTCTGCTTGTTTGTTTTTTCCCCAGAATCTGTTGTTTCATTTGAGATTCTGATCATTCTCTCATCTCTTGGATACAGTAAAAGAAGTTTATTTTTAACCTCTAGCGAACAGCTTGATTATCCCACATTCCTATGCATTATTTTTTTTTGTTTCTTGGATTTTCTAAGCGCTTCTCATAGTTGACAACTTTCACGTACAGTTTGTAATTCCTGTTTTAAGGTCCACCTTCTGAGGAATTTATTTCTCGCTGGGGGCTCAGGGTGCCCTGGATTGTGGGAAGTCCCAGGCAGAGGGGCTTTCCCTTTGTTCCTACAGGATACCTGTTTTGTGTGGGGCTAAGGCTATTGATGGTGATGCTAGGCTAGGACTGCCCAGGGCCCTCACCTGGACCCTCCCTATTATGGCCCAGCCCCCACAGATGGTTCTATGACCAGAAACAAACTTGAGGCTGGGCCAGCCCTTGTGGCTTTGATGACTGCCAGATGAACTTCAGCAGCAATCATCACAGAACTTTGGAAAGAGGAGGTTTATTTTCTAACTCATAGGTCTTAGAGGGTACATGGCGTGCCTGGGGCCACTAAGTAAGGTTAGGGGTGGAAAGAGAGAAAAAGAAAGCACAGGCCTGGAGTTCAGCCTTTATTGGGGTCAAGACTGGGGAGTTTTGCAGGTTCACGCTTTATTGATGAATTTAAAACATAAGAGTGGTAATTAAAGCACAGGGAGAGAGGGGCAACTGGGTGGCAACCTTGGTTAAGCAACCCATTCTTGCTTTCAGCTCAGGTCCTGATCTCAGGGTCATGAGATCAAGTCCTTCGTGGGGCTCCATGCTCAGCATGGAGTCTGCTTAAGATTCTTTCTCCTTCTCCCTCTGTCCCTCCCATGCATGTTCGCTCTCTCCCTCTAAAATAAATACATCTTTTTAAAAAGAGAGAGAGAGAAAGCACAAGAAGGGAAAAGCAGGCTCGTACAAGCAGTCAGTTGTCTCAGTGGTCACTCAAGATTTCCCAGAAGGAGACTTCACAGGCCTGGTGCCTCGTCTGGCTGTGTAGTTGGCAGTGTGTCGATTCCAGACAAATGTCTTTGACATGGACGTCTTTATAGTCAGAAGTTTAAAGTCAGGCACTTTTTCTATTACAATAAAAAAACGTGATCACCAGGCCCTTAAACTACAGCACCTTGCCAGGTCCAGTGCCATGTTCACCTCTGAGGGGTTCTGAGGGGTGCTATGTGTGGATATACACCAACCCTCTGCATGGCATGAGCTTCCTGTCTGGAAACCTTCCAAGTTACTTTTCTTTCCTTTTCCTCAGAGTCGCAGGTAAACAGTAGGCTTCCTTATGCCTCCCTGTTTAAAGGTTCCCTTTATGGAAAGCCAGCCCCTTCAGACCTCCAGCTCTTTCTACAGCATCCCAGATCCAACCTCCAGCCTTCCACAAGTCTTCTACCCCTTCTCCCATCCTGTGGGGGCATCCAGTGCCCACCCCCAGCCCCTGGGACCTGCTTCCAGACTCCCTCCTATGTTGGCTGAAGCATCTGACCGTAGGCTACTTTTCTATCTTCAGTTTCCATTTCACTTCTGTCATGTGGAAATGTGTCTTTCTTTCTTTCTACTAAGTTCAACTATGTGTCCAGCAAGATTTTGTTTGGGTGACACTTATCCAGTATTTTTCTGCTTTAATAATTGGAAAGGTATCACACATTAGCCCTGTTCTCGTGTTTTATGAACTTGAATCTTCCCTCTAGGCTCTGCGGGCCTTGAATTAGGACATGTGGTTTATTCAGCATTCAGCAAGTGCCTCCAATGTACGAGACACTTAGAATTTGACTGCTGAATAAATAAAACCTGAGATGAATCTCACCTTCTCCATTTAGCAACTAGATCTTAGAAAAGCCATGAAATTCCTGTAGACGTCTCTTTCTCCATTGTCAGACCAAGTGAAAATAATCCCTCCCCCATGTCTCACACAAAGAATGGATTGTGAAAATCAATGCAATAATATTATGAAATACCTTTAAAAACTTACAAGCACTAGGTAAGGGAGAGATGCTAAGAAAAAATAATACTCTATTAAGTGATCATTCATTCACTTCTTTCTCACCAGGGCACTGAAAGCCAGAGAGGACTGAGTTCCTCTGACCTCTGCCAGTAGGTGTCAAGCTGCTACTAAAGTGACATTAGCAGAGCAGGACAGAAATTTGTCCGATGTTCCCTCAAACAGAGACCCTTCTTCTGTGGTCTTGTACATGAATATTTCGTGAAAATCTTGATGCTCTTCCTTTAAACTTGGCTCTGCTATTTGTCCTGCCTTTGTCCAGTGCTGGGAGACATGGAATGTTAAGGGCAATGGCCTCCCAGCTGGAATGGCACCGAGCAGCAGCTCTCGCTCTGATTCATTTATCTACTGGTCTGGTTGGCAAATACTTACTGAATGCCACCTATGTAATGGTTGGGCATGTGATCGAGTCCTGTGTGGGGCTCCATGGCAAGTGCATTTTCCCTTTCCTTTGGGTTTACAGGTATTTACCTGGGGGAAGGAAATATGAGTCTAATCATTGGAGCATTTGCTGTAAGAGTCTTTTTGTCTCCAGCTTCACATGATCTAGATCTAATCCAGTGCTTTTCACCATCAGGAACCAAACTCCTCTCTGAAAGCCTGCCCATGTTTTCTCTTAGCCCCCACTCCACTCCTATGCATACCCTGGTCATCCTCTACAGTGTTCTATAATATTTGTGAAACTGTTCAAAATCTGCACTAGATCTTAAGCAGGTTCCTGGATTTCCAGACCCACTGCCTTTGCAATGCTCTTTCTAGGTCCCCAAACTCAGCTTCTGTCTTAAAGCCTCATCTGACCACAAGGCTGAGTCATGGACCTCATCAGTACTCCCCTTTCAGGTGAGCTAGTATTCTAACTTTCACAAACAAGATTGGTTATGCCCCCTTTAGAGCTCTTACCAGGCTCAGGCAGATGCTGCCTTCATTTAGGGTATGGTCTTCTCCCCAGGTAGGAGGTTTTTGTGAAGTGCATCTATGTCTTTCTTATATACCTTGGCACTGCCACAGTACCCAAAGAACAAAGAATCCAATCAAGAAATGGGAAGAAGACATGAACAGACATTTCTACAAAGAAGACATCCAAATGGCCAACAGACACATAAAAAAATGTTCCATATCACTCAGCATCAGGGAAATACAAATAAAAACCACAGTGAGATACCACTGCACACTAGTCAGAATGGCTAAAATTAACAAGTCAGGAAACGACAGATGTTGGCGAGGATGTGGAGAAAGGGGAACCCTTTTACACTGTTGGTGGGAATGCAAGCTGGTGCAGCCACTGTGGGGACCAGTATGGAAGGTCCTGAAAAAGTTGAAAATAGAGCTACCCTATGACCCAGCAATTGTACTACTGGGTATTTACCCTAAAGATACAAATGTGGTGATCTGATGTGGCATGTGCACCCGAATGTTCATAGCAGCAATGTCCACAAGAGCCAAACTATGGAAAGAGATGAAATGTCCATCAATAGATAAATGGATAAAGAAGATGTGGTATATATATATATGTACAATGGAATATTATGCAACCATCAAAACCCCCAAATCTTGCCATTTACAATGATGTGGATGGAACTTGAGGCTATTATGTTAAACGAAAAAAGTCAATCAGAGAAAGATAATTATCATATGATCTCTCTGATATGAGGAATTTGAGAGGCATGGTGGAGGGTTGTGGTGGGAAGGGAGGGAAAAAATGAAACAAGATGAGACCAGGTTTGGAGGCAAACCATAGAGATTCTTAATCTCAGGAACAAACAGGGTTGCTAGGGGATGGTTGGGGGAGGGTTGTGAAGTGCATCTATGTCTTTCTTATATACCTTGGCAAGGTTGGAGACATAGAAATGACTCTGACCTCCATGACATTTCCTTTTCTGTGCTTTGATGAGTGCATCTGCTCAATGGGTAAAATGATACCCCAGGGACAAAATATAGAACCAATGGTGACATTTTCATAGAACCCTGGATTCAAAGTAATGGGCTAAGATTTTTCTTTTTATTTTTTTCATTTATTTATTTTATTTATTTTTATTAACATGTAAGGCATTATTTCTTCAGGGGTACAGGTCTACAAATCATCAGTCTTACCCAATTCACAGCACTCATCATAGCACATACCCTCCCCAGTGTCCATAACCCAGCCACCCCCTAGGTAAGGTATATAAGACCTTACATACCTTGGTAGGGTTGGAGACAAACCATAGAGACTCTTAATCTCTCAGGGTTTCTATGTCTCAGTCCACGCTGGAAATAGAACAGAGGCTTTTGTGTCTCACCCTTTGACCAATGGCATGCACTGTTTTGCACAGCATTACCATTATCTCTGAAGCATGGAGGGCATGGTTCTTGGTTGGCAGTGAACAATAAAGCATTTCAGATTAGTGTGGGAAAAGGAACAACATGGAAATGATGACAAATGTGCACTCATTTCTTTATTTATCGGTTCTAAATATTTGGTACATATCAGGCTACACCTGGACAGGGTGCGGATGGATAGGAAGTGGGTGTTCCCAGAAAAGACCTCAGAAGACCCCAATGCAGGCAGTCCTTGGAGCGCCCTTAATGAAATTGAATTAGATGTGCACAGTTCAAGGAGGAGTAAGCCAGAATCCATTCACTATTTTGTAACTGACTTTTTTTAACTATAAAAAAAAAATCTTGCACATTGTTCCACATCAGAACACGTCAAAGCGCTTATTATTCTCATTCTTTTTACAGCTGCAGAGTATCTCATATTTTTTAGCCAGTTCCATGTTGATGAATATTTAGGCTGTTTCCAAACATTTGTTGGTTATAAAAAATTTTAAAAGACCACAGTGATATCCTCACACATATATTATTTCACATGTGTGCCAAATATACCCTTAGGAAGAGTTTTTAGAAAGGGATTTGTAAGTCAAATGACATGTGTATTTTACATTTTGATGGATATTGCCAAATTATCCTTCATAAAGACTGTAACTGATATTTTAGTTTTAAAACATTATGTATTTATTACCTACAGTGAATAATAATGGACTCCACTATTTTCTTTCCCTTCTATTCTTTTTGCTTAGCATTTCTTTTAATTATCATATTGCCCTGAATCAGACCTCCTTAGCAATGTTATATAGACCTGGTAGGATCAGCCCTCTTTGCCCAGTAAGGAAGTTAGAACCTTTTCCTACTGAATTAGTTCCTTGTATTCTACTTTGCTGAGAGTTCATGTTCCACATCTTAAGTGAGTGTTAAATTTGTCACATCTTCTTCCTGCCTCTGTTAGGATAACTATATGTATATTCTCTTATTCTATTAATGTGCTGAATTACATGGATGGGTTATTAAATATTAAACAAACATGCATTCCTGGGAGAAGGAGAATGTGATCATAATGATTATCTGTTTAAAATACTGTTTGATTCATTTTTTTCAGTTTTACTAAAAATGTGTGTTTCTGTCCTTCAGGGACATACTGGTTTCCTTTTCTTGTAATATCTTTGTTTAGTTTTGGTGTCAAGGTCATATTGACCTTGGTTTGGGAAGAGTTCCCACATACATTTCCTAAAAGAACTTGTCTAAGCTTAGTATTTTTTCTTTTCTTTTTCTTTTCTTTCTTTTTTTTTTTTTTTTTTTTTTTAGATTTTATTTATTTATTTGACAGAGATCACAAGTAAACAGAGAGGTAGTTAGAGGGAGAGGGGGAAGCAGGCTCCCTGCTGAGCAGAGAGCCCAATGCAGGGCTCAATCCCAGGACCCTGAGACCATGACCTGAGCCAAAAGCAGAGGCTTAACCCACTGAGCCACCCAGGCACCCCAAAGCTTGGTATTTTTTCGTAAATCCTTGGTAGAATTTATCAGTGAATCTATATAGACCTGGAGATCTTTTTGTGGATTTTTTTGTTATTGTTGTTAATGAATTCAATTCCTTTAATAGATCTAGAAGTATTCAGATTTACTATTATATTTATCAGTTTTACTAGGTTGTATTTTTTATTGAGTTTCTCCATTTCATCCAGATTGCCAAATTTAATGATATAGTATTACTCATTAGGTTATTTTATTACTCTTTTGATGGTTTTTAGGCTCTAGAGTAATAATTTCTTAATTGTTTCTGATACTGGTGATTTGTATTATCTCTTTTTTTCTAGATCTGTCTTGCCAGAGGCTGACCAGTTTTACTAATCTTACCGAAGGACTAACTTTGGGCTTCATTAATTTTTTTTTATAGTCCTACTGCTTATTTCATTGATTTCTGCTCTTTGTGGGATTTAGACATAAATTAAGAAGGAAGTTCTTTCCTTCTAATATTTGGGTACATTGCACTTCCTTTTCTAGCTTGTGAAGATAGAAGCTTAGGTAACTGACATTATGTCTATCTTCTTTTCTAACATAAATACTTAAAGCTCCAAATATGCCTTTTCTATGTCCCACAAAATTTTGATACGTTATATTTTTGTTGTCATAGAAATTAAAAGAGTTTCTAATTTCCCTTGTGCTTTCTTCTTTAACCCATGAGCTGCCTAGAAGCATTCTGTTTGATTGTCTATTATTTGGGGATTTTCCTATCTTCTAATTTGTTTTATGATCAGCTACTTATAATTTCAATTCTTGTAAATTTATTGACACTTATGGTCCAAAATATGGCTTCTTTTGGTGAATCCTCCATGTGCACTTTAAGAGAATAGTATTCTGAAATTGTTAGATGCAGTATTCTGTGAAAGCCCATCAAGTCAAGTGTATTAGTTGTATTTTCCAAACTGCTGGAAATATCCTAGTGATATTTTCTCTCCTTGTTTTGAGTACAAATCACTGAGAGCACAATGTCAAAAAATGACTACTATTAGTGTGAATTTATCTATTACTGTCCTAGTTCTTTCATTTTTGCTTCAAGCACTTTGAAACTCTTAGGTACATAAACATTAATGATTGTAATGTCTTCCTGATACTTGAATGGAATTGATAATTTTATTATTATAAAATATCCCTCATGTGAATTGCCTCTAGGATTCTTGGAGTTAAATATCTCCTAAAACATGTTCCTCCATAAAAACAACCCTAATACTGGCAAAGGTTGTCAAAATTAACTTTTTGGAACTCCAGAAATTAACCAAAGTCTTGAAACTATCCAATAACATTTACTCAAGAAAAATGTCTAAATCCCACTGAGAACAGCAAATTTGGGGGCATTTTGATTGCCATATTCACATCCTCCTACACTCAGCTCCATGGTAGCCTTGAAAACCAACAGACTCAGAAACATTGTAAATGTGAAAAATAGCAGCCTAGAAGACACGAAGGAGGCAGAATGGGTTTGGAGCTGACTTGAAAGCCTCATCCTGAAAGAACTCACTATTTTACCCGTCTAGCAGCTCCCTAAAAAAGCCCTAATCACAGGGCTTATCTTTATTTGACCTAACTCAGAGCTTGCTCAATGAAGAGAACCCTAACCTCAGAGCATTGGTTCAACAATCAGTGAGAACTGTTTAACGTCCAAGCTGATTGAGGCAGTGCTAATAACTGGGCAAACACAGGGCTGGCAAAAATAAATTTTAAAAGGAAGTCTAGGGAATGAGATCGGAAAAGCTCAGACATATTCCTGGGAATATAGAAGATTCTAGGTTCTAGTTTTTATGTGATTCATGGGTGCTTGTTACATTATCAAAAATTTATTACTAGCAAAATACATAAATACATGAATAAAACTAGGCCATGATAGTATCATGAACCAAAAATGATGTTGTGTGAGGGAAAAGAGACAGAGACACTGAGGAACATCAACCAAGTGGGAAACAACAGCTACAGATCATGATGTCAAAGAAGGAGGCATCATTTTAATTTTGTTCCTCTCTTGTAGGGCAAATCCAGCCCACCATAAAATGTTACAAAGACTGTTGATGGGGGCGCTCTCTCTGAGCCCAAGCTGTAGTGGACTTAACATGGGGAGTCCCTCTTCTCACCTGTCCGAATCTCACTCCTCATGCTGTCCGCTGGATTTCTGAGTTAAGTTTACTGTCAGTCTGTGCTTCCTTCCTGCCACTTCTGCTCTCTGCATATGTGTTTCTGTTGTAAACAGTTTGCTCCTCTTCTTCTTTTTTTTAATTTTTTATAAACTTATAATATATTTTTATCCCCAGGGGTACAGGTCTGTGAGCTCTTCTGACCACACTTTTTGCCCTGTATTTCCACTCAGCCACTCATATTTCCCCTGAGTTACAGCCCACCCAGAATTGGAACTGGTCTCAGAGACACTTAGGTCCCTGTGTCCTGCTGTCTGATCCACTCCCCCCCAGTCCCCAGATGAAGGACACAAAAATAGGTTTCAGTCAGAGTTTTAAGGATGAAATGAAGGTGCCAAATGTCGTTCGAGACTGACATTTTACTTCTACTCCTGGGCATCATGTGAAACACATAACTGAAAAGGAACATTGTTTTCAAAGACCTCCACACTGCTTGATTGAGACAGGGGACAACTCTATACAACTGAGGAACCATGGCATTAGCTGAGAAGGGTGTTGGCTCATCCCAACAGGCATTGCCTTGTGGAAGGAGAGAGGAAGTCTAGACCAGGGCTTGCATACCCAAATTCTGGAGCCAGCTCACCCAAGTTTGAATCCTGGCTCTGCCATTTCCTAGCTATGTGACCATACCAGCAGGTTATTTGCCCCAGTGTTCCTCAGTGCCCTTCTCTGGCAGATGTTGATAATAAGAATCCACAGGGTTGTTGTGAAGAGTTACAAAGGTCATAGGTTAGCCTACACGGAATCCTCAAAATAGTGTCTGGTACAAAGTAAGTGCTCCATATGCATTTGCTATTATAATTACTCCTCCTCCTGTATTCCCACTTGTATATAGGTCAGGAAGAAGAGGGTGGTTGGTTCTGTAGATCTTTGCTTCTCTAAGTCCGTCTTGTTTTCTCAGATGTGATTGTGCATGTGTCTACTGCAGGGTCTGGCAAGAAAGGTGGTTTGGAGGGAAGCTTTGCTCTGTCTTTATGCTCTTTGTGCTGCCCCTTCTGAATGCTTTGTGGTCAGAACTCACAGCAGACTCCATAAGAGGTGTTCTATCCAGTCCTCTCACAGCTTCTCCATGAGCCTGTCTGTGGAGGTGGCAGATGCTGAGTTCTCACAGAGTGATGCCTGAGCTGCCTCAAATAATACCCAACAGCTGGTTTGGAACCATCTGTGGGGAAATCAGATCCCAGAAGTGAATCCAGCCAGATATCCCTCTACTGTCAGCACACACTTCAGATGATCAGAAATTGATCAATAACTTAAAGCATCCCAAAAGTTCTGATAAGCCTATACAATAAGCTAGGAAGAAATAAAACCAAGATCTATCCAAAGATATCTGGGTTGAAAAAAAATAGCTCAAAGTGTTTTTCAAAACATCTGGTTCTTGACAGAGAACAAGATTTTGCCAACTGATTCTCCCCTGCTAAAGCCCTAAGGTCTATGTGGTTCTGATTCCTTTTTCCTGGCCTCCATCAAAGGTTATATAAGGACCATGGGATTATTCTTTATTCACAAAACTTTGACTCTATCTTGCCCCCATGCCATGGCAATTCTCCCAAGTGGGCTGTATAGCATGGCCCAGCCCCACTCACCCACCCCAAGTGGATATTTGCCCAAGGTCAGTCATGGTCCCAGCCAGTACGGTTTCACAATTCATGTGGTGTCATGGCCTCCCACAAGTATTCCCCATGTGTTCTCTCTGAGCGTCCCCTGATACTCTCTGGGTGCTTGGCAAATATGAAACCACAAACAGAACTGGAGTTCACAGACATGGTCAGCTCAAAGGGGATTTCCTCAATGTGCATTCTTTTCTGAGAACCTCATCGATTGTTCTCCTGAGGCTGATTGTGGAAAAAACTCTGAACTCACCCCATTTGGGTAGATCAAGGGCCTCATTTAGGGGAAATTGTCAATAAAAGAGCTGAAATGAGGCAGGTCAGATGTCCTGCCACTGGAAGTCCTCTGAGACAGCTCTGGAGTTGCAAAAAAAGAACTTTTTTTAGAGGAAGAAATGACAGCAGGGTCACTGGTTTCCAGTGACAGAGTCTCTACGGTGATACAACCAATAACTCTGTGCTGAGGGCCTCACAGACCTGTAATCAGGATACTCATGTTTAATTAAAATTATAATTAAAGTAATGCATGCACATGATTAAATACAAAATCCCTGTCCCTCCTATAAAATGGCTTAAAATGAAAGAAAAAAATACACTTATTGTCCCTGTTTCACTCCCCAAGGATAACCGTGGGTTCTGGCAGTTGCCATCATTTATAAACTGACTTTGGAATTATTCCCACCTCTTCTAGTTTCTGAAAGAAATTGTTTAGAATTGGTATTATTTCTTCTTTAAATGTTATTTTAGAATTTTCCAGTGAAACCACCTGGACCAGACATCCCTTTTTCAAAAGGGTTTTAACTAAAAAGTCAACTTATTTTAGTTATCTATTTAATTTTGAGTGTGTCTTGGTAACCTATGGTTTTTTAAAATGTGTCCTTTTATTTTAGGTTATCATATTTATGAGCATAAAGTTGTCCATAATAATCTCCTATTATTCTTTTAATGTCTGCAGTATCTACAGTAAAAATCCCTTCTTTCATTCCTCATACTGAAAATATGAGTCTTCTCTTATCTTAGTCAGTTTTTTTAGAGGTTTGTCTTTAAAAAAAAAAAAAAACAGCTCTTGGTTTTATCAATTCTTCTATTTGATTTTCTGTTTTAAGTTTCATTGATTTCTGGTCTTAAATTTATATTCTTCCTTCTGCTTGCTTTGACATTATTTTACTCTTCTCTTTATAGAGACCCAAGATGAAAGCTTAGATGAAAGGCCAAAGCTTATTTATTTGAAACTTTCCTTCTTTTCCAATATAAGCACTAAGTTCTATAAATTTGCCTCACAACATCCCTTTACCTTCAGTTTACAAATTTTGTATGTTGTATATTCTTCTTTGTTTAGTTCAGGTAATCTACTTTCCCTTGAATGTATATTCTGCTGGTTCAGGTGGGAAACTCTATAAATGGTTGATGGTGTTTATCAGTTCTCCTATATCCTTGATGATTTTTTCTGTTAGTACTATCATTACCAACAGAGTGTTGAAATATCCAACTAAGATTGTGTGTTTGTTTATTAATCCTTTCAGTCTGCCACTTTTTACGTTATGTGTTTTGAAGCTCTGATTAATTTTTACACATGTATGGCTGTTAAGTCTTCATGAAGAGCTGACTCCTTTATCATTACATATTTTCCTTCTTTGTCTCTAGTAATTTTCTTTGCTCTGAAGTCTACTTTGATATTAACATAGCTATTTCAGTGTTAGCTTAGGGTTAGCATGCAATATATTTCTCTATCATTTTACTTTAAATTACCTCTGTCATTATCATTTAGACAACATACAGCTGTGTCATGTGTTTGTTTATTCATTCTGATAGTCTCTCTTTCTTAATGGGTGTGTCTAGACCATTTACATTTAATGTAATTATTTACATGTTTAGATTTAAGTTTACCATTTTCTATTCGATGTCTGCTTATTACCTCAGTTTTTCATTTCTTTGTTGCCTTTTTCCTTGTCTTCTTTTGGGATATTTAAACACTTTTTAATATTCTATTTTATCTGTTGTATTTTTACTATATCTTTGTATAGTTTGTTTTCTTATTTCATTTTTCTGTTTAGTGATTATTCTGTAGATTATGATAAACATATTTAATTTTAAAAATTTTTAGAGTCAATGTTTTATAACTTTAAGTGGGATGTATAGACCTTACCAACATACAGATTTTCCTTCCTTCTCCCTTCTACGTAGTAGTTGTCTGAAGTATTACATCTATGTGCATTGAAAACCTCATTCACTGAAAATGTTATATTTGCATTTATCCATCTAACATATTTTAAAGAACTGAAGAAGAGAAAAGTGTATTTATCCAAATATTTACTATTTCTATTGCCTCTCCATTCCTGATGTTTCAAGTTTCCCTCTGATATAATTTGCCTTCTGTCAAAAGAAATTACTATAGCAAATCTTTTCAGGCAGGTTTGCTGGCCTTCACCTCTCAAGTCTGTTTTTTGGGTAAGTGTATTTTATTTACAGGATCATGAATACAGGTTGCCAGAATGGACAAATTAGCCCATCATGCTTTTCTGCGAAGTCAGAGGAAATATAACAAGCGCCCCTAAACAATGAGAGGTATGCTGCTACTGTGAAGTTTTCAACTTTGGTTCACACAGATAAATCAATTATTGTTACAGATTTCTTTCATATACAGCCAAGACTTAAAGGATGTTTAGATTTCACTCATCTTGCCTTGATCAAGAAAACACACACTCAACTTGACATGCCTAGTGACCTCTGGAAAAGAGCTTCTCTGATCAATTACATGGGTACAGTCTATTGTCTGGATCTCCTTCTTTCCTTCATAATTCCCTACCCCCAATACACATATCCCAGATCAGGGGCAATTTTACAGAGGAGGTGGCAAAGAGGATTTGCATCACCCAGCCCCAACATAACAAAAACAAAACAAAACAACCAAAACTCTATCAGACATTTCTATTTGCTCTATTTGGATCTGTTCTCAACTCCAGAGCCATTAATCATCCCTTCCCATGGGAGTTAGTCCTTCTTGATCCTTTTTCTCTTCTGCCAGCTTTGTCTCTATAGGAACATCAAACTCTTCCCCTTCCCATTTATTAGACAGAGTTTTTCTCTTCCTCATGGAAACTAGGCACAAGTCCAAAACCCAGGTCCTTAAAGCTTGTTTCTATCGCCTCAATAGACTTATAAAGCCAATTTCCAAAAAAATTCAAGTCCCTTCTGAGTAAAGAATTCTTTTAATAACCACTAAGAAGAGAAAACATTTCTTCACTTTATGATATGGAAATCTCAAAAGAGACATTTATGTTCAGGTTGTAGGGACATTTCACTCTAACCATCAGTGTTTTGTCCAAATGAAAGCCCAGTACAGCAAATTCCACAGTGACTGTGAGTTTGTTGTAAGGACTGTTTTTTCTAAAATATTTGTGGGATTCCCTGTGGTCATTTCTCCCTCTACTCACCAACAAGAACACATTGCACTGTGTGTATTGTGCAACATCCCAACCCAGTTTCTCCTTTCCCAAATCCCCCAGTAGAACATCCTCAGAGCCAACCAGACACACACCTTTAACTGAGCTAAACTGCAAACTTGTACAAATTTAACCAACTTCTGTACTCGGAAGTTTGAGGGGTTGTACCCTAAGTCACTCAGTTGAGGGTAGCAGGGCACCTATATCTTGGGTGAATTCAGCAAGTAGCCCCAGAAAAACCACAGAGGACACACAAAGAACTAGAGCAGTGAGTGGGTGGAAATTCTGCATGTGTGTTGCCCAAGTCACAAGTCTTTGCTTTCCAGTACTCCATTCTATTCAAATGGCTTCCCTATTGTATTTTCCAGTGTGACTCTACCTTCCTATTCCCAACATCAACTCCTTGGCTCCAGTTCATATAACTGGACATGAATCTTCAGCTCCTTGTGATTTCTTTTTCTATTACCTCCCCGACTCCCCAGTCCCTATGAGGACTAATGTCCTGTTCTACTTTTATTAGACTAACAGAATTGGATGAGGCATTGACTAGGAGATATGTTTGCCTCCAGATGTTATCAACTAGTGTAAGGATTACAACAGAATGGTTCTTGATAGATAACAAGAGTGTTCAAGGAGTTCCTGGTTCCTGACATGACACTACCACTGTCATTCACTTATTTCACTTATTTGTATGCCATAATCACCCAGTAATTACTATTATTATTTTAATTAATTAAAAGGTAGGGACACCTGGGTGGCTCAGTTGGTTAAGCAGCTGCCTTCGGCTCAGGTCATGATCCCAGCATCCTGGGATCGAGTCCCACATCGGGCTCCTTGCTCGGCAGGGAGCCTGCTTCTCCCTCTGCCTCTGCCTGCCATTCTGTCTGCCTGTGCGCTCTCTCTCTCTCTCTCTCTCTCTCTCTCTGACAAATCAATAAAATCTGTAAAATAAATAAATAAATAAAATAAAAAATAATAAAATAAAAGGTATACCAATTAACAATAAGAAAAGTAAAGATTCTATTTGACTTTCATTTTTTTTTCTTTTTCCAACACTTTCTTTACATAGATCAGTTTCTCACTTTATCATTTTCCTTTTACCTGAAGAACTTCTAAAACATTTCCTAGAGGACAGGTCTGACAGTGATGAATGGCTTCAGATTTTTTTTCTAAGAGAGTTTTTATTTCTTCTTAACTTTTGGAGAATAATTTTCCAGGATACAGAGGGTGGGAGCCAAACTTTTTACTGAAGCAAGTGCTGACAGATAAGCAATGAGAAGAGGCTAAAATGTTCCATACAGAAATACACCAGAGTTGGAGAAATAGCATAAAATGATGTTTAGATTAATAAAGATACAAGTGATTACGTATATACATACATATGTGCATGTACAAGCATACACGTATATGACTTAGTATATATACAAATATTTCCTTCCTCTATCCCTGAGAGGACCCAGAAGCAAAGACATCCCAATAGCAAGGAGCATACCTAGCACCCAAATCTTGGTTTCTAATACCATTGTGTTCCTTGGAAAAAATGGTAATTGTAGAACTGGAACAGAAAATCCACAAGATGAGCCTAGAGCACCTTATAGTGCCAAAAAGCAAGGAAATGGTCAAACAACAACAAAATGTATTGATGGGGCACTTTAAAAGGACATAGGACCGTAGCGCAATGGATAGCGCATTGGACTTCTAAAAGGACATAGGAGACAACTGAAAAAGCTCCCAATGGCCAAGGCTGGAAAAATTTGATCTGCAAAATAAATAATGTAGTACAGTTGATTCTTAAACAACATGGGTTTGAACTGCACAGTTTCACTTATCTGTGGATTTTTTTCAATAGATAGAGAATAGTACTGTAAATATATTTGTTTTTCTTATGATTTTCTTAATAACATTTTCTTTTATCTATCTTAACTTTATCATAAGCATATAGTATATAATATGTATAATATACAAACTATGTGTTAGTCAAATGTTTATGTTATTAATAAAGCTTTTGGTCAATAATATGCTATTAATAATAGAGTTTTGGGGAAGTCAAAAGCTATATGTGAATTTTTGACTGCACAGGGGTGAGTACTCCAAATCCCTGCATTGTCCAGGAGTCAACTGTATTAGATTATAGCCCAAAATATAAAGTAAATATTCATGAGTCCATACTTATATAAACAAATGACTGAATAAATAAATAGCTGGGGAGAAGAGGAAAATCTCCCATGCAGAATTCCAAATAAATTATGGAGATACTCAGCCTTCGATGAGGTGAGCATAACTCTCCATAACTCTCCATATATGAGTTGCACATAATGACTTCCTTCCAAAGAGTAATGTATGAAAAGGGAGGCAGAGTAACTTCACAGTGGAGAAGCCTGACAAATACTTTCTCAGTCAAGTGATCAAGGTCAATATCAACAGTGATGGCATACTGATAACATGTACCCTTGATATGATGTGAAGAGAATGGCTCTTTACCTCTGATTTCCCTCCCAAGAACACAAAACACCAGACTAATCATGAGAAAAATCATTGCACAAATCCCAGTAGAGGGGCATTCTAAAATTCTAAAATATACCTGATCAAGACTCCTCAAGACTATTGAGATCATCCAAAGCAAGGAAAGTTTGAAAAACTGTCACAGCCAAGAGGAGCCTAAGAAGCCATGAAGATTAAATGTAATATAGTATCCTGGATGGGATCTAGAACAGATGAAAGATATTAGGTAAAAACGAAGGGAGTGTGTGTTAACTATAGAATTTAGGTAAATCTAATACATCAATATTAGGTCATTAATTTTGTCAAATGTACCATCTAATATAAGATGTTAATAATAAAAGAAACTGGGTGTGGAATATATGGAACCCTCTATACTATCTTCATAATATTTTTGTAAATCTAAAATTGTCCTAGCTTTTGACTTAAAGGAGGCAAAAGTGCAACTGTTTTCAGTGGTCCCAAATCCAGTTTCATTCAACATAAGCCGCCTCCACCATGGGCCCAGGTTGAACTCCAAGAAGATCAAAGTCTTATACCTAAAGTATAAGTATATATACTTAAAGTATAAGTATAAGTATAAGTATAAGTATATATACCTAAAGTATAAGTATATATACCTAAAGTATAAGTATATATACCTAAAGTATAAGTATAAGTACCGGTGGGGCAGTTAGTGCCACATCTGCCCTGGCCCCAAAGATCTCCCCCCTGGGTCTGTCTCCAAAAAAAGGTTGGTGATGACATCGCCAAGGGAACTGGTGTTTGGAAGAAGCTGAGGATTATGGTGAAATTGATCATTCATAACACACAGGCCCACATGAAGTGGTACTTTCTGCCTCTGCCCTGACTGGAAAAGCCCTCAAGGAACCCCCAAGAGACAGAAAGAAGTGGAAAAACATGAAAGACAGTGGAAATACCACTTTTGATAAGATTGTCAACATTGCCCAACAGATGTGGCAACTGATCTTTAGCCAGAGAATTCTCTGGAACCATTGGAGAGATCCTGGGGACTGCCCAAACTGTGGGATGCAATATTGATGGCCACCACCCTCATGACAGCAATGGCAGTACGGTGGAATGCCCAGCGACATAAGAACTACAAAGGAAAATATTTCAATAAAGGATCATTTGAAAACCAAAACATTTTTTAAAAGTTTTTTGAACTATAATAAAATATTAAATTTATTTTAAAATGAATGAGCACAGACTTCTGGCTGAATATAGCAGTCCAAATGAGGAAACATCTCCAATCAATACTCTTTGGTTTTTACCAACTATAGTAGAAATATTAATATACAAAATATTGCACATGGTAAATGTTACATATCTTGATGAGTTTGGATATAACATTTTTCTCAAAAGAAAAATCCCCTTAGTTTTTGTCAGGTGCTCACCCCATAGTCCACTACTACATGCCAAGTTCTATGCTAACCTCCTTGAATGGACTATCGTGGGACTATTGCATGAATAGGGAAGAGGCAGGGCAAACACTCCTAGGTGCCTACTCACCATTTATCCCCCTTCTTGTTCACTGGCAAAATATTCTATTTAGGGCAGTAGGACAGCCAGTTCCCTCTCCAGGCAACCTGCCCTGAGCTGGGGCGGGGGCGGGGGCGGGGGCGGGTCTCAGAATAGGTTGCTTCCCAGGTTCTGGTGCCATTGTTCTCTACTTCTGTCCTTCTGTCTGTCGGGAGTGCAGACACAGGGCTGTGGGGAAGCAGCCTCCTATGAACATGAGGCTGGAAGAAAGAGGACAAAAGCCTCACCTATGTGCAATGTGGAAAGAGAGGATCTGGGGACACAGATGACATGGAGAGCCACAGCGCCAGCCTGGACATCTATTTCAGGACTTCATTTCATGTGAGAAAGCAAATCCTTAATAGGTTAAGCTATTCTATTGTGTTTCTGCTCTATGAATTTGACTAGAACTCTAATGGAAGTGACCAGCCACTTGCCCAGGGCCTCATACATAGGACATGACACACCTGGCTCCCAGATCAAGTTGGTGTGACCCCAAAGCTTGAAACTGCTGCATTTCCCTTCCTTTCACATTTGTGGTGATTGCTTATCATTAACTGTTTCATCCCAGGCCTTCCCAGCTCCTGATTTTCAATATTGACTTTATAATTTGAAATGCTCAAAGACTGTTCCTGGGCTCACCCCGAGGCTCTTCCTGGTCCTGGGCACCCCAGGCAGCAAGTCTATGCCTAGGGTCACCCCTGGACCTTGGGGTGTGGAGTTAAGACAAAGCAGGCCAGGTGGGCACACATCTTTCAGCTGCAGCTCGAATTCATCCCTATACCCTCATTGGCCCTTTGATCCTATTTTTCTTCCTAAGCCACATCTCTCAAACTCTGACTCCCATGCAACTCGTACTAATCATTGAATCAAATAGTCAGTGTCTAGCCTTATGTCAGCATCCTGGGTTACAATGCGGGAAGATGATGGCAGCAGTGACCAGTGACTGTAAGGACAGGCCAGCGGTGAGCACAGCAGGGAGGATACCCTGTCACCCCTCCTTTCTCATTCTCTCCTCCACATTGCGTCTCCATCAAACCCTGCTTCCTCTCTCCTGCCTTTGGTTAATGCTATTCTTACCACCTCACAGACAGCAACTTTGGGGAAAAAAATGTATCAGTAAGGGCCACTATTGCTGGCTTGAGTCCTCTGTTCACATCCATGTGCCCGGCTCTGCCAGGACCTCCTCAGAGCTCTGTGTCTGCAGCCTGGGTGCCCTGAGCAGTGTCAGCTCATCTGCTGTAGGTGGAGACCAGGACCTAGATCCTTTGGGAACGAATGCACTGTGGACATGAGCACAGGGTGTCCCTGATGCCCCATGGCCTCCACTCTGATGCATCTGAGTCTCATGGCCAGGAAATAAACTGCTCAGAGGCCAGTGGCAGGAAGCTCCATGCACAGTCCCTCAGAGCGCCTGGTAGAGGCGGCGTCTGGTGAATACCATTGGAAGGAATCCGCAAGCAAAGCACAACTCCTGTGCAGCCAGCCCTGGCCTCCCCAAAGAGACAGAGCTCCTTACATCTGCTTTCTCCTGGCCACCACCACCTGATGCCCCAAGGTCACCCCACCAGAGCAGTTCCCCAGTAGAAAGCAATCATCTCCCTTTCCCCAGCTTGTCATTTCTTGAGGCGTGAACAGTCTAAGAGCCATCCTCAGCCTCAGGTTCCACAGAGACAAGAAAGACAGAGTCTCCTCTGGCCCTTTCTTCTCTTCTTCTTCCTCCCAATCCTCCCTTTCCACAGACTTACCCTCACTTGGGCCTTGTCACCTGCACTGTCCACGCTGCTCTACTTTATCATGCATATTTCTATCTTACCTCTGTTTGAAGCCCTCACTATGGGCACCTGCCTCCCTCCCACTCCAGCCTCCTTCCCCATTATTCTCCCATCACCCTTGCTGCTCCAGGACTATCCTGAAGGTGCTTTTTTACATTTAATTTCCCTTAACTCCACCTGTTGAAAGTGGATATCTCCCTTCCAAAGCCCTGAATGCCTGCTTCTCCCTCTCCCTCTAAAAGCAGCTTTTGTTTTCTTCCTAATCATGCACTAGACGGCACATACGTGTTATCCAAGCTAACTTTGGGGCAGGACCGTCTGCACATCTTGTATGGTCCTGAGATCAGTCATTTCCCATGGTGGGCACTCAGGAAGGAATAGAATCCCAGAACTACAAACAATCTCAGAGCTGACATAGGTAGCTCGGATTAGACACATCCCATTACCAAGGTAAAGAAGATCCTCAGAGAAAGGAAACAGGTTGCTCAAAGTCATACTTCTCACTTGTAGCATCAGACAACAGCTGAGTTATGAACAAAAATATGTCAGACTTGGAGTTGTAGAACATCTGTAGAATTCCAAATGTCAGTTTGGAACTCCAGCTCTGATCTCTCACAGTTGATATATAAATAATTTTTTTAAAAAAAGGTAACATGGATTAAGTTTTCATGATGTGCAGGTGCTCTGCTAGGAACTCTGGGTGAGCTATCTCATGTGACCTTCACAACAGTGTTGTCACATAGAGTTAGTTTTATCCCCACTTTCTAGATGATCCTAAGTCTTAGGGAGACTATGCAACTTTTCCCAGTCATTTATACCGGTTAAATTTTTGAGAAAGGCTTGAGCCTCAGTAGTCTCACATAAGAAATCACACTCTGAACTAAAACATTAAGTCACTCAAACTTCTGTGACCACCTGTAAAATGGGCATAAAAGTAGTTTATCAAGTCACTCAAACTTCTGTGACCACCTGTAAAATGGGCATAAAAGTAGTTTATCCTCATGACATACAACACACATTAAAGAGCTCCAGAATGTGCATCACCCTCTAGAGTTCAGGGAAGACTCCAAAGATCTGAATACTCACCTCAGCTCCTGCTTTCTGGCCTGGTGTACACAACCCTTCACCTCTCCGTGCCTCACTTTCCATATCTATAAAGTGAGGCACTTGACCAGACAATATTTAGTCAAAGAATCCTTGTGGTGAGTCTTCTGGCTGGAATCTGCTAACATCTGGTTGATTTTGCTTCATGCTGGGTCACGTGCTCATTGACATGTGGTGCTATTAGAATGATATACCATGTTCATTGACATGCCAGGCTTGCCTCCACCAATACATATAAAAACAAAGCTTCACATGAAATGTTCTTTCAGTGTTTATTGTGACTTATTTTAGGGGACATACTTGGAAAGGGATTTTTCTTTGCTTTTTAACTAAAGATACTATTTTGCATGATACTATCCATATGTTACTAACTTTAAAACTCAGAAATATGCCTTTGTAGTCACTTCATGGAATACAAATAAATATGCTTATTTTAATAATTGTGTAATGTATAATATGAATTTACCTAAAATTTACTTTGTTTCTGCTATTTTCATTGAACATGGTTTGAAATATTTTTCTTAATTCAACATAGTTATATAATCTTAGAGCTTGTATAAAATTTCATTGCACTAAAGTGCATAATTTATTAGACTCTAATATTTGGGTATTTAGGTTATTTCCAATTTTCCTTGGATTTAAGTGCACATTTGTGAAACAGTGGATTTCTGGGTTAGTTTGAGGCATTGAGAGCCATCTAAAATTGGCAACAAAATAAAGTCCAAGTTTTCAGTTCTAAATGAAAGGACACATTAATATCAACCAACAGTGAAGTTCTGTGTTATATGTTATATGTTATATGGCTCTGTGTTAGACCCAAAAGCTCAAGCTTCTAGAGCAAAGAGCTGGTGTATAATGATTTTTAAATTTATTTCTTCAACATCCATTATTCAATTTATCTAAATATTTATTTTAGACATACTGTATTCTAAGCACTCTGCTAGGTTCTGATGATATGGGTAGGATGTCTTCCCTGACCTTCTGGAATTTATAATCTAGTAAAGAAACAGACAGTACAGCAGTAAAACAAACATGTATGAGAAATAACATATGGAAAAGGAATATAGGTATATTTAGGTCACTTACTATGTATGTACCTGGGCGAGTTATGTAACCTTTCTGTACCTCACTATCTTCATTTGCAAAATAGACAAAATAACAGTTAACATGTGTAAATGTTTAAAAGGGTCCTTGACACATACTAAGCACTCAATATGTTTTAGTTATTGTTTTTGTATTAATTATTCACTGTTACATAACAAAGCACCTCCAAATTTAGCAGCCTCAAACCAGGATTTATCATCTCACATAGCTTCTGACAGTCAGGGATCTGGAAGCAGCTTAGCTGGGTGGTTTGGACTCAGGGTCGCTCATGAGGCTCTAGTTATCTGAAGATCTGGCTACAACGGGAGACTCTGCTTCTAAGATGTCCCCTCGACATGGCTGTTGGTGGAAGGCCTCCATTCCTCGTCCTGTGGATGTCTCTGTAGGGCTGTTAAGAGTCCTTATGCTATTGCATCAGGCTTCCCCTAGAGCCAGTGATCCCAGAGAGAAGAAGAAGAGGCAGTATCTTTTATGACCTAGTCTTGGAAGCCCTATGCACCATCACCTCCACCACAATCTATTTGTTAGAAGTGAGTCACTAAGTCCTGATTTCACTTAAGAAGAGGAGACTTTGGGTCCACTTTTCGAACAGTGTCAAAGAGCTTGTGGACATACCATAAAATGCCACACAGACATGGAAGGACTAGTCAGCACCTGACCCACAGAAGGGGTCCTCTCTCTCCATTCTTTTGGGCCCCCTCAGTGGACCAGCAGACACAACACACCCCTTCATAAAGCTCATTCACTGAGATGCCTTTTATTTCTACCTTACCTTATATCCACAAATTCCCATCATCTTCTTCACCAGATACACAAAGAAGCTCTTTTGTTTCTGACCTCATGTTCAATCAAAGCAAATAATAGATTGATGGCTTTAATTTTTTTAAATCCAAGCCAGTGGGGAGGAGAAGATGGCAGAGGAATAGAAGATCTAAATATTATACTGTCCCAGAAACTCAGCTAGTTATCAAACCATTCTGAACACCTACAAACTCAATAGGATATTGGAGAGAAGAAGAGCAACAATTCTAGGAACAGAAAGCCGACCACTTTCTAGAAGGTAAGAAGTAGGGAGTGAATCTGAGATGATATATGGGAAAATAGACTGCAAGGGGAGGGGTCGGCTCCCAGCAAGTGAGAGAGCAGCGGAGCACAAAGTTGGAACTTTTAGAAGTCTGCTCCACTGGGAGATATCACTCCAGAGGCTAAGTGGGGGATGGAGCCCTCACAGGGACAGTGTGGTCTCAGGACCTACAGGGTCACAAAGACCAAGAGTGTCTAAGGGTGGCAGAGTTCTCAGGTATCAGAGTGGAGAAGCCGATGCAGAGACAGAGCCAAGAAGTGGGTTCTTAGCTCAGGGTTACCTTAAACCATGATCCAAGGTGCAATCAGGTCACTACTTTTCAAGCAAGGACTCCACAAGTGGCTGATCTGGGGAAACTCACCTTCCTCCTCTGGGAGAAACAGCATGGCAGCATGCTGCAGGAATCTGCTGGGTTTGGGGGCTCCAAACAGGGCCATGCACCAGAGACAGAAATGCTCAGTCACAGGCTGGATGAGCTTGGAGTGCAACCAGAGACCAGGGAGACAGGAGTGATTGACTGCTTTGCTCTGAGTGGAGCCTTGAGCTCTTGGCTCCTCCAGCCCAGGATAGGAGGCCACCATTTTCATTCCCATCCTCCAGAGCTCTACAGAAAGCATTCAGGGAATAAAAGTTCCCGAGAGCGAACCCGAACAGATTACTTAGCCCGGCCCTTCACAAGGGCTGTGCAGTTCTGCCTCAGGCAAAGACATTTGAGAATCACTACAATAGGCCCCTCACCTAGAAGATCAGCAAGAACATCAAGCCAAGACCAAGTTCACCGATCACTGAGGACTGCAAAACTTCAGAACTACAGATATACAGCATATAGAATTCAAAGGTTTTTCCCATGATTCTGTAGTCTTTCAAAGTTAAATTTTTAAAATTTTATTTTTTCTTATTGTATTTTAAATTTTTTTCTGTTTCCTATTTTAGCCTTTTTAAAATATTTTATCTTATCAATACTTTTTTAAAAATCTTTTTAAATTTTCATTGCTATGGTCATCTTCTGTCTCTTCATTGTATTTAACCATACACACACACACACACATACACACACACATATATATGTGTATACACACATGTGTATATACACATATGTGTGTGTGTGACACACACACACATTTTCTTTTTTTAAAATTTTGGGATACAGTTTCTTCTAATAGATCAAAATATACCCTAACTCTAGTGCATGGCTTTGTCCAGTCTCCAGCCCAATCACATTCTTTCCTCTCTTTTTTTTTTTTTTTATTTTTTCAACCAACTTCTTATTGTATCAATTCCTTTTTTAGAAACTTTTTCTAAATCTTTACAGTCATATTCCATCCTCTCATCATGTTTACCCATATTTTTGCATATATATAAGTTTTTCTTTCTTTGAAATTTTGGGAGGAAGTTTCTTCTAACAAACCAAAATACACTCAAAATCAAGCATGTGGCTCTGTTCTATTCACAAGTCTAATAGATACATATAAATATAATATATACATATATATTTTTTTTCTCCCCTCCATTCTTCTATCCCTAGGTTCAGGTCTCTTCTGATTTGGTTAGTGTATATTTTTCTGGGGTTGTTGCTACCCTTTTAGTATTTTGTTCTCTCATTCCTCTATTCTTATCTGGATTAAAAGACAAGGTGAAAAAATTCACCTCAAAAAAAAAAAAAGTACAATGGGGTGCCTTAGTGGCTCAGATGGTTAAGACTCTGCCTTCGACTCAGCTCATGATCCTAGAGTCCTGGAATCAAGTCCTGCATCAGACACTCTGCTCAGCATGGAACCTGCTCTTCTACTTCTCCCTCTGCTTCCCCCCACCCCCAGCTTGTGCTCTCTCTCTTTCTCTCTCTATCAAATAAATAATCAAAATATTTTTTAAAAAAGAAGAGGCAGTACCAATGTCTGGGGACCTAATCATTATGGACATTAGTAATGTGTCAGAACTAGAGATCAGAATGACAATTATCAAGGTGCTAGCTGGGCTCCAGAAAAGCATGGAAGATACTAGAGAATCCCTTTCTGAAGAAATAAAAGACCTTCTTGGAGATATTAAAGAGATAAAATCTAACCAAGTTGAAATCATAAAAGCTATTAATGAGGTGCAATAAAAAATGGAGGCTCTTACTGCTAGGATAAGTGAGACAGAAGAGAGAATTAATGATATAGAAAACCAAAGGATAGAGAATAAAGAAGGTGAGAAAAAGAGAGACAAACAACTACTGGACAATGAGGAGAGAATTTGAGAGATAAATGATACCATAAGATAAAACAATATTAGAATAATTGGGATTTCAGAAGAAGAAGAAAGAGGGGGGCAGAAGGTATATTGGAGGAAATTATAACAGAGGATTTCCCTAATTTGGCACAAGGAACAAGCATCAAAATCCAGGAAGCACAGAGAAATCCCCTCAAAATCAATAAAAATAGGTCTACACCACGTCATCTAATAGTAAAACTTACAAGTCTCAGTGACAAAGAGAAAATCCTGAAAGCAGCTTGGGACAAGAAGTCTGTAACATACAAGAGTAGAAATATTAGATTGGCAGCAGAGCTACCCACAGAGAGTTGGCAGGCCAGAAAGGACAGGCATGATATATTCAGAGCACTAAATGAGAAAAATATGCAGCCAAGAATACTATATTCAGCTAAGCTGTCATTGAAAATAAAAGGAGAGATACAAATCTTCCAAGACAAACAAAAATTAAAAGAATTTGTAAACACCAAACCAGCCCTACAAGAAATATTAAAACGGTTCCTCTAAGTAAAGAGAGAACCTAAAAGTAACAGACCAGAAAGGGCAGTAACAGTCACCTTACAAGCAATACAATGGCAAAATTCATATCTTTCAATAGTTACCCTGAATGTAAATGGGCTAAATGCTCCCATTCAAAAGACACAGGGTATCAGAAGGATAAAAAAACAACACCCATCAGTATGCTGTCTGTAAGAGATTAATTTTAGACCCAAAGACACCTCCATATATAAAGTAAGGGGGTAGAAAACAACTTACCATGCTAATGGACATCAAAAGAAAGCTGGGTGGGCAATTCTTACATCAGACAAATTATTTTTTAAGCCAAAGACTATA
Organism: Mustela nigripes; assembly: GCF_022355385.1. NCBI lineage: Eukaryota > Metazoa > Chordata > Mammalia > Carnivora > Mustelidae > Mustela > Mustela nigripes. The sequence goes on from NC_081560.1 coordinate 154,166,941, forward strand.
ATAAGAGGTGAGGAAGGACACTATATCATACTTAAAGAACCTATCTGACAAGAAGATCTAACAATTTTAAATATCTATGCCACTAACATGAGAGCAGCCAATTACATAAGCCAATTAATAACAAAATCAAAGAAACACATCAACAATAATACAATAATAGTAGGGCACTTTCACACCCTCCTCATTGAAATGGACAGATATTCTAAGCAAAAGATCAACAGGATATAAAGGCTTTAAATGACACATTAGACCAGATGTACATCACAGATCTATTCAGAACATTCCATCCCAAAGCAAGAGAATGCTTCTCTAGTTCACAAGGAACATTCTCCAGACTAGATCACATCCTGGTTCACAAATCAGGTCTCAACTGGCACCAAAAGACTAGGATCATTCCCTGCAAATTTTCAGACAACAAAGCTTTGAAACTAAACCTCAATCAAAAGAAGAAAGTTGGAAAGAACTCAAATACATGGAGGCTAAAGACCATCCTACTAAAGAATGAATGGGTCAACCAGGAAATTAAGGAAGAATTTAAAACATTCATGGAAACAATTGAAAATGAAAACACATCTGTTCAAAATCTTTGGGACACAGCAAAGGCGGTCCTGAGTGGAAAGTATATAGCAATGCAAGCCTTTCTCAAGAAACAAGAAAGGTCTCAAATACACAACCTAACCCTACATCTAAAGGAGCTGGAGAAAGAACAGCAAAGAAAGCCTAAGCCCAGCAGGAGAAGATAAATAATAAACATCAGAGCAGAAATCAATCAAAGGAATCAAAGGAACAGTAGAACAGATCAACAAAACTAGGAGCTGGTTCTCTGAAAGAATCAATAAGATAGATATACCCCTAGCCAGACTTATCCAAAAGAATAAAGAAAGGACACAAATGAATAAAATCATGAATGAAAGAGGAGAGATCACAACCAACACCAAAGAAATACAAACAATTATAAGAGCATATTATGAGCAAACATACACCAGCAAATTTGACACTCTGGAAGAAATGGATGCATTCCTAGAGATGTATAAATTACCAAAACTGCACTAGGAATAAATAGAAAACTTGAACAGACCCATAACCAGTAAGGAGATTGAAGCAGTCCTCAAAAGGCTCCCAACAAACAAGAGTCCAAGGCCAGACAGCTTCCCAGGGAAATTCTACCAAGAATTTAAAGAAGAATTAATACCTATTCTTCTGAAACTGTTCCAAAAAATAGAAATGGAAGGAAAACTTCCAAACTCCTTTTATGAGGCCAACATTACCTTGATCCCAAAACCAGACCAAGGGCCCATCTAAAAGGAGAATTTCAGACCAATATCCCTGATAAACACAGATGCAAAAATTCTCACCAAAATACTACCCAATAGGATCCAACAATACATTAAAAGGATTATTCACCTCAACCAAGTGGGATTTATTCCTGGGCTGCAAGGTTCGTTCAACATCCACAAATCAATCAATGTGATACAATACATTAATAAAAGAAAGAACAAGAACCATATGATCCTCTCAATAGATGCAGAAAAAGCATTTGACAAAGTACAGCATCCTTTCTTGATTAAAACTCTTCACAATATAAGGATAGAGGGTACATACCTCAATGTCTTCAAAGCCATCTATGAAAAACCCACAGCAAATGTCATTCTCAATGGGGAAAAACTGAGAACTTTTCCCCTAAGGTCAGGAACATGGCAGGGATGTCCACTATCACCATTGCTACTGAAAATACTAGAAGTCCTAGTCTGAGCAATCATACAACAAAGTCTAATAAAAGCCATCTGAATCAGCAAAGAAGTCAAACTCTCACTCTTTGTAGATGATAGGATACTTTATTTGGAAAACCCAAAATACTCTATCCCAAAACTACTAGAACAGGAATTCAGTAAGGTGTCAGGATATAAAATCAATGCACAGAAATTAGTTGCATTTCTATACACCAACAGCAAGACAGAAGAAAGAGAAATTAAGGAGTTGATCCCATTTACAATTGCACCCCAAACCATAAGATACCGAGGAATAAACCCAACCAAAGAGGCAAAGAGTCTATACTTAGAAAACTAAAAAGTACTCATGGAGGAAATTGAGGAAGACACAAAGAAATGGCAAAACATTCTATGCTCATGGATTGGAAGAACAAATATTGTGAAAATGTCTATGCTATCTAGAGCAATCTACACATTTATACCTATCAAAATACCATCAATTCTTTTCAAAGAAATGGAGCAAATAATCCTGAAATTTATATAGGACCAGAAAAGCCCCCAAATAGGCAGAGGAATGTTGAAAAGGAAAACCAAATTTGGCAGCATCACAATTCCAGACTTCGAGCACTATTACAAAGCTGTAATCATCAAGACAGTATGGTAATGACACAAAAACAGACACATAGATCAATGAAACAGAATAAAGAGTCCAGAAATGGACCCTCAACTCTATAGTCAACTAGTCTTCAACAAAGCAGGAAAGAATGTCCATTGGAAAAAAGACAGTCTCTTCAACAAATGGTGTTGGGAAAACTGGACAGCCACATGCAGAAAAATGAAACTGGACCATTTCCTTACACCACACACAAAAATAGACTCTAAATGGATGAAAGATCTCAATGTGAGATCGGAATCCATCAAAATCCTTGGAGGAGAACACATGCAGCAACCTCTTTGACCTCAGCCACAGCAACTTCTTCCTAGGCACATGGCCAAAGGCAAGGGAAGCAAGGGCAAAAATGAACTATTGGGATTTCATGAAGATAAAAGGCTTTTGCACATCAAAGGAAATAGTCAACAAAACCAAAAGAAAACCAACAGAATGGGAGAAGACATTTACAAATGAAATATCAGATAAAGGGCTAGTATCCAAAATCTATAACGAACTTATTAAATTCAACACCCAAAGAACAATCAAGAAATGGGCAGAAGACATGAACAGACATTTCTGCAAAGAAGACATACAAATGGCCAACAGATACATAAAAAAGTGTTCCACTTCACTTACCATCAGGTAAATACAAATCAAACCCACAGTGAGATATCACCTCACACCAGTTAGAATGGCTAAAATTAACAAGTTGGGAAATAACTTGTTGGTGAAGATGTGGAGAAGGGGGAACCCTCCCACACTGTTGGTGGGAATGCAAGCTGGTGCAGACACTCTGGAAAACAGTATGGAGGTTTCTGAAAGAGTTAAAAATAGAGCTACCTCAGGACCCAGCAATCGCACTACTGGATATATACACTAAAGATACAAATGTAGTGATCCGAAGTGGCATGTGCACCCAAGTGTTCATAGCAGCAATGTCCACAATAGCCAAACTATGGAAAGAACCTAGATGTTCATCAATAGATGAATGGATAAAGAAAAGGTGGTATATATAAACAATGGAATGCTAGGCGGCCATCAAAAAAACAAAATCCCACAAAATCTTACCATTTGCAACGATGTGGATGGAACTAGAGGCTATTATGGTAAATGAAATAAGTCAATCTGAAAAAGACATTTATTGTATGATCTCTCTGATACGAGGAATTTGAGAGGCATGGTTGGGGGTCATGGGAGGGCGGAAAGGAAAAAATGAAACAAGATGAAACCAGAGAGGGTGACAAACTATAAGAGACTCCTAATCTCTGGAAACAAACTGAGGGTTGCTGGTGGGGGGGGGCAGCTAAGGTGGCTGGGTTATGGACACTGGGCAGTATATGTGCTATGGTGAGTGCTGTGAATTTTGTAAGACTGATGATTCATAGACCTGTACCCCCAAAGCAAATTAATACATTATATGTTAATTTAAAAAAAAAAAAAGAAAGCCATCTTCCATTCCTTTCCATAAATCTCTCTTAAGGAAATTCCTTTATTTTAGGAAAGAACTATCCTGTCCTGAGAGAGGTCAAAATCCACAGTGGCAGATGAGAGGTGACTCCCACATCGCCCGGAGCTAGGTCAGCCTGCACCCAGGACACCTCTTCCAGCCCTCCCTACAGCTGCCCAGCAGGCTTCACCTGGCCTTCAGTTCTCTCAGAGACCTATTGTCTTCTATCGTTAATCTTCACTTGGGAGGATATTTACCAGTCCTACTGTATTTTTAAAAATTCATGTATTTATAAGATGCCACATCCTTGGCATAAGTTATCTTCAGTCATCACTTCAACTCCAAACACCAGGTATTACTTCCTAGTCTTCACTGTAAATGAGAAGGTACTTGCATCAGCTCACCCAACGTTGGAAGCTCATAGTGAGGCTTGCTGGACTCCATATCCGGGTCTGTCGACAATGCTGCCAGTCCTTGGCATTTTATTTCAGAGCTGCAAGACTGCAAAACCCTCCAGTCACTCTAGGTATGCCCAGTCATGCCAGTCCACTCACCAAACCTTTCCCAGAAGTCTTTTCCACCCCCCATTACAATAAGACATCCCCCACACATAGGGTTGCCTGATAACATACAGAATGTCCAGTTAAATTTGCATGTCAACTAATTTTCTTAGTATAAATCTGTCTCATACTTCAGCTAAAAAATAGTTTGTTGTTGAAATGCAAATTTAACAGGGCCTGCTGTGACAGCAGACTAGAGTGCTTACAGCTCTCCCTCCCCAAGGCAGATCTGGAAGTCTGAACAGATCTGAGGGTTTCTGATTTCCACAAAACCACATAGTGGATGTGGAGATCACGAGAGCTCTGAGCTCTGTGTTTCTGTGGGAATGGGGCGGGATGTCCCAGGAAGCGGGGGCTTCTGTGGACACTGGGGTGCCAGGCCCCACCGTGGGTAAATGCCAGATAGTTCAATGTCTGCCTTCTGTTCAGTCAGAGCTGAGTTTAAGTGTGGAAACCCGATTCTGTGGGTGTTACTTGTAGCAAAATTGTCACCACAAATGCACACTCTTTCATCACCCTTGTGCCTTTGAAGGGCCCCATTGCCATTCAGTAAGTAATGACCCTGGGTGCAGACCACAGCTGGGAAGAGTCTACAGCAACCCCAAATAAGGCGGGCTCCATGGAATTAAACTTTGTTTTAGTGTCAAATCAAGTTGGCTGGGATAGATGGACACCACTGTTGCCCTACACTGTTCTTGCCCAAATGCTGGCTGACCTCTCCATCATCCCTGCATGTAGCTGCAGCTGGAGAAGAAGATATGCTCCTCCCAGTGGCTCTGCAGACTCTTAGAACATGTGTATATTTTCAGAGTCAAAATCCACCAAAAATCCCTTAGGATAAAGTGCCAAAATTCTAGAGTGTGCTCCAGGCATTGTGTGACTCTCCCCTGCCCACAGGTCCCTCACTGTCTTCTGCCACCAGTCACAGTGGTCCTTCAGAACCCCAAATGATTTCCTTCCCTGGACTGTTCTCATTCTTTCTTCTGGAGAGCCCCTATGGACACTGAAGTTAACAGCTGAAATACAATTGCCCACTGGAGGCTTTGGTCCAGCCCTGCCCATCTCTCCCTCACAGCTAGGTCAGGTTTGCCAATCAGCCACATTTCACATGCTCAAAAGACACATGTAGCTCTTGGCTACCATATTAGTATGGATATAAAACATTTCCACCAGCACAGAAAAATATTTTTCCTTAAAAAAAAAAAAAAAAAGATGTTAAATGAAGTCTTCTTTTTCTTTACTTTCCAGTGTCTTATAGAATTGTCTCTGGTGGGATTTTCTCTCCACATTCTGTGATTCCATCTCAAAGCTTTGTGCCGCGTCCTTCCACCTCCTTTCCCCATCCTTGAGGATATAGATCTGATGCTTTCATTCGCTTTTCTATAGATAGCCCCCAAGTACTGTCCTTGATGATCTCATCCATCCTCTTACTATGATTTCCACCAGAGCTCTTGCTTTTAAGGAATTTACTCTTTCAAATTCAAAGTCTGATAAGAATGAAGCAGATCCAGACAAAGGTGCCTTGTCAACGATTTCTAAAAGTCAAAGTTTGCTTATCCCGGAACAATAAGCCTCATCTGGAAAACGAAAGAGCCAGAAGCTGAATGCAGTGACATCCATTCTTCTGAAGCTAAACCAGCTTTCTGAAGCTGTGGGCCCCTTCCATTTCCCACTGTCCTTTCACCTGGCAGAGAAGACAGAGGGCTTTCCTTTTGCAAGGTTCCTCCTAGAAGCCTCCACTTCCTTCTGCTCTTAACCATCTCTCTTCCCATAAATCGACTGGTCTTTCTCGAAAAGAAAATCCAAAACCTATTGATTCTTCATGGACATGAAGAGATAACTGCTGGGAAGTGAATACATGAATGAAATGAACAAACCCCAAGATTCCATTCCCTGGGGGAAATTCTGCAATCTGTCTGCCTATTCAAGGTGATCACACATCTGGGTGCTCTCATCTTTAAGCAAAACTCAGGAGAGAGGGAGAGAGAAAGAAGCAGATGCTCCCGCCAATCTCCCAGCTGAGGAGGGACATCCAAGAGGAGGTGTTGCTCAGGTTGTGTGCATCTCAGATGACGGATTTCTGAGACTCTGGCACAGGCTTTAAGGCCCAATGATAAACACATTCTCCATTTCTCCTATTCCCTAGTATTGTTCCAAAGCAATCTGATTAGTAGAAAGCAGGCTTCTGGGAAAGACTGGGAGCTCCACTCTTGGAGCGAGCACACTGTCTCCAGCAGTTCCAACTACTTGGGGTGTTTGGGGCTCTTACCCACTTGCCATCCCTACCAACCATGCTCAGCCAGTGCCTAGACCACCGGGGAGCAACAGGGCCTCAGAGCAGCTCCTGGTCCCTGTGAAAATCACACAATCTTAGAGGTAGGAAAAGGGACATTAATAGATTGGGCAGAAGCTATTGTTTCCATGTAAGTCATGGTTTTAAAGGATGGAAAGACAAGAGGGGATGTTGTCATCGGACGGGAAGGGTGGTGATTTTGCATTCAAGCACGGTAATCATGGCTCCATTGGAAAAAGAGGGACAATTTTCAATAAAGCTGGAGGGAAGAAAGAAAAGACAAGCCAGACAGCTCTTGAGTGTTTGATAGATATTAGAAGCCATAAAGTATTATAGGCACCAGTCTTCATAGATGTGGGCATAGAAGCCTGTGCAGATGTAGGAGGAAAACACTGAGATGGGTGGACGTGTAGCAGGCTCACCATTTTTTATCAGTACAACTGCTTGCTTTTTCTATAACTCAGCTGGCTTCCTTCATGAGCCCCAGCAGCTGGTGATTGAGAAAAACAATCATCTGTGTGTTCAAACTAATTTATTCTGATCTTTTACTTCAAACAGTCTTGGGCGGGGGAGCGAGTAGAAGGGGTAAGCCCCTCAGTCACCCTCCCTGTTCTTCATCCTCTGGAATGACATCTGGGTTAGAAGGTGAGTGTGTGCAGAGAGGCCTCTAAGTGAAGGCGGCTTTGACCTGGGGTGCTGATAACCATGTGCTAATGTTTCAGCCTTCCTGTTTGCCTTTTCATCAAAAGAATTCTCATGGTTTGATTTTTGGCTTGGTGGCTTATGGATAAATGCTAGGTAGCCATTCGTTCTATGATTGGGGATGGAAAAGGAAATAAAGCTATGTGTGCTGAGGTTGGGGGACAGGTCACGGCCATGGGTCCCTATAGACCCTGGGGACAAGGGGGTCCCACCTTCACTGCAGCCCCTCTGTGACCATATTCTAGGTTTTAGCTTCTGCCTCTTTTTCAAATGCTCAGACGCTCCCATCCTTCTCCTTGCCTCAAATCTTCTGAAACCCATATCGACCAATGACCCACCCTATCCAAACCCATGCCATCCCCTGTAAAGGATTTGTTCACTTTGGGATTTCATTAATTATGTGAAGATGGAAAATTAATAATATGCCCTGACTTCCATTTTGCATTAATATTTACTAAAAGCCTTGAAAGTTGTGAAATAATCCTGGCAATGGTAATGCTGGCTCTAGCCCACGGATGGAGTGGTTTGTGCTCTAGCGGATGGTCCTTCCGTTTTAATTCTGATTTTTGCTTTAAACCAAGAATTGATATAAAGTTGTTTTCATTTCAAGTTTCTAAGTGGTAAGGATTATTTGGGGTTTTTTCTTTGTTTGTTTTTCTGGGGGGGCAGTTTTGGAAGGAACTAGGGAAGATGGGAGTGGATGTGATTTTTATTTATTTCTAAAAATACATAATTGTATTAAAGCCAATGGATATGGATCTTTGTTTTCTGTTTCGGGGATTTGTTGTCCCTATTAACCAACAGAAATGTCTCTTCTCTGTGTCCTAATCATAGTTCATTTTGTGACAGCTCCTGGGGCATTTACAAGGAATGCATGATAATCTGTGTAGTTTAAATGTAAAGTCTTTCAAAGCTTTCAAACCCTCTGGGGGTTCTGCCTTTGGAGCAATGTTTAGAAATGCCATCACATCCTCAGAATTATATAAAGACTCAACTATATTATTTTAGGACCTAATGCTTTCAAGTTTCATATTTAAAACTTTAATCAACTTGAATTAAATCTGGCATGAGATAGGGGCCTACAACTCTTTCTGTTCTTTCCAAGTGATTATCCAAGCCATCCTAGCTTCTAAATAACTGAGGCATTTTTTACCTCTTGTTCAACCTCACATTCAACTCCATCAATATGCATGTGTCTGTTTCTGAACCACGTGATGCTTTCACATCTGCTGGCAAAATTCTCCCTTTACTCTTCTTATGCAACAATTTCCTAGTTAGTAGCAGTCATATTTCTTTCTATTTGCTAAGTTTTAAAAAAGCAATCATGTATATTTGATCAGGATTGTTTTAAATGTATGGAAAAATGAGGCAGAACCAATATCTTTCAAAAAAAGTCTTTCCTTTGACCATTTAGTATCAAATCCCTAATCAGCATTACTTGCATACAAAACTGTCCTCAATATCTCTGGAACAATGTGCTCTATGGGAATATTAGCAACAAGATAATATTTTGTGATATGGTGAAAGAGCTATGTGGTCTGTCCCACCTTCATTTTAAGGTTTACCTAAGACTTTTTAGAGAAACTGTAACTATTCTCCCATGCATAGTCATCAATTGGGTGATGTCCAACAGCCCACTAGACTGTTTATCTAAGAATGAATGAAGATCAATTCTTCTCACCTCCAAATCAGCCACCTGCTTACATTTAATTGACTCCTAATACTCGGGCTCTGTAGGTCAATTCATTTGGTTACCTAAATGTATATTTTTGCAACCAATTTATCCTGGAAGTTTCATTAAAAATAGCATTACTTAAAGTCAATCATTTTCTAGATGAATTATTGGGAAATATTATAGTCATGGTGGGTGACTGCAAATACTTACTCAGAACGTATCAGAATCACTGTGCTACATTTTACAGTTCAGGACTTGGAGGCCTTGGACATATTTGTCCTGTGTCTCAGGCATGTCAGGACTGTTTTCTCACTCCTACTAAAACGCATTTCTCTGTTGCACCTCTGTGTGAAGACTGAATGGCCTTCTTTGCAGGAAAAAGTCTCTGCAGACACTATAATTTTCCTCAAGACGGTCAACCCACTATTTGTGTTTTTGAATGTTTGGATCAGACATCACACATCACTTTTGCTCCAAGTCTATCTTTATTATAACCTCAACCTATTCTTCAACATCTGTCCAAATGCAGTTGTGAGACATGTGGCTCAGAGCCATAGCTACCTTCCATGACAGCTCTGTACAAACTAGACAAAGAAGATCCTCTGAGTGGATAGAACTCTGAAAAAGCATGGTTTGGAAAGAAAACTGTACCTTTTTTTTAAATAATAGCAAAATACGTAACATAACATTTATCATCTTAAACCACTTTTAAGTGTCCACTAATGTTAAGTCTATTCATACAAGTACTGTATAATTCTACTTCTATGAGATATCTAGAACAATCTAAATCATAGAAACAGAAAGTAGAACGGTGGCTGCTGCAGGCTGAGGGAGTAGATGGAGAAATGAAGAGGTGTTTAACAGTCTAGTTTCAGCTTCCTAAGATGAAGAAATTCTGGAAATTGGTTGTACCATAAAATGAAGAGACTTACAGTACTTGTCATTCTGTGACTGGCTTATTTCACTTAGCATGATGTCCTCAAGTGTCAGCCATGTGGTAACATCTGCCAGAATATCCTTCCTTTTTAAGACTGAGTCATATTCCACTATATGTATATTGTTCATTTTGTTTACCCATCCATCTGTGGATGAATGATAAATGTTTGGGTTGCTTCCATTTTTTGGCCATTGCAAATAATACTGCTATGAAAATGTCTCCTCAAGACCCCACTAACAATTGTTTTAGGTATATAATCAGAAGTGAGATTGTTAAACCATATAGTAATCCTATTTTTATTTTTTTGATGACTGCCATACCATTTTCCATAACAGTTGTACCATTTTCCATTTCCACTAACAGACACAGGGTTCCAGTTTCTCCACATCCTTGCCATCACTTGTTATATTCTGGAGTTTTTTATTTTTTGGTTTTGCTTTGTTCTTTTACAGAGTTCTCCCAGTATGTGTCAGGTGGTTCTGATTTGCACTTCCTGAATTATTAGGGATATTGGACATCTTTTTATTGGCTTACTGGCCATCTGTGTATCTTCTTTGGAGATTATAATCTACTGAAATCTTTTGCCTATTTTAATTGGATTATTTGGGGGGGTTGTTGAGTTGTAGGATTCTTTATATATGCTGGAATTAAACCCATACATGATTTGCAGATATTTTCTCCCACTCTGCGGGTTGCCTGCGCTCTGTTGATTTTGTCCTTTTGTGGCATAGAAGTTTTTAATTTTGATGTAGTCCAATTTATCTGACCTTACTTTTGTCTCCTGTGCTTTTGGTGTCATATCTAAGAAATCATCACCAAATCCAATACCATAAAGATTTCCCATGTTTTTTTCTAAGAATTTTGTAGTTTCAGTTCTTACAATTAGGTCTTTGTTCCATGTTGAGTTAATTTTTATATATGCTGTAAAGTAAGAGTTCAACTTCTTTCTTTTGCATTTGGATATCCATTTTTCCAACATCAGTTGTTGAAAAGACTGTCCTTTCCCCTTTTCAATGACCTTGGCTTCCTTGACAAAAATCAAATGACCTTATATACAAAGGTTTATTTCTGGGCTCCCTATTCTATCCCATTGATCTTTATGTCTTTTTTCTCCAGAGCCAAAATGTTTGAACCATTGCAGCTTTCTTATAAGTTTTGAAATCAGCATCTGTGAGATTGAGGAAAAGATACAGCTTCCTCCTGGGATGTAGCCCCATGCTAGGGTATCCAGATTGGAGGGCAGAACTATCTCCCACCCGAAAGACCACCTCAAGGAATCAGCCTGTACATACAGCTAAAGAGGGCCTAACCTCAGAGAATACCTCTGGAGGCCCAGATGACCCATGTGGTCTTCTAAGTGTGAAGAAGCCAGTCTGTCAGAGCTGTTGACTTTCCTCAGTGGTTAGATAGTGAAATACACCAAGTATTTCTTCCTTTTAGCAAAGCCAGTCTGTCAGAGCTGTTGACTTTCCTCAGTGGTTAGATAGTGAAATACACAAAGTTGTTTTGACATTGCACAGATGGGATCTCATTTCCCTTTGTTCTTCTGTGATGCCATGTTTAGGGCGAGGGTGTTATAAAGAGCCACGGGTAGCATTTGTTCATTGCTCTTGCTCTAAGGGGACTGGTGAGAATGTGATCTCCTCACCAAGACCCAACAGAGAAATACATAGCATCCCCAGGCATTATAGTATTACATGAACACTGCAACTGGTCTTCTCTGGCTGTTGTTATAAATAATGTCCTTTATTCTGTTTTGATGGGTTCCTAAGAGACTGCAAGGTAAATGTGCAACCCAGCTTTAACAATTGCACAGGATTTTCTGGCATATATTTTTGAGTAGTAGCTTTAGCTAGTACTACTGTATTTATGAATGGCATCTATACTCTTTGGAGTAAGAAGAGGCTTACAAATATACTTCATGTTATAAAATATCTATATCTGACAACTAAGAGAACATATATATTATTAAGGCTTATTTGGTTGCATTTAACAGAAAATGAACTCAAACCACTTTAAGCAAAAAGTGGGGTTTTATTTGTTCATAGAATTGGAAAGATTGGCTGGGTATAGGGTCTCGAAGACATTATCAAGACAGTTTCTCCCATTTCCTGTCTCGGACTCTAGTTTTCATTTCCTCTGTGATGGCTGCATTCTTAGTAGGGCTATTCTAACAGGTGGCCAGTTGGTCCCAAAGGACTAACTTATAGGCTACTTCCTTAGCAATCCCAGTGGACCAGAAGGACATAAATCTTCCAGTAGCTCCATCCTGAACCCTGGGAGGTTTCTCATTGTCCTGTCTTGGCCCATGTGCCCACCCCTGAACCAATCCATATGTCACAAGCAGTCAGTGCTCTGGGTGGTCAGGTATGAATCACATGGCTCCCCCACTGCAACGGATGGAGTCCTGGGGTTAATCTTCATGGGCAGACCATGGGAATTGGAAAACTCAGATGCTTTTGCTATAAAAGAATACAAAGGGATACTGATCAGGCAAAGACTGATTTTCTCTATACCATACATAAAGGATCGATCTTGTATTCTTGAATACAACCTTATTCCCCTTCATAGAGGAATGTCTTCTATGGTGTTCTTGCCGAATATTGCACCTGACTTCCTTTTGAACATATACCAGAACTCACAACTTCCAGTTGTCTTCCATTCCTATGCTAGACAAACCTAGTTGTCAGAAAAAATTTCTTTCTTTTTCTTTTTTAGCCAATCTATGTCTTCCTATAATTTCTAAGGAATTATCTTTTTCTTTTTTAGCCAATCTGTGTCCTCCTATAATTTCTAAGGAATTATCTTAACTCTAAGCATCAGAACTCGATGGTTAAAAATTATCATTTTACCTTCCTAAAAGAGTGATTTAAATTTGAGTCATATTTCAGTGTGCTTTTTATATTTCATGTTCTACCTTGCTAGTGTCCTTTGAAGATTCCTGATACCATCTCCATGCCACATCAAGAATACTTTTTACAGATCCAATGGACTCTACTGATCTTTTGGACTTTACCAGCCACCAGAGATTTGTATGTATTATGCCATTAAGTAACTTAATGGCTCATATGTTGGAAATAGTTTCCAAATATTGATTAAAATCTGCTTCTAACTGCCATAGTAGGCCCAAATATGAATTAATTTTTACCAGTCACATCATAATTTAGGTTCATATTAAGCTTAATAGTAATAGCTACTATTTATTGAGTATCAGATCCCTTATATAATTTATCTGTAATCCCTACAATAACTCTTTTTTTAAATTTTTATTTTTTCCTACAATAACTCTTAAGCTTACTATTATTACTATCCCATTTTACAGACAAGAAAGTTGATATTCAAGTTAAGGATCTCAAGTGGTAAAGTGCTATTTGAGCTCAAATGTCTTTGATTCCAAAACCAAGTTTGTTTGTTTGTTTTTCCATCATACTTAAAGCTCCACACTTGAGGTCAATTGAGATCATCAGACCTGTGTTATTTGAACTCCTGTCAGTCATTATCCACACTTGTATCTGTGAGTAATGAATTTGTGTTCATCTTAGTGTGGGGCAATGTATAAAACAGGTAACATAGCCAGTCTGAGGCTGCTATCCTTAGAAAGGCCTGTTTGCAGAGTTAGCCCTTCCAGAGTCTTAGGAACTGGATTTGGGGAGGGTTCCCCCCACTCACTGATAAGAATGAATCACTGTGTTGAAACCGTGAACACATGCTTTCTTTCCAGGAGCATGGAATTTCAGAACGTTAAACAGAAGGTGCCTATATAGCCAGCCCTCCATAAAAACTCTGGGCACTGATTGCTTAATGAGTGTCCCCAGTAGATGCTTAACATATGTTGTCTCAATTCATTGCTTACTTCTAAGCACATCGTGTGAGACTCCACTAGGAGAGGGGTCTTAGCAGCTTGGGGCTGGTTTCCTCTGGACTTGCCCATGAGCCTTTTCTTTTTGCTGATTTTGCTTTGTATCCTTTCACTGCAATAAATCATAGACGTTAGTATAATATACTGAGTCCTCGGAGTCCTCCTAACAGATCACTAAACTGGGGTAGGGTGTTGTCTTAGGGACCCCCAACACAGGGGCTTTTATATTTGTTCCTGTTAAATTTAATCCTGATAGGGTAATTTTGAATCCTGATCCTCTCATTCTATTTTTTCTTAATATTTAACTTCATATACATCCTTTCTAGGTATTCATTCCATCTCTTGATAAAAATTTTGATTGAGAGGGTCAAAACATAATATTGTGGTTATCTCCTGAACCCCTCCCTCTGTGCTGAGATTAAGCTATTAATCAAAATGTTAAGGCAGGGTTTCTAAACTACTTATATATTTTTCTACAAGTAGTATTGAAAAGAACATACTTCCTAGTACAGGGAATATAGCCAATGGTATTGTAATAGTATTGTAGGGTGACAGTGGCAGCTACATTAGTACAGAGTTGTCAAATCACTAAGTTGTATACCTGGAGCTAATATAACATTTTATGTCAGCTCTATTTCAATAAAAACTTATAATTTTAATTTTATAATAAATGTGTTCTCTGAGAAAAGGAAGGAAGGAAGAAAGAATTCAGAAAGAAAGAAATTTAAAAGAAAGAAATTAAGTAAGAAAGGGAGAGAGAGAAAGAAGAGAGAAAAAGAAAGAAAGAAAGAAAGAAAGAAAGAAAGAAAAAAAGAAAAAAGAACATACTTCGTATATTATTCTTAAAACTTCTTAGATTTTTGTCATTTGTAAAAATGAGACACATAGTCCAAAGCATTCTCATTTTCTTCCTTATGTAGTTATATCTTTTATTTTTTTAAGCTAGAGTCATTCTGACATTTTTTGGTATGTGGATTCCTCATTTGCATTGGGTGTGTGGGGCTCAAATTTCCTAATTTGAGCACTAGTATTGGGTGGGGTAATGGAATAATGATGGGTTCTGGAGAGATATGCAGGCTCAGAGTGGGCTGGATCATTGAATCAGCATTCACTGAGCTGCCTGTTTCGTGCCTGGCTCTGTGCTGGACACCGTGGGCGGCACACTGGTGACAAAGTCAGCTCTAAGCCCTCCCTCAAGGACTCCCAGGCCAGTGCGCCAGAGAGTGCCAACCAGAGTGTCAAACTGAAGATAGGGAGGCACAGGCAGATGAGGGCTGGGATGGAGGGGCGCTCCTCTTCTTGTTTGAAATGCTACACTGTAGTTTCTCTAAATAAGAGCCTTTGCCAGGCAGTGGGGACATAGCGATGACCAAGACAACCTGTTCCTCCCTTTTCAAACTGGAGGCAACTGGTATTCCTTAAATTTGTCTTCAGTCTCCATTTCTGTATAGGTACTAACTGCCTGATTTGGATTCTGGCCCTGCCACTTGCCAGCCTGAGATAACCTTGAGGTAACCTTGGCCAGTGACCATACTTCTCCAGACACCTGTCTGTCCCTTTGTAAGGTGGAGGATCTCGAAACTTCCTTACAGAGTTGGAGGATGTGATGTGGTAACATGGCAGAAGGGTTTGGCACATATCACTGCTCTCAGACAAATTTGTTCGTTTGTTCTTTGTTTTTAAATCAGAAGAACACAGAGGTGGGGGAGGAGCCCCACCTAAGACAGGGACTCTTCCCTGAGGAAGTGATAAGGAGCCAAGATCCAGAAGCTAAGAAGTTAGCAGAGGACTCCAGTGGAGAGCATGACACTCTAGGGACCTGAGTGGCCAGTATAGCTAGTGACACCAAATGTGAAAAAGAACAGCCTGGGAGAAGGAGAGGTGAGCTAGCCTGGAAGAGTCCAGTCCCCATCCCGTGTGCAAAAAGGAACTGTCAGAGGCATGTCTAGAGGGGAGTGGAGAGACCTGGCTTGAGTTTTCAAAGGCTTCTTCTGCTCCTTGGGAAGAGACTGATATTCTTTACTGTTACTGAACCTATATTCCTCCTTTGTCATCATCACATTCTTACTACAAATGTTAAGTACCAATTGACTTATGCTCTAAAATGTTTTGAACTGTATCAATGACTTCATTTGCATCTGAAGAGTTTGTAGGCTAGGTTGTTGGTTTTTCCTATTTAAATAATCAGGCCATTTCCCCATTTCTTGTCTTCTGCATTCTTTTAAGGGATTGGTCCATTTCATCTAAGTTATCAAATCTGTTAGCATAGAATTGTTCATAATATTCCCTTTTTGTCCTCTTTCTGCCCATCTGGTCCTATCAATTGTCCCTCTTCCACTTCTCATACTAGCATTTTGTCTCTTACCTTTTTTCTTGGTTGACCTGGCTAGAAGTTTATAAACTTTACTAGTCTTTTCAAATAATTCAATTTTGATGTTGTTGGTTTTATCAATTGTTTTTGGGTTTCTAATTTGATAGATTTCTGCCCTAATTTTAATTCTTTCTTCTGGTTGTTTTAGGTTTGTATTGCTCTTCTCTTGCTGGTTTTCTAAAATTATTGATTTTAAATCCTGCTTCTTTTCTAATATATGCATTTGATGCTATAAATTTCCCTCTAACCACTCCTTTTGCCACATTCCACAAGTTTTGATGTTATATCTTTATTTAGTTGAAAATATTTTAAATCTCTCTTGAGATTTCCTCTTTAATTCATATGTTATTTTGAAGAGTTGTTTTATCTCCAGATATTTTGAGATTTTCTAGCTGTCTTTCTGTTATTGTTTTCCAGTTAATCCCACTGTGGTCTGAGAGCATACTTTGTATGATTTCTATACTTTTAGGTTTGTTCAATGTGATTTATGGCCCAGAGTGTGGTCTATCTTGATGAATGTTCCTAATGAGCTTGAGTATGTTGGTTCTGCTCTTGTTGGATGAAGGAGTCTATAGATGTCAATTAGATCCAGTTAACTGATGGTGTTGTTCAGTTAAACTATGTTCTTATTGATTTTCTGCCTGCTGGATCTGTTGATACTGATAAAGGGGTGTTGAAGTCTCTAATCGTAATAGTGAATTCATCTGTTTCTCCTTGCACTTCTACCAGCTTTAGTCTCATGTCTTTTGACCCTCTGTTGTGAGGTATATACACATTGAGTAGTAGGTCTTCTTGGAAAATTGACCCTTTATCATTATCTCTCCTTACTCCTGATGATTTTCCTTATTCTTAGGTCAATTTGCCTGAAATTAATTAGCCACTCCAGCTTTCTTTTGATTTTTGTTAGCATAGTATATCTCTCCCATCCCCCTACTTTTAATCTACCTGTACCTGGTTTTGGGTTTTGGGTTTTGTTTTTTGGGGTTTGTTTGTTTTTTTTTTTTAAGATACTTACTTTGAGAGAGAGAGAGAGAGATCATGAGTGGGGGAGGGGAGAGGGAGAGGGAGAGAATCCCAAGGATACTCCCCCACTGACCACAGAACCCAATACAAGGCTCCATCCCACGACCCCAAGATCATTACCTGAGCTGAAACCAAGAGTCAGACATTTAACTGACTGAGCCACAGAGGCATCCCCATATACCTGTTTTTAAAGTATGCTTCTGGGGCACCTGAGTGGCTCAGTGGGTTAAAGCCTCTGCCTTCAGCTCAGGTCATGATCTCAGGGTCCTGGGATTGAGCCCCGCATCGGGCTCTTTGCTCAGCAGGGAGCCTGCTTCCCTTCCTCTCTCTGCCTGCCTCTCTGCCTACTTGTGATCTCTCTCTGTCAAATAAATAAAAATAAAATATTAAAAAAAAAGGTATGCTTCTTACTGGGTTGGGGGAAGAGAGGCAAACCAATGAACAGACTCTTAAGTATAGGGAACAAACTGAGGGTTACTGGAAGGGAGATTGGGGGGTTGCTAAATGGGTGAGGAGGATTAAGGAGGGCACTTGTGATGAAAGTGTTTTATGTAACTGATGAATTACTAAGTTCTACACCTGAAACTAATATTGCACTGTATGTTAACTAACTGGAATTTAAATAAAAACTTGGGGGAAAAGAGGTTTTCTTATAGACAACATATAGTTTCTTCTTGGTTTTTTTGTTTGTTTGTTTGGTTGGTTGGTTTACTTTTTAGCCATTCTGTGAGTTTTTGTCTTCAAAGTGGTATATATAGTTGGATTAATATCTACCATATTTATTACTGTTTTCTGAATTCTATTTTATGTTATAATCACCCAATGCATTATTGCTATAATTATTTTGAAGTTATGTTAGAACAATTAAAGTTTTTTAAATAAAAGTTTTTATTTTACCTTCACTTATTCCTTCTCTAATATTCTTTCTTTTTTATACAGATCTGAGTTTCTGATCTATATCACTTTCTTTCTGAAGAAACTCTTTTAACATTTATGCAAGACAAAGTGCCCTAAAGACAAAATTTTGTTTGTCTGAAAAAGCCTTTATTTCTCCTTCACTTTTGAAGGATAATTTTGCCAGATTCAGAATTCCAGACTGATTTTTTTAAACACTTCAAATATCTCATTCAGAAGAAAAACAAGAGTGGTTTCTAAAGAGAAGTCTGATATAATTTTTATCTCTCTTCCTCTAGAGATAATGTGTTTTTCCTTCTGGTTTCTTTCAGGATTTTCTCTCTGTCTTTGAATATGATATGCCAGAGTATACATTTTTTGGTATTTACCCTGCTTGGGGTTCTCTGAACTTCCTGGATCTGTGGTTTGGAATCTGTCCTTACTTCTGGAAATTTTTCAGCTGTTATTACTTTAAATATTTCTTTGCTCCTTTCTTCCTTCTCTTTCTGGTGTTCCCACTATGCATATGCTGTACCTGTTGTACTTGCTTCACAGGTCTTGGATATTTCATTCCTTTTTTATTACCATTCTTATTTCCTTTTGCATTCCAGTTTGGGAAGTTTCTATTGACATATTTCAAGCTCACCAATTCTTTCCTTGACTATGTTCAACCTCCTGTTGAGCCTATCAAAGGCATTCTTCTTTTTGTTGGAGTGTAATGATTTCTAGAATTTGCTGTGGATTCTTTCTTAAAGTTTCCATCCCCTCCCTATTATTTTACCCTTTTGTTCTTGCATGTTGCCCACTTTTTCCATTAGAGCCCTAAGCATATTAATCATTCTTATTTTAAATTCATGCTCTGACAATTCCCAAGTCTGTGCCATACTTGAGTCTGGTTCTGTTGCTTGTGTGGTCACTTCCTATTGTGTTCATTCTTGCCTTTTAGCATGCCTTGTAATTTTTTGTTGAAAGCCAGGTATTATGTATTGTATCATAGATGCTGTGGCTGACAGTGTGAGAGTTTATTTCTCTCTGATGAGGAGTTATTCTGTGTTTTACTCTTTGCTATAATGGTAGTTGTCTAAGGATTTACTTTCTTCTAGTGTCTCTGTGTTTTATCTACACTATTATCTTTGGGTTTCCCTAGAAACTTCTTGAATAAAGTCTGGGCCCTTCAGTTCTTACACCTGTAATCCTCTTATTATATAGGATCCCCTATCCCCAGGTTCCAGTAAGTTGTGATTTTCTGTATTCACCTCGTTCTCCAACATTGGGAGCATCATTTGTCCTTATCATCTCGAATTCTCTAATGGACCTAAGAAGGTTGATTTTTTTCTTCAACTTTTTCCTTGTGGTGAGGATGGGAGTGAAGACTTTTTTATATGTCAGAGCAGAAACTGGAACCAGTCACATTCCTTATGTTTCCTCAGTGCCAAGAGGGAAAAGTTTGGTCTGAGGTCATGCTTATAGTTTTTATACACTTAATAGATATGAAAACCTGGATCTGAAGATATAAATTCATGCTTATGGTAATATAGTCTTTTTCTAAGTTCTCTCCATAAGGTTGAAATATCATCACTATGCCACTGGATTTACCATTTCCAGGTTGGCAGATAGCCCCTGGGAAGGAGCTGGGAGAACAAATGGTAGAAAAACAGGTCACAGAAGGAGTAATGGGGTGGAAGTGATGGATTCCAGTGGGGCCACTTAGTGCCTGTCACCCCTAGTGACCTACACAGTTTGCCATAAAACCCAAGGCCTCCCTTCCAGCTCATTCCAAGCTCTAATACCTATGCTTTAAGCAGTGTTTTTAAAATTGGAAGCCCATCTGCAGAGTCCCTTGATAATTGTGGATGAACTCCAGTGTCTAAGACTGTGCTATGACAATAATTCCTATTTCATTAGTAAGAATTTTTTTCCTATAAAGATTTTAGATTTCCCTAATGCCCAAGAACAGCCTGGAAAAATATCCTTGGAGGCAATGCCAACTAAAGGGCTTGGGCCAGCTTGATGGGAAGTCCAGCATTGCCTAGGCATGTTTTAATCTTCCTGACTCCTTTCCCAGACTGTGGGAGGCATCACAGTTAGACATGAGTTTCAGTAGAAATGGAAACTGGGCCTGTATGTAACTCAATGAAAGAAGCTGGTGTCCATGGATAATCAGCTCATAAAGCAATCAATTAGCACATTTGGCTGTTAGCTGAAAGGCTAGAAACCACCCAGGGGTGATAATTTAGTTTTTCCTCCGCTGACATTTGCACTAGCTTGTCTCTGCCTCTGTCCCCTGGCCTGTATTGTTCTCTCTGCTTGAATGCATGGCCCTCATTCTGTTCCTCTGGTCACCTCTTCCTTCTCCTTCAAGATGTGGCCCAGAATTCACTAACCTGTGCAGAACTTTCTGGGCACTCAAGCTTGATGTTAATCTTATTGAGGAGAAAGGGAGTGATCATCTTGCCCAAAACTGTTTCTTCTGTGTTGAAAATAATGTTCAACTTGCCATAGATACTCAACAGTATGGTTTGGATGAACTAATGAAGTGTATGTCTCTAAGTTCACATTCCTGGCAGGAAATGGTCTATGTATTTGTCTATCTGCCCCATCAGACCACAGGCTCTTTGCTAACAGGAACTGAGTCTCTAATTGTGTCACTTTTCTTACATCCTAGACCAGAACCCAGCACGTAGTGAAGGTTCAGTAAAATTTGTGAAGTGAACACAAAATGAATGAATAATAAAGTTCCTGGGTACTCTGAGTTTCTTCATATCAAAGACAAGACCTATAGACGTTTCACTGCTGCCCTATTCTTCCTTCCTCTTCATTAGGACCAGGAGCAGCTTTCCTGTGCTGTCCTTGGGTTCTAAGAGATATCGTTTGTCAGTATAGGGCCAATGGCCAAGATCAGACTCCCATTAGCCTGAGATTAACAAGAAGTCATTGCTATTGATTTGGCTTCCTTAATTAGGCCCCCTCACTAAGACAAAGGTATCTCTATCTCATCTGAACGTGCAGGAAGAAAGAGACCAAGTTAAGAGAAATACGTAAACCATATACACCCTCTCCTTCGATCAGATGCCATCTGGGCCACAGCGAGGCATCTCAGGCTGTTCTGTGGGAGGATTGTCTCTTGGACTTCCTCATGAGAAACTTGAATGTAAGTGTCCAGACCAGAGCACTGCATTCCATAGCCCTGAGCAGACAAGGGCGTAAGACCAGAGCCTGCTTGTACCTGTTTATGCCTGAACAATTATGAAGAGCACTAACTTTACTCTCAAGTGTTCCAGTTTTCATGATAAATGATATGGCCACCCTATATGCTTCCCATACATTTTGTTTTCACTACTTCCATTATACACTGGAACATTCTCAAACAGATTCCAGATATATTTTATCGAGAACTGTTTCTGTTTTTAATCTCTCACTGATAAAGCTACTTAATAAGTAACTGTCATGTCTTTATCCTACTTAACAAAATTATCAATACTTCCTGAATATCAACAAATGTCTAGTGAGTGTTCAAGTATCTGCAATTGTTACCAAAAAAATTTCTCCAATTGTTCCAAAAATGTCTTTTCACAGTTGACTTATAGGCAACAGAATCCTAACAAGGTCCACACAGTATCCTGCAAGTCTTACTTCCTCGCCCGGTTTTTTTTATTTTGCACTTCATCTCTTATTTTTTTCTTACCATTTATTTATTTAAGAAAGCAGGTCAATTCCTATAAATTTTCCCACATTCCAGATTTGACATCCTTGTAGGGTCATTTAACACATTTCTCTGTCCCCTGACTTCCTATAAATTGTTGCTAGATCTAGAGACTTAATTATTCAAGCTGTTTGGAAAAAATATTCCCTGTGTACCTCTTGTTATATCATATCAGAAAACACAGAATGTCTGATTGCCTTTCTTTTTGTGATGTTAGGATTGATTAGCAGTTTCAAGCATTGTCATTTTTACCTGGCTATTATAACATTCCTCACAAAAATCTCTCTGAAAGTTTTTGGCAGTCATAGGTGATCATTGCTTAAATTCATTATTCATTAACGGTTATTGAGTCATTAAAATTCTGTCCCTATCATTTCTTCTATTTGCATTAAATGGCATCTTCTATAGAGAAGTAATCCTTTGGTTATAGTTTATATAGGAAATGCAGGATAAATGTTTGAATCTTCTCCTTTAATGATAAATTTTTCAGAATAATGAAATAGTGAGCTGCAATATTAAAATATAACCAATGAACATTTTGCTTTATTTTAAAAATGTGATTAGAACATATAAATATTGTAAACCCAATACTGAATTTCAATCCATTGCAGAATTATCACTTTTGGTGCTCAAATCAGGCCAGTAGCAGTTCTTCATGTTGCAAAAACAAAAAACTTACCTTTTTATTTCCTGTTCCAAACCTGGAACAAACAATTTCTGCAAGAAGTCCTGAATCGGTTAGTAGAAAATTATGTTTCAAGTCCACACTAAGTCCGATAGATACTGTGATAGGGTTGTTATTGTTTTTAGATGTTTTCAGGGGGCAGAGCAAGAAAATGTGTCTTCTTTTAATGGAAAAAAAATATGACTCAAGTTCTTTTTGTTATTTCTTACAGATTTAAAATCACAGGGTTTTTATTTAATTTCTTGGGTTTTCATATACATTTCAAAAGTAAAAATGCAGGACTACAAAATGGCTCTTATTGTAGAATTCTATGATACATATTACCTGTTAACTCAGAAAAGTGAGTGATCCTAGACAAGAGGCTAGAATGAACTAATTTCCTTAACTTTAAGCTTGATTACTAGATTTTGGTTCACATGATAGTGAGATAATTCATTAAATTCCAATGGTATCTTTGTGAAAGAATGAAAACTGGATGGAGTGGAAAGAACTGGTAAATTATTAATGTCAGATTGAACAAGAAACAGTGTGAAGTCTCTGATATCTAGCTTCAAAAAATAACTATACAGAGTGGACAATGTTTAGCTTAACAGTTGTTCATGTCAAAAAAACTTTGGGACTTTTAGGCTCTACTAACATCAGTGAAAATAGCAGGATTAGGGGGAGCCTGGGTGACTCAGTGGGTTAAAGCCTCTCTGCCTTCAGCTGGGGTCATGATCCCAGGGTCGGGGCTCATCTGCTCGGGTGGGGAGCCTGCTTCCCTTCCTCTCTCTCTGCCTGACTCTCTGCTTACTTGTGAGCTCTTTCTGTCAAATAAAATAAAAAATCTTAAAAAAAATAATAGGATTAGGGTCGTGATCAGAGGCATATCTATATGAATGAGGTAGACAACTGGTGCAATGGAGCCAAGGCCCTTCATTATAGGAAACGAGAGGTAATAATTGAAAATATAAAGGCAGCAAATGCCCACTTGTGAACAAATCTCTCCATATACTAGGAATAAAAAAGAAGTCTTTCAATCAAATAAAAGGCATATATGAAAAATCCACATCGACCATTGTACTGTTGATAAAATGCAACACTTTCTCCCTGGGATAAGACACAAGATAAGGACATCCACTCATACCTCTTCTATTCAACATTATTCGATCTCCTGTTCAGTTTGTAGGTGTTCAGAATGGTTTGGTCACTACCTACCTGAATTCCTGGGATCAGATGAAATTTAGGTCTCCTCTGCCATCTTATTCCTCCCCCTATTCAACATTATTATACTGGAAGTCCTAGCAAGAAAAAAAGAAAGACACAAAGATTAGAAAAGAAAAAGGGAACTGTCGCTATTTACAGGTGACAACTGTGTGCACAGAAAATCCTGCTGAATGTGTAAGAAAACTGCTAGAATCTGTAAGTGAAGTCCATGCAGCCACAGGATAGAGGACTGATAGACAAAAGTATCTATATTCCCATATTCCAGCAGCAAAAAATTTTTTAAATGAAATAAAAACACCATTTAAAAGTATCAAATAGGTAATAATACATCTAATAAAATATAGTAAGACTTCTATGCTGAAAATTTAAAAACAATATTTGCAGAAACAGAAGAAGACCTAAGAAGTGTCCCATGCTCATGCTCATGATTGAAAAATGACGTTGTGTGTGCGTGTGTGTGTTCACAACTATGAATAAACCACTAATTATTCAGGCAACAACAACATGGACGAATCTCAAAAACACGATGTTGATACATGAAGTCAAACCGCAAACTGCTGCATACTGAGCAACCCCATGTACGTAAAACCACATAATGGACAAAATCAATCTATAGAGATTGAAATCAGAAAGTGGCTGCCTATGGATTGACTGAAAAGGAGCATGGGAGCACTTTTTAAGGTGATAGAGATGTTTTATCTCTCAGTTTGAATGGTGGCTACATGGATGTATATGTAATTGTTGAACTGCATTTCCAGCAATTGTCAAACCACAATATCCCTGATATGGATATTGGACATTAGACATATCCATTTTGCTTGTAAATTCTACACAACCCACCACAACAAAATAAGAGACCTAAAAAGGGCTACCCTTTGTATGTATATGTGTGTATATATATATACACACACATATATATAATTGTTTTATAATACAATGACACATAAATATGACAAGGTATTTGAAAGTTTACTTTCAGAAATAATCTGTAATGAGCAGCAGTAAAAATATTTGAGAATTAAATTATCATAAAAAATTACTTAATGGCTGCAATGTAATTCTTGATAAAGTCATGGATAGATGGTCATTGGTAGATAAATGTAACATTGATGTAACAGTAATACATCATATTCACATGGATTCACTCTTAAGCAAATGCATATAAATAAATGTTACTGTCAAATTCCTTAAGTATAACATCTGTAAATTAAGCCTCTAATGCAATTGATCACTTAACTTCTTATATCAGTGTTTCAAAGCTGTGTGTGTTCGGTATGAGGGACAGGTTGGGAATGGAAAGACAGAAATGGAGGGTGGGCAGGAAGAGAGAAAGAACGAGGCAGAAAAGGAGGGGACAGAGAGACACACAGAGACACAAAGAGAGACAGAGAGAGCTTCTGGACAAATTCAAAGAATTTTGGAGCTGGGTTATCTCCGACCTTACCACCCATACAAAACCACACGTAGACACTGATTTTGTGTTCTCAAACCTATGCATGTGCACATATGGATATATGTGTGAATCCCTTTCTGAATAGTCCTTTTCATTTTTTTGTTTTTACATGAATAGCTTCATTCAGTCTTATTAATTATTAAAAACAAACAAACAAACCTTGAAATTCCTGCCCAGAATTAAATACAGACTTGGTATCCGAGCTAAAGTCCATACCCAAGGCCTCACACCCTTAGTCCCCAGCCTGTTGTCCCTCTTCTCAGTGGTTGTGGGGGAGGAGGGGCAGAACTCAGGCTGCAAGGAAGCCAGAGGCCTCTAGCAATGCTGGATTATGAGGCACAGACAGATATTAACCAAAATCCTTAGGAGAAGATAAGGCTGAAACACAGGGCCTACTAATTAAACATATGATTTGTGTTGTTTCTGAGCAAGATGGAGTTTTTGTTGATAGAAACAGGAGAAATCTAGAGAAACATTTGATTGCAGAAAAATAAAATGACAAAGCACTTCCCAAAGGTTTCATTGAAGACACAGAAACAATTTAGGAAATTCTGATAGGTGAAAATTCCAGGACTAAACCCCTGAAAGACTCTCTCTTCTGCATTTGGGACCAGTTAAATTAGTAAACATCCCAAAAGGCATTTGTACTTTGCAGCCTATTCTGCTAGAGACAGCAGAGAAGGTGAGGAACACCAAGGGATTAATCAGAGACAGACGTAATTAAAGCCAGAAGGGCTAAAATGGCCCATAGGTCAAAAGGAATTAAAATCCGAACAAAATGTCCACATTAAATAAATAAATAAATAAATAAATAAATAAATAAAGGCGACATACTCTGTTGGGATGATTAACTGTTAATATATTGCAGTTTAACAGACAGGTTTCAGCTAACCTCTTCAGTCTGCAAACCTGGGAGGGGAGGTTTGTAAATGAACTTGACAGTGTGGAGTGCGCCGTCAAATGGCCCAGTGTCTGAAAGTCTTTGCTGAGACCGGAAGTCTTTCCTTAATCTATAAAAATAACAGACTTTCCAGAAAACAGACATGTACTTCTGTATTTATTTCTGTATTTGTTGTATATAACACTTTATAAACTTCATGTCTTGTGATCATTTCAGTTCGGTTTCTTTGCCACATTCCAATGAGATAAGCAGTTACTGTGCCCACTTTGCTGATGACAAGGACGAGATTAGAGAAGACGTTTTTCTGGACTGCTCAGCATGAGAATAGTGGGGCACAGCATTCCGAGACGCTCTCAGCTACTGCATGTTCCCAGGGTCCACATTTCTGAGCCTTTTTCATTTTTTAAAACATTTCACACCGTTGACTTCAGTGGTCTGGAGGGACACCTAGCTATCTCCATACCCCTCTGACCTGCCTGCGTCCTTCCAGAATCAACAGCAAGTCTGTTGCCAGGTATCAGCTCTGTCGTCAGGAAGAAGAGCCCTTCTAGAACCCAGCTCCTCCCAGCACAGGTCCTGCTGCACGACTGGCACCTGATGTCCATGACCTCCTGGCAGGAGGGGGGTGTGCATAAGGGAGGAGAAGTAAAGGAAGCCTGAGGACCCATTTTCCTCTTGTCCCTAAAGGAGGATTGCCCCTGACCCACGGATTGGGGGTATTTTCCTGAACACCTCTGGGTTGACTTGCTCTTGGGGCCTTTTACAGAGGATGGTGGGCAGAAAGTAGAATAGTAGGAGGGCAGCGATGGGCTGGCTTGCCAAGCCTGTAGACACTGCCCAGCAGTATTTGCTGGGGTGTCTTCAACTTCCAGAGATATTTGCAGGTTAGAGCTGAACTAATTCCAACTGATGGGCCTGAAAGACCAGCAAGTGTGCTGGCCAGACACGGGGACATTCGCACTGACGCTGGACCGTCCCTCAAAAAGAACATGCTAGAGCTCCTGCCTCTCCCTGGAGCCTGGGATGTCTGATGGTTCACCAGAAGTCCTTCAGGGAATGAGTGCTGGACACTGGGCCAGCAAAGATCGTGGATGAAAATATTACTAGAGCCACAATATAAGAAATTTTAGTCACATGAAAACCCAGCTCAGGTTTTCCAGAAGATCTTACCCACACCTGAAGCAGCTGACAGGAAAGCTAATTCTATTGATTCTACTGCTGATGTATGGTCCCAGAGGCCTCAGAAACAAAACTCATAGTGTGTTGCCTTTTTTTCCCACATGGG
This sequence comes from Mustela nigripes, assembly GCF_022355385.1. Lineage (NCBI taxonomy): Eukaryota > Metazoa > Chordata > Mammalia > Carnivora > Mustelidae > Mustela > Mustela nigripes. Next base: position 154,194,296 of record NC_081560.1, read on the forward strand.
GCTACCTGTGGTCTTAACATGCTGAATCTTTTTTACATGAAAGTACATTTCTCACAACATGAAAATTCCCACACAGAATCAGGTGAAACTGTCCTCTACTAAATAAAAACCAACAAGGGAAAGCCCTTGTAGGAAAGCCAGCAAGGGGGTGAACAAGCAAGTAAGAAAATACACAGGAGCATAAGAGCAATCCCTGATGTGTTTTTAAACTGCCCTGTGTCTTAGATCAGCCTTCCTAGAACATAGCGCGTTGGTGTCCGAGCCACATCAATGAGTCAATCCGACCTTATGAACCCATCAGTGCAGCATGGGCAGGGCTGGGACAGAAACACCAGAGGGAGCAGAGGGACACATACAAGACAAAGGATTCTGTTTTAGGAAAAGATGATCCCAGAGTGAGGCCCCGTGGAGTTGCCTCCCATGGTAACAGGGGATTTGAGGATCCCCACTTCCATCAGGAAAGACTCTAGAATCTTAGAAGATGGGACTTTTCTGAGGTCCAGTTATTCCAAATGCCCCATATGTAGCCACATTCCATCTATACTCATCCACTGGGTCACCCCACAGATCATGACTTTAAAGGCCAGAAACAGGAGCGCCTAGGTGACTGGCTCAGTCAGTTGTGTGCCCAAGTCTTGATTTTGGTTTAGGTCATGATCTCAGGGTTGTGAAATCGAGCCCCACCTTCCCCGTGGACTTCATGCTCAGTGAGGAGCCTGCTTGGGATTCTTTCTCCCTCTTCCTCTGCCACTCCCCACTCACACCCTCTCTCTCAAACAAACAACAAATAATAATAATAATAAATGATAAATAATAGGGAAAAAAAATAAAGGCCACCAACGATGATTCTTAAGCTAATACCCCCAGCCTAAACGTGTCTTCTGAGCTCCAGACAATGTCGACCGCCAGCTGGACATCTCCCTGGGAAGGTGAACAGGCGTCCTGACTGAGTGAGCGCCAGCCCCAGTTGCTGAGGTGACCATCCACCAGCTGGCTGCCAGATCCTCAGTATTTCTCCACATCCAGTCTCAGCAAAACCCCGTATGCACCATCTTCAAAATATATCCAGAATTTAATGGCGTATCCTTGCTCCCCTGGTTCCCAGCAGGGTTGAGTCACCCTCTCTAGAAGTGTTCTTAAATGAGCCTGCAAATGCCTCTCCTCTCTCATGGCCCTGTCTCTCTCCAGCTTGCTCCTAAAGCAGCAGCAGAGAGGCCATTTAAAAACACTGCCCAACGCCCCAGCCCTGCTCTCAGTCACTGCAGGCTCTTCCTCACACCGGACCATGAGCCGGCTACACTCAATCCTTCTGGTCTCACCTCCCACCCGGCCTCCTTTTTGGGGTGGTTTCCATCTTTTGGCTATTGCGAACAGTGCTGCTATAAACCTGAGGGTACAAAGACCTGTGTGCGTCCCTACTGTCACTACCCAGGACGTTCTGGACCATTATCTCACAGGGAGAGCGAAGGTATTCCCTGGCTCCACCTGACTTCCCACCCTAAGGCTGCTTCCAAGAGTTTGTAGGAACTTGCCTCCTTAATCTCTCTGAGCCTCATGATCTAACCTCTAAAATACACATCTGGGCACAGCGGGTGTAAATAGGGGGCCGAAGAGTGAGGCTGCATCTTGGTTTGCCGAGAACCCTCAATCTTCTGCTCGGTGGAGGCTCATTCAATCCACCCGCTGTATCATCGCTAGGAAGAAGTGGGTCTCCAAGAGGCAGTGAGTGTGTGTACATGTGCCAGACGGATCTGCACAGAGGAGAGGTAAAGACATAGTGAATCACTGGAGATACAATCCAAAGGATGACAGGAGGCCATGTAACACCACAGCCAGCAACAAGGCCCCAGCACGTCACAGTCCCATCAGTGAAGGGAGGACCTGATGGGCCTTTGGGATTCTGCAAAGAGGTGGGGGGGTCAACTCACTGTTAGAGATTCTAGAGCAAACCGGCAGTGGGGGCTTCTGGAAGAAGGTGGAAAGGTGGAATACGGTCTGCTAAAGCAGGGTGCAGGCAGAACTGCAGTGCCCACCGTGGTGGGGAATGAGCTCTTGCCTGAGCAATCCAGAGCCCAGGTTCCTGAGTACTAGTATGAGGAAGTCGATTGTGTATCTGTTTGCCTAAAATAATTCCAGTTGAGGCCTGTTGTTCTGGGACAACGACTTTCAAAAGTGCCACATTCTTGATTTAGAAGACAAAGTATGTGGTCAGCCCAGGTGGTAGGAAGGTGACCTATACAGGGGTCAGCCTGGAGAATTAGACCAAAGTACACAGCAAGGTCTGTGTCACCAGAAGGCTGGAAGCATGGCCTGACTGAGGCAGAAGGAAAGCCTTTCTGGAATAGGGCCCCTGCTAAAGGTAAGGAAGGTAGCTTCCCTCGGTTTTTCCATGAGTTTTGCTTGACATCTAGCCATCCCGGGGCCCTGTGGTCCATACCTTCCCTTGAGAAACCACACAAACCCTTGGACTTTTTTTTATTGGTTTTGTGGGAATGAAATGGCCCGGAGGAGAACACCCAGGTTTGCCCCCTCGTTCTGTTTACATTCACCGTGCAGTCCAGCCCTGTGGGCCCAGCACACGGTGGGGCTCCTCTGTAGGACCTGGGAAGAAGTCAGACAACCAGAAACTTCAGCCCATCCCATGTTTGCACCTGACTCAGGTAAAAACCCCCGCTTCAGTTTTCCTTCCCTTCTCTTGCCAGAGAGGCAAAAAAGCCTGAACAAAGTATTAGCAAGTGGAATTTAGTAATATATAAAGAATTTTTACCATCATCAGGTGGGGCTTATTCTGAGGATGCAGGGCTAGTCCTATATTGAGAAATCAATCTGTGTAATCTACTATATTAATGAAGGGAAAAATCACATGAGCATATCAATGGATGTGGAAGAAACATTTGATAGAGCTCAAGGTCCATTTATGCTAAAACCTCTCAGAAAAGTAGTAGAGGGGAACTTCCTCAATTTGACAGAGTACCAACAAAAACCTACAGCTGGCATCATACCTGATGGCAAAAGGCTGAATGCTTTCTTCCCGACACTGGGAATGAGGCGAGATGTCCCCTCTCACTACGGCCACTCAGCATCACCCCGGCAGTGCTGGCCGACACAACAGGGCAAGAAAAGGAAATCAGAGCCATACGCACCACCTCGGGAACCAGCCCCAGTGGAACCCTCACCCTGGTAACTACATGGGCCCAGCACTCAGGGATTGGCTGAAGCCTTTATCTGAGAACCATCCAAACACGGAGACAAAGCAGCAAACAGCTTACCAGGGTGGCCGCTAGAGTCAGGCCCAGCTCCACCACAGAACACCTGGGCAACCATGCAGGTCACTCGATTCTGTGTGCCTTGGTAGTTTTGTCTGTGAAGTGGGGCCATAACAGCACATGCTTCACGGGGTCCTCGGGAGGCTTTAAGGAATTAAATCTGCAAAGCCCTTAGAATGTGTTCGATCACACAGTAAGTAGCATGGAGGTTTCAAGCTACTACTATAGATTGGATTTTTACTCTGGGCTTTCCTCATGAGAAGAAAGAAAATTTAAAAGCTAGCAGCCTCCAGTAGAGCAATGGAAACCCGAGGTTATTCCCCACATCCCAGCTTGTGACTTTTTACAAGGATCATGCACCTTGATGCTATATAATAACATGGTGGGCAGACTTTGGGTCAATCAGGCAGTTTCCAGAAGCACAAGACGGGAATATGATCTCTTTGTTCCCCTCTTCCTGGTAGTTCAGACCGCAATCTGGGGAAGGACTCCCAGTCTTCCTCCCCACTTTCTTATTTCCCACCAAACAGGTTTTCCCTTCTGGTCTCCAATGCTACTATTTTCCTCTCTCCAGCCTCTCCTAGCCCCTCTTCCCACTCGCCTATCATCTTGACTTTTCCACATTAAAACCTCCTTGTAACTGACATAGACCTCTGTGAAACTTCCAGGCAATTAATCTAACTGGGCAGAGCTTTCAGAGACCTTTGTTTAAAAAAAGGCCACGAGCTCGGGTTTCTCTCACATACCATTTAAGTGGAGCCTAGGAGAGACGTGGCGGGCCAAGGAGGGAAGAAAGCCACCTTTTCTTATTTTATTTAAGGAAGAAATTAAAAATTCAGCTCACGTGGGTTGGAAACAAACCCTTTCTACCCTTAAAATTTTCCCCATGTTTATTGCTCACTATAAATTGAAAAAAGAAAGGAAAAAAAAAGCAACCAATGCAATAAAACCACCACAACAAAGCTGGAACAAATATGCAAGCCTCGGCAGAGGCCAGATTTACGGTCAGAAATATGGAGTGTGTCTCAGCAGGGGCAGGTCATGAAATAGTATGAGCTAATATCAGGGGTGTGAAAACAGGCATTGTTGTTTAGTTAACTAAAGTCCTACAATTAAGCGATTCTCAAAAATCAATTAGCCATATGTTATAACCAAGATGACATGTTTTTATAACTTCTCCCTGGATGTTTTATTACCAGAGGATGCTCATGTGGGCACTAGAACAAGAAAATAAAACAGCCCAAGAAAAAAAGTACAGAAATCCAGCCATGATTAATTAAAAGAGCCCAGACTGGAAATGATGGAGTCGCTGGGCAGGCAGCATGGTACTGGAAAGATTTCTTCCCGGTGCCTCCGTGCTGTTGCAAAAAGCCATGGGTCATTTTTTTTTCCCCCTTTCTCTTTGTTTTTCTGTCCTTTTTAATTTAGCACAGATACAGCTGTGAAAACTGGATATTCCATTTGAACTCCCATATTTATGCTTGTAACTGGTTCCAAGGAAATGTCATTTTCAACGTTTTCAATGGAAAGTGAAAGACGTATGCCTCAAGGGAAATCCTGGGGCCATGGGGTTGGTTGTGAGTTTGTTTCCCTGACTTTCACAAAGGGAACAAAAAGTGAGGGCACCACTGTGCTCTGTCCTCCTTCTAGCTTTCTAGTCAGGTAAGAGGAAGACTCAAAGAGGATTTGCCAGAGACTATGATGTCCAACACATGGTACAGTCCATTTTTAAATAGCTACAAGATCTTCCTGGATCCACCACCGAGGGATGGGTTGTATTTTCCCCCTTGGCTTCCTGGCTGGTCTAATGCTTACTTAGGGCAAGGGCACAAGTGGCGTATGTGTCAGTTCCACACTGGGCCCCGAGCACATGGTACAAGATTCTGCTCTTTCTTCTGGAAGGTGTAGCAACCATATGAACAAGCGCGGACTGGACTAGGACTAGGTGAGGCCCATGGTTCAGGCTTCCTTGCTCCTAAACGTGAATATGCAGCCAACATGAAGCCAACTGCCAAGCAGGGGGCTGAGGCCGCCGGGATCAGCAGACCTGCCCAACCTTTGTGCTGACAACAGACATGAGCCCGGCCAGCTTCTATCACCTGAACAGCTCAATCCCACGAAAGGGGACCATGGGAGGCTCCATCAGTTGAGCTCAGGTCATGATCTCAGGGTCATGGAATCCAGCCCCGCAGGTGCAGAGCCTGCTAGAGATTCTGTCTCTCCCTCTCCCATTTGCCCCTCCAATTAATTAATTAATTAATTAATTTACTATGAATTTACACTCATGCTATAAATAAATAAATAAATAAAATCTTTTTAAAAATTGCACAAATAACCAATAGACTTGCAAGCAATAATAAATATTTAAGCCACTAACTTACAGGGCAATTTCTCAGAAGGCAAAAGCTAATGGATGGCATCTGGCGCCCAGAGGGCAGAGTTAGCTGCAGTGACTCCAGCCACATTGTCCAGCAGATCATCACCATCTCCACACTGCCCTGGACATCACAAATCCGGCAGCTCTGCAGGGTCATCAACTCATAAATTTAGAAAGCGAATGTAACCGTGCTTCGTAGAGTTGGTAGGGTGTCACCCTACGGGCGGGAATCTCAGGGCTGTCCCTCTCTAGTTGCATGACTGTACATCGCCGAGCCTCAAATTCTTTATCTGAAATCGAGGCTAACACTAGAAAGCTCTGCACCTCAAAGTGTGGACTGGAGACCATCTAAACTGTCCAAGTCGATGCTGATGCTACGAGGGGAACAAATGGCCTCTGGGACCAACCAGACTCTGTTCTCCTTGCTAGAGTGAGCCCAGAGTCTTTGAGGTCCTTCCCTAGACATGGGCCATTTGCCCATATGTGAACTACCTCAGCTTCTGGTGGTGGTGGGGGGGGGTCCTGGGGGCAGGTCAGGGAGGATGGTGCTGATAAGAGTATCTGGGGAGCACTTGGATGGTTCCGTTGTTAAACGTCTGCCTTCGGCTCAGGTCATGATCCCAGGATCGTGGGACTGAGCCCCACATCGGGCTCCCTGCTCAGCAGGAAGCCTGCCTCTCCCTCTCCCACTCCCCCTGCTTATGTTCCCTCTCTCGCTGTGTGTGTCTCTCTCTCTGTCAAATAAATAAATAAAATCTTAAACAAAAACAAAAACAAAAAAACCTGGGCTCCCCCAGCTACAAAACAGTATGATGCTGCAGGAAGTCGGCCTTGGGCTTCTCTAGGCTAAGGAACAGTGAGAGCCCCCAGAGCCTATGCCTCCTGAAATCAGGCCTGTACATGATTTCTGGACTCCATATTCGATCCCAGGTCCTTTCTACTGAGGACCAGAGGAGACAAGGAAATAAGCACTCATCTTGTGCCCCTCTAGGCCGACTTCTCACCAAACACCCCTCATATCCATCTCCTCACTTACTCCTTAAAAGCCCAAAGTCACATTTTATTATACCATTTTAAAATGAAAGAAACTGAGGCAGGAGCCACTTCCCAGACCTTGATCTAAAACATCTCCAGCTCCCAGGGGCTCCCCTGTTCCCCTCCCACCAAGACCCCCATGGAAAGACTAAGTCCCTACATGAGTTTTCCTCGATTGACTTCATATAAATGGAATCAGGCAGTAATCGCTACTTTGTGTCACACTTACTCCCTGCGTTATGTCTGTGAGGTTTATCCAGGTCACGTCGCGGTAATTTATTGCATTTCTTTGCTGTGTTTCTTCTTCCTTCTTCTTTCTTCTTTCTTCTGCTTCTCCTTCTTCCTCTTCCTCCTCCTCTTCCTCTTCTCCTCCTCCTCCCCCTCCCCCTCCTCCTACTTCCTCCTCGCCTCTTCTTCTTCTTCCTCTTCCTCTTCCTGGTCTCCTCCACCTTCTCCTCTCCCTCCTCCTCCTTCTTCCTCTTCTTCCTCTTCCTCTTCTCCTCCCCCTCCCCCTCCTCCTACTTCCTCCTCTCCTCTTCTTCTTCTTCTTCTTCCTCTTCCTCTTCCTCTTCCTGGTCTCCTCCACCTTCTCCTCCCCCCCCTCCTTCTTCTTCCTCTTCTTCCTCCTCCTCTTCCTCTTCTCCTCCTCCCCTCCCCCTCCTCCTACTTCCTTCTCTCCTCTTCTTCTTCTTCCTCTTCCTCTTCCTCTTCCTGGTCTCCTCCCCCTTCCCCTCCCCCTTCCCCTCCTCTTCTTCCCTTTCCCCCTCCTCCTTCTTCCTCTTTCTTCTTCTTCTCCCCTCCCCCTCCTCCTTCTTCCTCCTCTCCCCTTCTTCTTCTCCTTCTTCTTCTTCTTTCCCTTCTTCATATCCTTTGAAAATTGTGAGTTACGTGGAGAACTTTCCTGGTTTGTTGTTTGTCCAGTTGCTAGAGCATTTTTGAAAATACTATCAGAGAGTGTGTCCAGCAGAGTAAAGATGGGACAATTCAAAAAGTGATTTGTGGAAGGAAACTGCACTCAGAATACCTGTGAGGAACATACCAAGGAAGTCTGTCCTTTTAAAAGAGAATGGGAAAGGATGAATTAAGAATGAAAGCATGCCCGAAAAACTCCAGATTGTGCCGGAGTTGAGCTGCTCCCAGGACAGTAGGCCCTGGCACTCATTAGCCACATAACTTGGGTTCCATCCTGACTCTACACGAGCTTGGCTTTCAGATCTTTGCAATGAGATGTGTGCAGCTACAAAAATAGCAATTCCATTTCAAGTTTCCTGCAGGAGAAGAGCCCCTATTGCCTGCAGAAGCAAATTCAAACTCTCTATGGGGGCCTAGAAACCCTTGCTGTTCTGGGCCCACCCTACTATCCCATCCTGGCCCCACCGTGCCACCCCCACTGCCTGCCTCACATCCACCAGCCCACCTCCTCCAGGCACCAGGATGTCCCACACCTCCACACCTCATTATGCCACCGGGAACACCTCTTCCTCCTTCCCAGCTGGGCGAGCTCCTACACGGTCCAAAACAGCTCCCTGATGGGACTGTTACCATCTTTCGTTGTAATTATTTATTTATGGGCTTCTCCCACTAAATTGTGAACTCCCCAGAAGCAGTGATGAAATATGACCCCTTTTTATAGCCTCCCCTCCTTTTGCCATTTCGTGCCTGGCACATAATAAGAGCTTAAAAATGTTGGTTGAAGATTTTAAGTATTTCCCTTTTGGAATAATGAGCAGGAGCGGCGGGGAGAAGATGTGGGATATATTCTCTACCTTCCCACCCCTTTGCTTTTCTGGGCCAGAAAGGGGGCTTTGGGCCAGCACATCTGAGGATCTAGCCTTGAGCACATTCCATCAATTACTACAGCCATCCCTATTTGCATTGGAGTGGGACTTGGCAAGGCTTTAATTGCAAGCGTGCACTTTCTGGGGAGAGAATGCAGTCCCAGGATTTCCTTTCCTGCAACGGTGCTCTAGCCGTGATCCCTGGTCTCCTCCTTCTGAGGACGCAGAGGCCTCCAACTGCACCCAGGCCCATAAGCTCATTAATCACTCCCCCTACCTGATTAAAGGAACTCTCCAGACCAGGGTGGGGGGGGGGGGGGGGAGGAAAAAAACCACACAAAAAACCTATGCTATAAAAAAGACCAAATTATAGAGTCCCTCTGCACCAATACTCCCAAATCAGGCAATTTATTGCAAACAACCAAAATCTCATTCTCAGGCCATTAACTAAAATAGGAAAATATCATCTTAAATTCTAAAAATAACAAGGGACACATAATAATAGGTTCCCGGTCCTGGACAAGTGATGGGTGCTTCGAGAGATGGAAACCTCAAGAACTGGGAACGTGACTTTTTCTTTCCTGAACACCCCTCCCTCCAGCTACCTTGGAGGCTGCCTGCTGGAGCGCAACTCCGCCTTCCTCACCACTACCCCACTACCTCTGTCTGTCATCTTAGGATTGTCCCAGCTGTGGTGCCACCCTGAAAACAAAATCTTTTTTTTTTTTTCCATATATTTGAAATAGATGGACCTGATATTTAGAAGAGGTCTGCCTAAGGCTCCTTTGTTGTGGTATTGTGTTGTTTTGTTTTTGTGGAAACCTGGAGAGAGTCACAATGTACAGAGGAGACTAGGTCCTGTCAGGTGATGTGAAACCATTCCGCACACACCCCCCAGAAACTCCTCAAGCCCATCAATGGGTCTTTAGTGCCAAAGCTAGAGGTCTTCTCTGCTCTCGGTCTCAGCCTGGCTGGGTCTTGACACTGGACAAGGAGAGGGCAGCAGGGACATTAGGGTCTGGGTATCATGCCCAGGAGTCACCAGGTCAGGGGACAAGGGAGTCACTTGGCTTGGCATTGATGGGAACCAACCCCCAGTAGCCCTGACACTGGATATATCTGCGGTGAGAGCCTTAGGGAGGCGGGACATCCTGACATCCTCAGAAACAGGCCCCCCCCAGGGGTCTGAGGGCCTGGCCTCACCCACCATGAACTCCCTGGAGGTCTGGAGAACTGCCCTCCAGCTTGTTGTGAGTACTCTGGGTCAGTCTTCTGACCACTGTGTCCCCACAGCAGACCTGGATGCTGCCTCCCCTCTCTCCTCTTCCCCCTAGGATTCCCTGGAGACAGTCTGTTCTCTGGGGTCCTAAAGCCCCTTCTTCAGTCCCCATCCCAGTACACACTCCCCACTAACTGCCCAGCTCAGACATGACCTTGGACTGCCTCCCATCTCCTTCCCAGTGGCTGGTGGGGCTCAAAGCTCGGAAGCAAAAGAGGTAATGTGTGTACACTAAGGAATAAGTGAGTGACATCGGGTTCTGAGCCCTCTGGGACAGTATTTCTCAATGGACAGGGCTGGGGGGAGGGGGGATGTTCAGCGCTTTGAGGGGACAGAGCGCTCAAGGGTCCTCTCACTCCCCTGGGGAAAGCTTCTTCTAGAGAAGGAATAACTGAAGGCAAAAACTGTTTCATGATCTTTGCCCCACCAGGCCCCTGAGGAACGGGTGAGTCCCTGTTCTCTCCCTTCCGTCTCCTGCTTCTAGGAAATCAAGAGCTTTCTGAGTGCATTGCCGGCCGGCGCTGACTGTTCCCCATGGTCAAGAAATCCCACAGAAGTGGCACTGAGGCCGGGCTGCTGACTCCAACCTGCTCACCTTTCTAAAGAGCAGAGGGAGGTACACAGAAGGGCTGGGAGAGCCGCTGGGTGCTCAGGGCCTGGGATGAGCCCACCTCTTTGCTAGGGTGGGCCCTGAGTTTCCCACACCCTGAGTCCAGAACTCTCTCTGAGTGCAAGCCCAGTCACGTTCACCCTTGCTTGAAGTGTTCATTTTAAGGATGACTCATTATTTTCACAACGGAACCCTAATGTCTTATCTTTCCAAGACCGGTGCTCTGGCCATGGGGTCCCCTCTCACCCACCTCCCAGCAACCTTTGCTGCATGTGCTGTGCTCCCAAACCCCAGTTGCTGTCACATGTGCCTCCCTGCTTCCCCACGTCCTGTTCAAGAAACCTCTTGGTGCCTCAGGAACCAGATTAGTCTCATTCATTCCTGCTCCTGCCACTCAGAAGGGGTTCCCAGCCATTCCCAGCGACTCGGGGGCAGTGCCTCCCCCTCCCCCTTGGCAGTGCCAAGCATCTCTGTCACCTCAACAGGTTTCACTGTGACACCAGGAACATAGGTCCTGCTCAGTGATCCCCCAGTGTGTCACCAAGAATTTCATCTGAAGGGGCAACACTAACCAGTGGGAGATCAGAGTTTGAGACTTGTTTGTCCTTTGTCCTGTCTCAGGGGCCCATGGCTTTGGATAAAGCTTCTCTGAGGACAGTGCCCACACCACAGAGCCATCTGCCACACACAGCTGTGACCTTGCTCTCGTATGTTCTCTCTCCTTCCATTCCCTGCTCCCTCCCACTGCCCATGATTGCCCTTCTGTAGTAGTTAGCTAAGCTTTCTGGCACAAAGAACCACACCCCAGCTGGCTTACACAACACAAGCTCTGGACGCAGTCCTCCCCGGGTGGTAGGTGGCCAGCTTCTTCCTGTGTTCTCACATGGTCTTCCCTCTGTGTGTGTCTTTGTCCTTATCTTTTCTTATAAGGACACCAGCCATGTTGGATTAGAGCCCATTTTGCCTAAATCACCTCTATACATACCCTGTCCCCATATTCAGAGGTACTGGGACCTCAACATATGAATGAGGGGGGCACAGTTCAGTCCCTAATGACTCCCTAACATAGTGACAGCCCATGAGTCCTCTACTTTCTGGGTCACTAAGACTAAGACCTTGAAAGGGAGGAGTCAAGATGGTGGAGGAGTAGCAGACTGAGCTGACATCAGGTCGCAGGAGTTCAGCCATAGTTATCAAACCATTCAGAACACCTACAAACCCAACAGGAGATCGAAGAGAAGAGTAATAATTCTAGAAACAGAATTCTAGAGCAGTAATTCTAGAAACAGAAAATCGACCACTTTCTGAAAGGTAGGACCGGCGGAGAAGTGAATCCAAAGCGTTGGGAAGATAGACACAGAGGGAGGAGCCGGCTCCCGGCAAGCTGCAGAGCATGAGAGCACAAAATTCAAACTTTTAAAAGTCTGCTCCACTGAGGGACACCACTGCAGAGGCTAAGCGGGGGTGGGGCTCTTGTGGGGACAGTGTGGTCTCAGGTCCCGTGGGCTCACTGAAGTATTGGAGGTGTCTGAGTGAAGCAGAGCTCACAGGTATCAGAACAGGGAAGCCAGCTAGAGAGATGGAGCCAAGGAGTGAGCCCTCAGCTTGGGGTTACCTTAAACTGTGATCCGTGGTACAACTGGACCACTGCTCTTTGAGTAGGCACCCCACAAGTGGCAGATCCGGGGAGACTCACCTTCCTTCTCTGGAGGCAGGAATGTGTTGGGTTTGGAGACTCCAAATGGGGCTGTGCACCTGAGAGAGAAACGCTCCGTCACAGGCTGGGTGAGCTCAGAGCCCGGCTGGAAACCAGGGAGATGGGAGTGATTGAGCACTTTTCTCCAAGGACACACTCAGGAGTGGGGCCCTGAGCTCTCAGCTCCTCCAGGCCGGTGATTGGGAGACCGCCATTTTCATTCCCATCCTCTGGAACTCTACGGAAAGCGCTCAGGGAAGAAAAGCTACCAAGAGTGAACAGAAGCAGATTACATAACCTGGCCCCTGGCAAGGGTAGGGCAATTCCACCTCAGGCAAAGACATTTGAGAATCACTGCAACAGGCCCCTCCCATAGAAGATCAGCAAGAACATCCAGCCAAGACCAAGTTCACTAATCAAAACAGTGGAATTCCAGAGCAGGGGAAAGCAAAGCATGGAATTCATGGCTTTCTACCCATGATTCTTTAGTCTTGCAAAGTTAGTTAATTTTTTTAATTTTATTTTTTTCTTATTCTAATTTTTATAACTTTTCCTCTCTCCTCTTTTAACATTTTTAAAATAGTTTATCTTAACAACACCTTTCTAAAAAAAATCTTTTTAAACCTTCATTATTATAGTCATATTTTATCCTTCATTGTATCCAACTTTATTTTTTGTATACTTATGAAGTTTTTCTTATAAAAAATTTTGGAATATGATTTTTTCCAATAGATCAAAATATACCCTAAATCTAACACATGGCTTTTAGTCTCCAGCCTGAGGAAATTCTCTCCACTTTCTTTTTCTTTCTTTTTTCAACCAACTTACCTTATCAAACCCTTTTTTAGAATTTTTTTCTATTTTCATCTTTACAGTCATATTCCATCTGTTCATCATTTTTACTCTTATTTTGGTGTGTGAGTATATATATATATATATTCTCCCTCTTTAAAATTTTGAGAGGTAGTTTCTTCTAGGAGACCAAAATACACCCAAATTCAAGTGGGTGGCTCTGTTCTATTCATCAGTCTAATATATATATGTTTTTCTTTTTTTAATTTCTTTTTAGTCCCTTTCTCCTCCTCCCCCCCCCCCCACTTTGGGGTCCCTTCTGATTTGGTTAGTGTGCATTTTTCTGGGGTCTTTGCAACCCTTTTAGTATTTTATTCTCTCATTCATATATTCTTATCTGGATAAAATGACAAGGCTGAAAAACTCACCACAAAAAAAAAAAAGAACAAGAGGCCGTACCCAAGGCTAGAGACCTAATCAATATGGACATTGATAATATGTCAGATCTAGGATTCAAAATGACGAGTCTCAGGGTGCTAGCTGGTCTCAAAAAAGGCATGGAAGATATAAGAGAAACACTATTTGGAGAAATAAAAGCCCTTTCCAAAGAAATAAAAGAACTACAATCTAACCAAGCTGAAATCAAAAAACCTATTAATGAATTGCAATAAAAAATGGAGGCTCTTACTGCTAGGATAAGTGAGGAAGAAGAGAGAATTAGTGATAATAGAAGACCAAATGACAGAGAATAAAGAAGCTGAGAAAAAGAGAGACAAACAACTACTGGACCACAAAGGGAGAATTCAAGAGATAAGTGATACCATAAGATGAAACAACACTAGAATAATTGGGGTTCCAGAAGAAGAAGAAAGAGAGGGGGCAGAAGGTATATTGGAGAGAATTATTGTACAGAATTTCCCTAATATGGCAAAGGGAACAAGCATCAAAATCCAGGAGGCACGGACAACCCCCCCTCAAAATCAATAAAAATATGTCCACACCCCATCATCTAATAGTAAAACCTAGAAGTCTTAGTGTCAAAGAGAAAATCCTGAAAGCAACCTGGGACAGGAAGTCTGTAACATACAATGGTAAAAATATTAAATTGGCAGCAGACTTATCCACAGAGACCTGGCAGGCCAGAAAAAACTGGCATGATATATTCAGAGCAGTAAATAAGAAAAACATGCAGCCAAGAATACTATATCCAGCTAGGCTATCATTGAAAATAAAAGGAGAGATAAAAAGCTTCCAGGACAAACAAAAACTACAAGAATTTATAAACACCAAACCAGTCTTACAGGAAATATTGAAAGGGATCCTCTAAGCAAAGAGAGAGCCTAAAAGTAGTAGACCAGAAAGGAACAGCAAAAGTATTCAGTAACCTTATAGGCAATAATGGTAATAAGGCAATAACCTTATAGGCAAGTAAGTCACCTTATAGGCAATAATGGCACTAAAATCATATCTTGCAATGTTACCTTGAATGTAAATGGGATAAATGCCCCAATCAAAAGACACAAGTTATCAGAATGGATAAAAAACTAAACTCATCAATACATTGTCTACAAGAAACTCATTTTAGACCCAAAGACATCTCCAGATTTAAAATGAGGGAGTGGAAAACAATTTACCATGCTAATGGACATCAAAAGAAACCTGGGGTGGCAATCCTTATATCAGATAATTTAGATTTTAAGCCAAAGACATAATAAGAGATGAGGAAGGATACTATATCATATTCAAAGGGACTGTCCAACAAGAAGATCTAACAATTTTAAATATGCCCCCAACATGTGAGCACCCAACTATATAAGCCAATTAATAACAAAATCAAGAAACACATCAACAATAATACAATAATAATAGGGGACTTTAATACCCACTCACTGAAATGGACAGATCGTCCAAGCAAAAAATCAACAAGGAGATAAAGGTTTAAATGACACACTGGGCCAGATGGACTTCACAGATATATTCACAACATTCCATCCCAAAGCAACAGAATACACATTCTTCTCAAGTGCACATGGAACATTCTCCAGAATAGATCACATCCTGGGTCACAAATCAGGTCTCAACAGGTACCAAAAGATTGGGATCATTCCCTGCATATATTCAAACCAGAATGCTCTGAAGCTAGAACTCAGTCACAAGAGGAAAGTTGGAAAGAACTCAAATACATGGAGGCTAAAGAACATCCTACTAAAGAATGAATGTGTCAACCAGGAAATTAAAGAAGAATTTAAAACATTCATGGAAACAAATAATAATGAAAACACGACTGTTCAAAATCTACAGGACACAGCAAAGGCAGTCCTGAGAGGAAAATATATAATGATACGAGCCTTTCTCAAGAAACAAGAACAACCTAACCCTACACCTAAAGGAGCTGGAAAAATAACAGCAAAGAAAACCAAACCCAGCAGGAGAACATAAATAATAAAGATCAGAGCAGAAATCAAAGAAATAGAAACAACAACAACAAAAAACCACAGTAGAACAAATCAACAAAACTAGGAGCTGGTTCTTTGAAAGAATTAATAAGATTGATAAACCCTTGGCCAAACTTATCCAAAAGAACAAAGGACCCAAATTAATAAAATCATGAATGAAAGAGGAGACATCACAACCAACACCAAAGAAATACAAACAATTATAAGAGCATATTATGAGCAACTATACACCAGCAAATTTGACAACCTGGAAGAAATGGATGCATTCCTAAAGACATGTAAACTACCAAAATTGCACCAAGAAAAAGAAAACCTGAACAACCCATAACCAGTAAGGATATTGAAGCAGTCATCAAAAATCTCCCAACAAACAAGAGCCCAAGGCCAGACAGTTTCCCAAGAGAATTCTACCAAACATTTAAAGAAGAATTATTACCTATTCTTCTTGAAACTGTTCCAAAAAATAGAAATGGAAGAAAGACTTCCAAACTCATTTTATGAGGCCAGCATTACCTTGGTCCCAAAACCAGACAAAGACCCCATCCAAAAAAAAAAAAAAGAATTACAGACCAATATTCTTGATGAACACAGATGTGAAAATTCTCACCAAAATACTACCCAATAGGATCCAAAAGTACATTAAAAGGATAATTCGCCATGACCAAGTGGGATTTATTCCAGGGTTGCAAGGTTGGTTCAACATCCACAAATCAATCAATGTAATACAATACATTAATAAAAGAAAGAACAAGAAAAATATGATACTCTCAAAAATGCTGAAAAAGCATTTGACAAAGTATAGCATCTTTTCTTGATCAAAACTCTTCAAAGTATAAGGATAGAGGGTACTTACCTCAATATCATCAAAGCTATCTATGAAAAAAACCACCGTGAATATCATCCTCAATGGAGAAAAACTGAGAGCTTTTCCACTAAGGTCAGGAACACGGCAGGGATGTTCATTATCACCACTGCTATTCAACATAGTACAAGAAGTCCTAGCCTCTGCAATCAGACAACAAAAAGAAATTAAAGACATCCAAATTGGCCAAGAAATCAAACTATCACTCTTTGTAGATGAAAAGATACTTTATGTGGAAAACCCAAAAGACTGTACTCCAAATCTGCTAGAACTTGTATAGGAATTCAGTAAAGTGTTAGGATACAAAATCAATGCATAGAAATCAGTTGCATTTCTATACACCAACAACAAGAGAGAAGAAAGTGAATTTAAAGAGTCAATCCCATGTACAATTGCACCCAAAACCATAAGATACCTAGGAATAAACCTAACCAAAGAGGAAAAGAATCTGTACTCAGAAAACTATAAAGTACTCATAAGAGAAATTGAGGAGGACACAAAGAAATGGCAAAACATTCTATGCTCATGGGTTGGAAAAAAATATATTGTGAAAATGTCTACGCTACCTAGAGAAATTTACACATTTAATGCAATCCCTATCAAAATACCATCAACTTTTTTCCATGAAATGGAAAAAATAATCCTAAAATTTGTATGGAACCAGAAAAGACCTTATATAGCCAGAAGAATGTTGAAAAAGAAAGCCAAAGTCAGTGGCATCACAATTCCAGACTTTAAGCTTTATTACAAAGCTGTCATCATCAAGACAGTATGGTACTGGCACAAAAACTGACACATAGATCAATGGAACAGAATAGAGAGCCCAGAAATAGACCCTCATCTCTATGGTCAACTAATCTTCAACAAAGCAGGAAAGAATGTCCAATGGAAAAAAGACAATCTCTTCAACAAATGGTGTTGGGAAAATTGGACAGCCACATGCAGAAGAATGAAACTGGACCATTTCCTTACACCACACATAAAAATAGACTCTAAATGGATGAAAGTGCTCAATGTGGGAAAGGAATCCATCAAAATCTTTGAGGAGAACACAGGCAGCAACCTCTTCGACCTCAGCCGCAGCAACTTCTTCCTAGAAACATCACCAAAGGCAAGGGAAAGCAAGGTCAAAAATGAATTATTTTCAAAGGATCTTCTTCCTTTGCTTTTACACAGCAAAGGAAATAGTCAACAAAACCAAAAGAAAGCCGACAGAATGGGAGAAGATATTTGCAAATGACATATCAGATAAAGGGCTAGTGTCCAAAAGCTATAAAGAACTTATCAAACTCTACACCCAAAGAACAAAGAATCCAATCAAGAAATGGGCAGAAGACATGAACAGACATTTCTGCAAATAGACATCCAGTTGGCCAACAGACACATAAAAAAGTGCTCCACATCACTCGGTATCAGGGAAATGCAAATCAAAACCACAATGAGATACCACCTCACGCCAGTCAGAATGGCTAAAATTAACAAGTCAGGAAATGACAGATGCTGGCGAGGATGTAGAGAAAAGGGAACTCTCCTACTTGGTTGGTGGGAATGCAAGTTGGTGCAGCCACTCTGGAAAACAGCATGGAGGTTCCTCAAAAAGTTGAAAATAGAGCTACAACCTAGCAATCACACTCCTGTATATTTACCCTAAAGATACAAATGTAGTGATCCGAAGGGGCACATGCACCCAAATGTTTACAGCAGCAACGTCCACAATAGCCAAACTATGGAAAGAACCTAGATGTCCATCAACAGATGAATGGATTAAAAAAAGGTGGGTTATATATACAATGGAATACTATGCAGTCATCAAAAGAAATGAAATCTTGCCATTTGCAACGGCGTGGATGGAACTAAAGGGTATTGTGCTGAGCGAAATAAGTCAATCAGAGAAAGACAATTCATATGATCTCCCTGATATGAGGAATTTCAGAGGCAAAATGAGGGGCTTGGGGAGTAGGGAAGGAGTAAAATGAAACAAGATGGGATCAGAGGGAGACAAACCATAAGAAACTCTTAATCTCACAAAACAAACTGAGGGTTGTGTGGGGCGTGGGGGGAGGGAGTATGGAGAGAGTGGTTGGGTTATGGACATTGGGGAGGGTATGTGCTATGGTGAGTGCGGTGAAGTGTGTAAGCCTGATGATTCACAGACCTGTACCCCTGGGGCAAAAAATACATTATATGTTAATTTAAAAAATTAAAAACAACAACAACAACAAGACTGAGACCTTGCCAGTTTGTTCGCAAAGGTATAAAACCTTAGAGCCCAGGAGTGAGGCCCTGTCTTCGTATTTGTATCCTTCATGCACTGGGCATAGCAGAGTCGGGATTAAAAGAAAACATCCAGGAATGAGTGATATCACGCAATGTAACTCTCAGATGCCCAAAGTCTGCCCAGTCAGGTATGTCTTCTTTGGGGATGGCCTGATTCCAGGATGTGTACATTGTTTGCACGCAACAAATCCCCATATAGAATAGAAATGTCACATGAATTATTTTATTTAGTTCATTGTAATCACACCTGAAGAACCAGGTTTCTGAAAACTAACAGAGGTGGAATCTCAGTCCAGAGGGGAGGACTTGCCCCAAATGCACCCAACGGAAGGGCCAACATGGTTTATCTGAGTCCTGTGTCCTCCAAACCCCTTGCCCAGCTGAGATCTGGGTTTGCTGCATATCTTTGCCTGAGGCCTGGATGTCAGACCTTCTGTCATGCATTCAAGTTCATACTGCTGCCTGATGAATCACCAGAGAAGGACCCAGAACAGGAAGAAAGGCTTTTGGAGCATTGGAACTTCCAGAGGAGCTACCTTACCAAGATCCCTGCAGCCAACAGCGCCGCAATTTATGGTAACCCGTGGAGCCTTTGCTGGGATTCTGAAGCAGACAATCCAGACCACAGCGGAGCAGCCAAACAAATGTGGCACGCCACCGTGAAACCCTAGTGATCAGCTTTGCCATCAACACCAGCATCATTATCAGCATCACCACAACCCTGCCACAGACGCATGTGCACAAACATACACATGTATGCACACACACTCGTGCATGCACGTGCACACACATGCGCATACATCTCTCAGATCCTCTGAATGGAGGATGTCTGAACCCCTAGCCCTTACCCATGGCTCTCAGCTGGACCTGCACTGGACTCCTAGGACTACTGGCATCCCCCTCCCCCACCCCCCCTCACCCTCACCCTGGATCCTTACTTTCTCTAGGGTGTACTGTTGATAATCACCTCTGGCCCCAAACACTGCAATGTAGGGGCCAGACAACAAAAACAAAGCAAGTCAAACATTCTCAGACAAATGGCTTTATCGCTAATACTTCCTAAATGAAATAACAAACATGAGCAAGGGTCTGAACATTCATTTGGCACTTTTGACAGAAAAGACAGAATGATAAATGGTCAAAAAGAGCCGATAACACTTGCAGTCCTCATAATGAAATAGAAGGTGGTTCGATCTGACACAGCTGTTTCAATCACCCCCCAAAGATCACTTCACCCAACAGAGTATCCCTGGATTGATCTGTTTGCCTGTCTGTCTGTCTGTCCAGGGGGATGGATTGAGTCATGACAACTTGTCAGTTTTGTGTTAAAGCAGAACCCTAAGTAGCCACATGTTTTGGGACATTTAACAAGAAAGGTTTTCTCTTCTTATTTTCTTGTTTTTAAGAGAAGATGCCCAAGATAAGGCAGTGAGGGACGGAACCATTAAGAGTCCCAAACGGGCTTTGGTCTCACTGAACCCAAGACAGGTAGCAAACCCTGGAAGGAAGAGCTGCTGAAAATTGCTGGGTTTTATGACCCTGAGCACACCTGGCCACACTGTTCCCCTTCCCATTAAATTCCCCTTTCCCAAGCTCACAGACATGGTCCTCGGGGGTCCTGGGACGATGGGCACAATTTGCACTAGGCGGGCCCCTCGTTCCCACGCCGTGGGGGAAGGGTCCCCGAGCTGGCTTTGAATGATGAAAGCCTCCAAGCAGCCTGCTCCTCGGCACCCCCCCCCTTGCTTGGGAGGGGTCACGCAGACAGGCTGGGCTTTGAAAATGCAGGGGGCTGTCTGCCTCCAGAAGGTGGGTCCAGCCGCCGGGGAGACCCGCCAGCTCAAAGACAAGCCCCCGAACCACACGGGGGAGTCTCCTCCCGAGTCCTCTTAAAACTCAGACTCGGAAGAGATGGCGGTGGTCCGACCGCTGCTGCACATGGAGGACGGACATTCATCACACTGAAGGGCCAGCGAGGCTGTTGTTTTGATCTCCTGTTTACATAGCTCTGGCCTCTGCGGCGTTCCGAGGAATTTGTGTCCCATGCAGCCTGGGCACCCCCCGGGGACCGCAACCGCCGCCTTGTGTCCGTTCCACCACATGTGTTTGTGCAGCTTTGGCCGCCTCCGCTCACAGGACGCGATGGCCCTGGCGGGCTCGCGCTGGGGAGCAAGTGCACTTGCTGGAGGAGGCGCGGGGCCCTCACATCTGCGCCCCGCAGGGAGCCCGCGTGGCTCGCGGGGTGCAGCCTCCATCTTATAAACAATAGTCAGGGGGTGGGGCTTTGTTCCCCTCCTTCTAGACTCAAAGCACGGAGCGTCACTTCGTCTCCCCAGATGGAGCAACCCAAAGTTAGGTTAGAAAATGAGAGCCTAACGTGGTTGAATGCCGAGGCCTCCGCCTCGCGAGCGAGGACCCAGCCGACGCCCTGAGGTCACGCGGGCGCGGAGACTGGTGTTACGGGAATTGTAGAGTGGAGTCTGATCCCGATTCCGACCCTTTCCTCCGAATGCCCTTGTTATTCCAAGTTTAAAACTGTCATCCCCAGCTCCTGTTGGGACCCCTTTCCCGGGCTTCCCATCCCGCATGCTCCATTTCATTCCCTCGGAGGGGCCGTTGTGGGATGCAAAGCTCTACATGTGTGGGGCCTCGGAGACAAAGCTCCAGTGTCTTTCCTGCGGCCACAGGGCTTAGCTGGTCTCCCGTTGTGGGAACATCCAGACCTGCAGACAGGCTTAGTGTTTCCTCCTTCAGATGGCGTCCTGCCCTAAGCCCAGCGCTCAGAATCCAGCAATCAAAAGCAGATGTGCTATCATGGAATCCGAAGCTCTGGGGTTGGATGTGACCTTTACGATCACACCGAGTTCATCCCCGAGGGCCCTGCTCCAGGCTGTTCTGTGAAACCTCCCCCACCTATTCACCCAGACAAGTTTTAAGTATCTGGATTACAGACATTTCTACTCCAGTCCAGAAATGAGGAAATGCTCTTATTCCCTTAAGAGTCTGATCACTTACCATCTTCAACCTGATTTCTGTGTCTCTTTGAACTTTAATATCCCCTCGGCACCATGGCAGTCTATGTATTTAGGAACACCAGCGAAAGGTGAATGCCGGTGGAGTTTGAAAAGAGTCAAGATTTCTTTGAACTCCATGAGTCCCTTTTGTAGGCACCCACTTCTTCCTGAAAACTCTAATGAAACTTTTGTACTACCTATCATCTTTGTCAACAGTAAGCATTTTACTTAGCACCTACTGCATATTGATTAAAGTTGACACTGGGTAGAGAAGGTGGGGCCGCTATACAAACATATGTTAAAAATATCATGTGTGGCCCCCAAGCAGCACATGAGAGACAGACAGATGCAAACATCTTTGGCACTCACGTGATAGGAAACGCAAATAAGAACTATGACAGAAGCAGTGATTTCTACCCAGGCACAGTAGAAACATTTCAAGGAGAAAGTGACTTTTGACATTACAGCTGAAGGTAAGCCAGACTGTCACAGGTAGAAAATTCACCCGTGAAGGATGCTTTCCAAACAAGGAAAGGACACATACATGGTAGCTGAAGCAATCAAGAACATTCTGCCGTTACCGGGAATTAGAAGAAGTGACTGAGATTGGGGAAGAACGTGGGGGTTGATGACGGGTCAGCTGAGTCATGTCCAGACTCTGGAGGGTCTTGTGGCTCAAGGAGCTGGATGTTCATCTCATCCACTGCTCTTACCCTCCAGATGGGTGGCCTGTCCATCGTGTCAAGGCTGTGGGAAGAAATGGCTGGTGGCCTTAACAACAGTGAGGAGGCCACAGCTTCTTTTCTTGGCCACTTGTTCCTTTAGGTGAAGAAAGAAGGCCTTCCGAGGCATGTTTCCATCCTCTTTGAAGGCCAGTTCAAATGGGGCCTGCCCCACTCTCTGATCCCTCCCTTCCCACAAGGCCAGTGAGGCTTCTTTCCCTCTACCCTCACAGACACTCTATATGCTTCTACTAAGGCACTGAATCCGTCTATCATGATGACTTATGGGCCCACCTGTCCTCTTCACTTAAGTGAGAATTTGTCAAGTGAGGGATGGTTTCTTCCTCTTCACACCTCACAGGGTCACTTAGGACAGTGTTAGAGAGGCTCATTTATTCAGAATCACTTAGCGTACAGGAAGAACAAAATAACATTCATATGGGGGTCATGAGGTGAGAGACTGGGGGGTGAAGAGGATGCCACTTTCTCTCTCCAATGGAGCCTTGAGGTCATAAATGTGAGAAATTGCTGGAGCCTTGGGGAGTCAAATCACTAACAGAATAAGACCATTATTAATGGGGCTCTGGTCCTCCTCCCATGGGTTCTTCCAATGAAGAGTGGCTCTGAAAGTATATAATGGCCACTCTTCCCAATCCAAAAATAAACATGGAATGAATGCCTGGAAATTCAGCTCCAGTTCAGCCTCAGTGATCTTGGGTGGATTGCAAACATTCATTAAGTAATTTCTAGGGTCAAGACAGTCAGCTGGCTACCATGAAGAGTGGGAGATGAATTAATCGGGTTCAGATCAAGTTTCAAAGTCCCTATAAAGGGCAGATAGAACCCTAGGGAGTGCCAAGAAGGAAATGCTTGTCTCCAGCTTGAGAGAAAGAGTTGGGGCCTAAACTATGGCAGAATGTGCCTGTATTCTTCTAAACCATTGTCCTCTTATGCCGTGATACTATTATGTTAGCTGGGAGATGGCTCTGTAGGGCGTGAGAAAATAAATCACAAATCCAGGTGGTAGAATTGATAGATACAAATGAAAACTGCCATTGGGTACTGATTTAAATTAATCTTAAACCTGGGTTTCTTAATGTCTGTGCTATTGATATTCTGGCCTGGTTGACTTTTTGTTGACCACTTGGTATGGTAGAGTGTGGAGGAGTACCCCTGACCTCTTCCCCAAGAGATGTCAGTAGTCTCCCCACGCCGGTTATGACATCCAAAACAAATACTGCCAAATGTCCCCTCCGCTGAGAACCACTTCCTTAAGCCCAGTCAGATAGCGTGCCCACCTCTCCCAGATGCCCCTCATTCCCAACAGATGCCCCTGCATGCCTTCATCTGTTATTCACTCCGGCTCAGACAATACCCAAGCACAACACATGCTGTCCCCACTTGCTCTCAGATGTCCCTCCTCCTAGTCATCACAAGCAGGGTGGCCCTTTGCTCACTCAGCTCTGGGTTCCTGTGGACAACATCCACATGCATTCTGATGTCACCAACCCCGTCCAAGATCACCGCTCCTGTCACTTGCCCTCTGTGTTCACTCCCATGGCACAACATCCAGTTGAAGTGGCCTTCCCTTGCCTGGATGTCTCCCACGTTGATTCTTAGTATATTCCACATTCTGGATCCTTCGAAAGAAGGACCTTCCAGGTCTCAGCTTCCATCATCTGTAAGCCAGCAATTCGAAAGATCTGGTTAGGGGCACAGGGGTAGCTCATTCGGTTGGCATCTGCCTTCGGCTTGGGTCATGATCCCAGGCTACCTGTTCAGTGGGAAGCCTGCTTCTCCCTCTCCTCCCCACTCATGCTCTCTGTCACTATTTCTGTCTCTCTCTCTCTCTCTCCGATAAATAAAATCAAAAGGAAGGAAATAAGGAAGGAAGGAAGGAAGGAAGAAAGGGAAAGAAAGATAGATCTGATCAAATTCCCATCAAGGTGTTGCCCAGCTGCAAGGCTATGAGGAAGGAAAGAAGGCAAGCATGAAGTCCCACACCAGTCATCCCCCACAATGGCCACTGTGTGCAGCTGAGCTCTCTGAGGAGTTCTGTGTGGCCTTTCCACGCAGAGAGGAGTCCTTAAACTCAGTCTGCCATTTGGGGACACCCAAACAGCCCACACATCTGTTAGATGCTTAGACCTGCAAACCAGGCCAGTTTTCCTACTAACATCTAAAGGCCATACGTGGTGGAAATCTGCATATTTTCATAGAAATCCTGGTGAAGCCTCCAGCTGGTTTGCATACATCATTGGTTTGCTCTATCAAGCCCCCCAAACAAGGGAGAAGCCATGCCTTCCTGTCATACTTTGACATTTCAATGGGGCATGGAGACTGAAAAGCCCTCAGTGTGTTTGCCAAGGACAGAGATTTATTTCAGAGAAATTAAGGGGCCATGAAGAGAACACTTAATAACCCTTAACAATTCCACACAGTGTGAGCTGAAGTCTCCCATGCCCTTCGAATCCAGTGGCTCGTGCTTACTCAGCTGAAATGCGTTCGCACCCCGAGTGCCAACAACAACAAAGAACGTGTCATCTTCTCAAACATTCCTGCTCTCCCCCATTCCTCCAGGTGGACAGCTACCGGGAGTCCCAGACCCTGTTCTCTGAAGGGACAAGAGGGAGCCCCAAGAGTTCCAGCTGCACCCACGACAAAGGAGGCAAAGGAGGCAAAGGTCCACCGCGTGCCAAGAAGGAGGAATGACACCAGCCGCACTTGGTGTCAAGTGGTCCGGCCACTCCTGGGGTGAGGAGAGCTGTAGCCAAAGGTGACTCGATAAGCAACGGATGTCATGTGGGGCTTGGGTACCTGGTTCAAGACCCTTGTTGCGAATATTCCTGATGCCCTTCAAACCTTGGTCTCCTCATCTGGAAAATGGGGCCATGCTGCTGTTAATAGCAATCCCGACATCACACAGCCATGTGATGATGAAGTAGGACACACAGTATGCGTGCGATGATTGCAACCCCAGGAATACCAGGGCTTGATTGGTTACTACATGCATCGTGTTTTAGGTGGATGAGGCCCCTGAACCCTCCCATAGCATTCGTGTTCTTGCTCAGGGCCAAGGCACAGTGTTCACCAACCCAGAGAAGCAGATCCGAGGGCTGCCAGGCACACAGTCCTCCTGGGCTTGGGGACAGATCCCAAGTGGGCTTCTCCCCAGCATGTGGCAGAATCTCCAGCTGGTTCCACCAGAGCACAGAAACCCTTTCTCTTCTCCTCTTACTCTTGGTTTGAACCATCGCTAAATGAAAACAAAATAGAAACTGTCACTTTATTGTTGTGAGTTACGAGTTGTAAGGACCCAGTTTAAGACTGGAAATGGAATCTGATTCCACTTCCCAGACCAGACCCAGATACTACTAGAATTGTTCTCCCTCACCCGGAGCTGTGAAAATGGCCTGAATGATGTGTGCCTCTGTGTCTTTATCTCCAAAGTGGAATTTAAGTTCCTGGCCATTTTTATTAGAAAACTGGAGGATTTGTTTGGAGGACCCACCCCGAGTCCTGCCCTTGACTATTAGGTACCCTTTCTTTGAACTTCTTTACCATATGGGAGCAAAAACCCAGAGTCAATGTCTCTGTGAAGCATTTAGAGAACTGTAGAGATAGCAAAAGGTCTAGAGATTCACTGATAGTTGGAAGTGGGACTTAGAAAGTCTACTATGGCTGTTTGCTTGAGGGAGGACACAAGTGCTTCCCTGGCTGTACAATAGTGAGGTAGCATTTCATCTGACCCATGCAGGTGCAGGTAGAAACGGAAGAAATTCAAAGCAAGACAATAGGGTGCTAGTCACAAAGGGAAACATTTCCAAACTCGAGACCAAACCTCCTGGGCTGCTCATAGGCAGTGCTGGGGGCTCTCAACGATGATGAAGGTGATGACTGCCAGTCCCGGAGTCCTTTGGGGGTTGTGTGGAGGAGAGATGGAGGCCTTGAAGGCAGTCAGTTTCACTGGCTGGAGGCTAAAATCCAAAAATGAGCTGTTAGGACGTCTGAGCTCACTGTGATGCACATATGAGTAGCTTTTGAGTAGACAAAGGAGCTATGCCAGGCTCCCTGCTGAGCTCAAAAAGAAGCTGTTCTCTATCCCCAGCACCAGAGCCTCTCAGGCTGAGGCATGGAACCAGCCCTGTTCTTGCCCTCTCTTTGCACCCAGATAGAGACATCTGGAAACTAGGACTTCAGGAGAACTGAAGTTATTCTATACCCTGGAGGGACAGATGCCATGCATAACCCCAGGTTTCCAGCTAGACCTTCCCTGGGCTAAAACAACAGAACAGAAAAGTTCCTACAAGTGTCCCTCCCCTCAAAACATGTTTCATTTAAAATAATAACAGTAATAATAAATAACAGGAACACGGTCCTGGGAGAATATTACAAGGATGTGATCCAATAAGAAAAGGGTGGAAAATCATAGAACTTTGAAAATCCAAGGCATTCTATAGGATATTGAGTGACATGGATGTTCCCATATTTCCCCATCTTCCTTTTTTAATAAGAATTCCCCAAACCACACTTTAGAAATGTAGCGAGGATAAAAATATGATTAAAAAAAAAAACAATTGCCAAAACGCATTATGTTGGGATATGTCATAAGATGATCAGCAGCAGCTCAGGGACATATAAGCAACCAGAGCCTTAGGAAATGTTCTGTGTTTGCTCTAGGAATGTTGCTAAGGGTTTTGTCCCACGGTCACCTCTAACAGGGTCACTGAGAAATATTTCTGTTAAGCCTCAGCACCAGGAATAGCTGTGACTATCCTGAGCCACTGACTTAAGTTTCCTCTATGTGCACTCTGACACATAAATGATTATGTTACCCTCTTTCCACTTGTTGCTAGGAAACTTAAAGCCAACTATGTGGTCTATCTCTGGCTGGGTTACAGTATCTCCTGGAATGCATTCTACCTGCCAATATAACTTTTGTGCTTCTCTAGTTTCCTTATCCATGCTCTCCCTGTGCTAGTTTCTTAACGAATATTTTTATATACGACCATATTATATTTTGAGCGGTCACTTTAAATCCTTTTAAGAACATCAAGAAGTCGAACATTGAGTAAATAGATACAAATAACAGTTTATGTTTATAAAATCGACAATCGAAGGGAGACTGAGAATGTGTAAGTTCAGTGAGTACACACAGCATGAGCTGGACTGTGCAGGACATCATCGTTAGCAATCCTGGACTGATCACCGTGATATCGTGAGCCATTCCAAACACATTTTAGGAATCATGACTGACAGGAAGTACCAAACAAATGCGGTTAATCTGGAAAAGTAAAGCCTTGGGAGAAGATTCAAAGAAGCCTTGGGATTCTTGAAGAGCCATCGCATGGAAAAAAGAATGCACTTATTCTATTTCGATTCAGTCACCAGAATTAGAATGAGTGATTGGCAGCCGAAGACAGGGACAGATCTGAGATCAATGTAAAGAGAAGTTCTAACCAGGATGTCTGTGGAACAAAGGGGTCTCTGTGCTCTGCTGGGGAGCGCTGAAACTCGAGGAAGCAGAGCCTGCATTGCAGGGGAGGGGCTCCCGCAGTGCCCCGGGGGGGGATTGGAGTCGTAGTTTCAAGGTTCTCTTTCCAGTGGGGGGGGCTCCAGACCCCATCACCCTGCCAGCTCAGTGACTCTAAGCACATTGTTTTCCTCCATGGGTCTCATCATGCTCCACCAAACGGCAGGTTGAAGATCCTGAAGGCTTAACCTGCTAGGTGTCCCTTAATCGCAGAGAACTCTTTATTACGAACGATACCTTTTCCTAAAGGAAAACTTTGCCAGATATACCGGGTAAAGGGCCCTTGTGAGAACTAGACCGTTCTGCATCAGGATGATTGACAGGTGCTGGATCGGCCCCTTGTGCTGTCTGCAGCTCAGCCCCGTCCCCGGCTCCCTCAGGACAAGGAAGAAAAACACACGTCCCTCCACGGCACATCGCAGGGAAAGGCAAGGTTCATTCGTAACTGCGCGGGACCAACCTGGTGCAGGCCGGGCCCGGGGAATTAAGGAAAACAAACGCAGGCGGACTCACTCCGGCCTCGCACGGATGAAGAACAGAGGAAATGAAGTCAGGAGGGTTCCCGTGTGTTTATTTCAGAGCTGACAGAGCATCGTCCGAACTCCACCGAGTTTCTGATTTATAAAGTATTTTTATTATACTACCTATTTTATATCATATTGGAGTCTCAACTCTTTGAGCCCGAAAAATAAACAACAACCCCTCAGGAGCCTGTGGTCTAGGTAGAAGAGTATAAACTCTTACCACCCTCCTGCTCTGGACCAAGCTTTCTGCCAAAAGGCGACCTGGGCTTTCGGATTTCTGGAGCTGGCCTCTGGGCACGGGGAAGGCGAGGTTCACACAGAACACAAATAAATGTTAGCTTTCAAAAGCCGAAGGGTTTAAGGTTTGTTTGACAAAAACCAACAAAAACACTGTTGCCTGCTGCTATAGAAAATGTGTGCTTCCTATTTTGGCTCGCGGTGGCTACACAGCTCTCCTTTGGCCCAGCTCAGCCCACAAGCCGGCAAGACAGTAGGGCCCGGGTAATCCTGGGACGACAGCCGGGAAGAGGAGGCCAGCCGTGCAGCTCTGCCTGCCTCCCGTGCTTACTTCACGTTCCTTTTCTTTTCTCAAAGAAGCAATTCTTCCACTTGAGCGGATGCCAGTTCCAACGGAGAGCTCGCCTGGGGCATTTCTGGCTCCAAATAGCTGAACTAAGTTATTGTTAGCAGTGAATTAGTAAGGTTTTATGCTAAACATGTGTTACTGACTTCCAGTGTGCCCCTCCCTCAGTGTGTACCTGGGAGATTTCTGGGTGCTGTCTCCTAATTGGCCCCCGGTGTGTGGAGGTGCCCAGGACTCTGCTGGGGGCTCAGCCAGGCTACCCCACAGAGTGGGGGCTGGGGTGCCCATGAAGTAGCCACACTTTTCAACCTCAGCTCTCCTCTTACGGAAGGATTTGGGCACCCGCGTTCTGCTCTTCAGCTCATCTAGCAAATTCCTATTTATCTTCCCCGAACAGATTAAAAGCTCACAGTCAGAATGCTTACAACCTCTAATGGGGTGAGGGCATGTCTATCTGGACATATGGCCTGGGACCCAGGCATTTCCCTAGCCCAGTGCTGGCCCCAAAACTGTCCCCAGGGGAAGCCTGCTGAATGACAAAGCACAGAACGAACACAGGAGAAACGCAAGGCGTAAGTGATACAGGTGTGGAATGATCTGCAGCTCCTGCAAAGGCAAAGACATCCAACAATCTAACCAGCCTCAGCTTCCTGTCCTAGGACGCTTGCCCTCAATTTTACACCAGAATCTTGCACCCTGTCCTTAAACACCGGTTCCCCATAAC
Source organism: Mustela nigripes (assembly GCF_022355385.1). Classification (NCBI taxonomy): domain Eukaryota; kingdom Metazoa; phylum Chordata; class Mammalia; order Carnivora; family Mustelidae; genus Mustela; species Mustela nigripes. The sequence goes on from NC_081560.1 coordinate 154,223,824, forward strand.
CCCCCACCCCAGTCCCTGGCAACCACCATTTCATTTTCTATCTCTGTGATTTTAACTGCTCTAAATACCTCGTATCAGTGAAATCACACAGTATTTACCCTTTTGTAACTGGCTTATTTCACTCAATAGAAGGTCCTCAAAGGTATGAACCTTCCCCCACACACACCTTCCCGTGCGGGATGGAGACAGTGACTCCCTCTCTGGGCGGTCCCTCTCGTCCGTCCTGCATCCTGGAAGCTGGAAGGAGGCCTGACTGGGTTTTTTGGATGGCTGAATGGTGCCTCATTATGCTGTGAGCTAAACTATGCTTATAAAAATGGGATTTTGCTGTATAACTATGGAAAATACAAGCTTAAGCACATAGGCATTTCCCCATTCATGTTAGAAGGTCAAGTTGGTTAAAAAAGAAAAGACTGGGCAGATCAGCTGGTGGCCCAATTAGAAAGCTCAAGAGACTTTCCAAGCCTATGTTTTCACTCTCCCCAATGAGGAAAAGGGGCAGCTAAAGCTGTGTATAGCCTGAGGGGCTGGGAACAATGCGTGGGCCATCTGGACCCGCCTCTAATGGAAGCCTAGGCGTCTCACTCCTTGGAGCCGCCAGCCTGAGGAGAGGCAAAGAGGAAACCTGTGTTTCCATAGTCTCCAGGTGCCAATGTGGCCCACCCAGCCACTGGGGGCCCAGCTGGGAATGACTGCAGATGGTGGGTGAGACCAGAAGCCTCTTAATCACACTTCTGAGCCTGCCCTCTCTTTTCTCTTTTCTGCCTTGCGGGAGCCCTTTGCTCTCTCCTAGCTGAGGGTGGTAAAAACTCCCCAGCATCTCCTCATATCTTTATTCCGCTGTGGCCTGTGAGCTGTGGACCCAAAGCAGGACCATTAAGGGCTGGACACAGCTGGATGAGCTGATGGGGAAAAGCCCCTCCCCCTGCAGCCCCTTGCAGGCTCCAAGTGGCCAGGCCAGCCACCCCTAGGATCCCAGGGTGGATGGCCACGAGGTGGGGCAAAAAGCAGGCCTTGGCGTGATGGCCTGACCCAGCTTGGTCCTTGAGCTCCCCTGTTCTCCGCAGGTGACTCCTAGGGGAGATGTAATGGAACACAGGCCTCCGAGATCCGGGACACCTGGGTTTGAAATGGGGAGTGAGACGCTCAGGGGAGCAAACACCAGGGGGAAGGGGAGTTGGGGAAGCACCAGACATAAAAGGACCACCTCTCAAGGAAGACCCACCAGGTCTGTGTCCACCTGGCGAGGTGGGCCTGGGGAAGGCCTAGGGGCAAGGACCCGAACGCTGGCATCCCTCAGCCCGAGTATGTCTGTCTGTCTCCTGAATCAAGCGGAGCCTCCGTTCTTGATTTCCTCAACCCAATCCACAAATTAAATCATGCTGAACTAATATCCCTAATATCCAAAAAATCCATCAACAAGAGTTCAGTGGTTGCTTGAAAATCATTCCCCCAAGGGAGTGGGTGTGTTTAAAAGTACTTCATAAATTATCTAAAAGGAAATCAGAATCTTTCTAGCTCTTAGGAAAGTCCTACAAAGACAGCAGGATACGGATGATCTCACACTGTGCGCGTGTGTATGCGCCAAAGCAAGTTGCACCCTAGTCCCCCGGCCAGTGGATCAGCATTTCAGGGGGAAACCCGACCCTCCCCATGGCCATTCCCTCCCCCTCCTCCCCACACTGAAATATTCACTGGCCATATTTGCAGGATCTTTTCTCTCTGCTTGTTTTCTTGATAAACAGTCTGTGGACTGTGTTTGAATTTGCTAATAGTTTCATTGCTTCATAGTTCCTGGGAAAACAATGCCATGGGGAGAACCTGAAAAATGAAGCTGGAAATAATTGAGGAGTGAATAAGGAGTTGGTTTGATTCTCACTCCTTGAATTCCAGGAAAATGGGGACGTGGCACAATCCCGTGCAGAACGAGCACCTGGCAGCCGGCCCAACACACAGTGGGCTCACCAGCAGGTCACCAGCTCCCTTGGTGACAGACAGCGGGACGCAGCAGCCACCCAGGCCCTGAGAGGCTCAGAGCCACAGGCAACCCACAGGACAGGCACAAGCTCAGCGCCTTCGGCCTGGGGTAAGGGTTCAAACTGGGATCCAGGCAGAAGGTCCAAACCGAAGGCCGTTTTTCTCAGAGGATTTGCTAAATTACCAGAGTGCTTTGCTCTTCTTTCCAGAGTTGGATTCTGGGCCTGGGGAGGGGAAGTCACACTTAGACGCCCAAGGACATCCTGGGGAAGAGAGGCAGGTGACTGGGCCTAGGACCTACTTCTGTCTCTTACCAGATATGTCACTGGGCCCCGTGGTCCTTCTGTTGGACCTGGTTCCCTCACCTGACAACAAGAGGAACAACGTGTGCCTTGGGAGCGTGCAGGCAGTCATGGAGAACATGTATGTAAACCCGGAAAACTTAGCAGCGAACAGCTGGACAAAGTCGGGTGCAGCAACAGCCCCGCATGCCCGGGGGCCTCCCTGAGGCTGAGGCCTCCCGACAAAACAGACACACTCTGAGTCGTCGGGAGCGAATAGCAGACAAACACCGGCCCAAACGCCCCTTCCTTGGCTGCCGTGAAGTCCCCCAAATGTGGACACGCCTCCGCGTGGGCCGATGTTTTGTTTCTCGTGCGTTTCCTTCATTTCTCTCTTTGAAGACCCACCAAGGGCTTTAGGAAGAGCCTGGATGGACGGAGTTGGGCCAAAGCCATCCCAGGCACGGAGAGGAGGACGAGAGTGGGGAGCAGAGGCCACGCGGGGGCCGCTCTGAGCTCTGGGACGAGAGGAGCCATCCGGCAGCGGGTGTCCCCCCTCTCCGCCCTGACTGGCGGGGTGGGAGTGCTACAGACCCGCAAGTGTCCACGGGGCTGGGTGGGACTGAATACATGACCAACCACGGTCCTTTGGTCCCCAAGCTCTGTCCGTGAAACTTCTCTGCACCCCTGAACTGATGCTCCCTACTGGAAGGTTTCCCCTTATCTTTGTGGGTCTGACAGGAGGGAGGAAAGAATACAGAAACCTGTAAGAGAGTCTTAACTCCAGGGAACAAACTGAGGGCTGCTGGAGGGGAGGGGGGTGAGGGAATGGGTTGACTGGGTGACGGGCATTAAGGAGGGCATGTGATGGAATGAGCACTGGGTGTTGTCCGTAACTGATGAATCACTAAACTGTACCTCCGAAACTAATAATACACTGGACATTAATTGATTTTAAATAAAATTTTAAAATAAAGAAAAAATAAAAGCAGATATAGTTAAAAAGAGAGAGAGAGAGAGAATATTGAAAACTAGGTCACTTTAAATAGAGTCCTCAGGCCAAGGCTAGTCTTGCCCCTCAGTCTCCTTCTAGAAGATTCTATATCTCTAGGTTTGTTTAATAGGTCTAGAATTCTTGTCTGTGCACCCAAAACATTGTGAAGATGGGTACAGAGTCACAGGGTGTCAGGCTCTTGAGAGAAGGGACCAAGTCTATCTTACCCATCACTGCTCTTCCGGGGCCCAGGACAGCATCAGGCACAGCACTCATGCTCAGTAAATGCATTGATCGGACAAATGGGCACTTGCGGGCCTCTCATCTCTTTAGGTCTCAGAACAGACAGCAGACACTGACCTGGGAGACCCTGCACAGACCTTTCCAGGCAGATCCTGGAATGTGACAACTAATGTCTTTCCACCTTCACCTCTTAACTCTCTTTAGGGAAACTGGACTATTTCCACTTTCTCTCTGGGTTTCTGCGGGCACTCAGCATGCTGTTCCTGCTTCCGCACATGTCGGGTGTGGAGGAGGCTGCCCCCATAGGGTCTGGGAACCTCCACTCTGAAGGGCTGGGGTCCCGGCAGACTGATAACCTTGGCAAACTGTCTTCTGTTTCTGTGCCAAAGAGCATCCAGGTTAAGAACTGCTATAAAAGTGCTCTCTTACCCACATTCATGTCAGCTGCCTAAGTAGTGATCCTGGGCTTCGTTTGGCAGATTAAACAAAGGATCCAGAACGTCCACCCCTGAATCTTGGGGGCTTGGAGTGGTGATGGGTGGTGGTTCAGTAGCCTCGATCCAGAGTAGAGAAGGACAGGTATGATGGGTGCCGCTGCTCCCATGTGCCTCAGGTCTGCATTCATCAAATGCTGTGAATGCAATATTATCACATCTATTTTACATATGTGTCACAGAGATTCAGAAAACTCGGTCACTGGACTTCTCTAGAACTGGTTGCAAGACTGGGGGCTCTCCGCCTTTGCCTGTATCTGGGATGTTATGATTTTTCAAATCCCATTCTGGAAGAAGTACTCAGGGGAATTTTAGACTGTGTCAGCCCAAATACAGCCCAGGAATGGTCCAGCCAGCCAAAAAGCAGTAATGCGCACATTGCCTTGGCCTGTGACTTGTCTGTAGGATTAGACTAGAAATCAGAAGACTAACAGTTGGTTCCTCGCTCTGATTTTCAGTTTCTGTGACCTTAGGATAGTCCCTTCATCTCCCAGCGCCTGAGTTACCTCACTTTTCATGTGATGTGTGCCTTTCTCCCCAGTCCCCACACCTGAAAATCGGGAGGCTGGGGTCCTGGAAGTGAAATGACTTCTCCAGGCACCTGTACAGTCATTTTTTCAGTCCTGGCCTGACCAACTGCAAGTCTATGTTCTCTTCCATACACCAATATTTATTTCTTCCCCAATAAGGAAGCCTGTGTCCCTGTTTAGAAAGGGCCACCATGCAGAATGCCAGAAGGAACATAAAATTCACCCTATGTTCCCCTTCTCAGAAATTACAGCTAACTCTTACAATAACTATTTATGATCCTTTCATCCCTGAATACTTTGACTCTCACCCGCTGGTCTCAGAACCATTATAACTACATCTTTTTGAAGGCCATGGACATGACATGGAAACAGAATTTCCCAGGAACTCGCTTGGGTGCCTCGCCTAGTAGGTAGGCAGACAGGGCTTCCACAAAGGTTTGGATCAGACACACCTGCCGTCTCTTCCTACCACCTGGCAGTCCATGATTCAATGCCTTAGAGCCCCCACTGAAGTTGGATACATTCCTAGTGAGAAGTGTTTTAATAATAAAATTGCACCAGTGGGGTCACGGTGTGCAGGAAGTACATAGATGCACGTACACCTGCATTTACACTTCATGAAGGGACCAAAAATGAAGCAACAACAAAGGAGTGCACTTGGACTCCAAGCGCCTTTGCTTCTGGCTTGTTGACTCTTTGAGGCTTTGCTTTTCTTTAGAAAGAACAAGAAAATGTTATTCTAGTATCTCTCAGGACAATACAATTACATATCAGCTCAGCTCTGTCAGTTACCTTGGCAAGCTTCTGGTATTTCCTTTGGCATCTCCATTACTGGATGGGGAATGGATGAACTGAGATCCACATTGGGATCAATCTACCATCCGTTCAATAAATATGGGAGAACCCAAACAGAACCAATCCAGGCAGTGCAATAAATGAAACGAGCCTTAAACTAAACATACACTCTCTTCTAATAAAATTCTGCTCTGTGTCGCTTTAAGTAATCAACAGGTTGAGTTTGATTTTTATTTTTTTTAATGTGTGTTCACCATTTGCACCTTGCCTTAAATGAGACTTTTTATTATATTTTTAATCTTTTATCTATTTATGACTTCTTAAAGTTTCTACAGATTTGGAGAAGATTTTAAGAGATTTTGTATGTTGGGGCACCTAGGTGGCTCAGATGGTTAAGTGTTTGCCTTCAGCTCAGGTCAGGATCTCAGGGTCCGGCTCAGCAGGGAGTCTGCTTCTCCCTCTTTCTCTTCTCCCTCTTCCTCTGCCTCTCCCTCTGCTGTGTTCTCTGTCTCTCTTTCTCTATCTCTCTCAAATGAATCAATAAAATCTTTAAAAAAGAGAGATTTTGTCTGTCATACTTGTCACTTTTTAAAAATTTTAACTTTGTTAGTGTTTGTGGAAAAGAACCTTTAATTCCTTATACTTTAAAAATTTTTAAAGAGATGACTTCTTTATAGTTTTTTAAATTACTTTAATCATTGAAAATTCTCATTCCTATAGTCTTAAAATGCGTTTTGTAATTTTATTCTATTTTTTATTATTTTATCCAAATTGACTTTATTTTACTGTATGATATGAAGTATGAATCCAAAGACTTTTACTCCATATTGTAACAACTTACCCCAAGTCACTTTTTTTAAATATACATTCTTCATCGTCCGTGATGGTTATTCTATATTTTAAAATTGTATTTAAAGAGAGTTACTGTTTGGATTCCTTGTCTGTTCTTCTGGTTCATATTATATTTTTTTAAAAATATGTTCAAATATCAAATATTCTTACATCATGTTAGTTTCAGAACAGCATTTGAAATCCTCACAAACTTATTTCCCATATTACTACTTACAGTATAATTTTATTAACCTTAAACAATACACTGCTACCTTCCACTTAGTTAATCTGAATATGTATTTATCTTCAAGGATATTTGTAATAATGCTATTTTTTAAATGAGATTAAATTTACCTGAATTTCAAACAGTAGTATGGTCAATTACACTCTAAATATCAAGCATAACACCATTAAAATAGTATAAAATAACATGCAATGGCATAAACATAGTTCTTATCGTAAGCTTAAGCAAAAATGACAGAATACATTGTTTTTTAAATACAGTGATCCCGATGATAAAATAAGGCATTTACACTCATTCAACAGTTGTTTATGGAGCTTCTGCTATGCGCCAAGCCCTACTGAGAGCGTTGAGGTTACAGCAATTAACCAAGCACACACAAACCACTGCCCTCATGGGACACCCTCATGGGATTTCCCAGGGTGAGAAGAGCCATTGGCGTGTTGGAGCTCGCTCAAACCAGTCTACAAGAGCACATTGTGAAATACTCAGGATTTTTGCAAGCCTGTTGTTAACCAACCAACCTTGCAACGGGCCTTGGGGACAGAGCAGGGAGACTGGGTGGGGGGGGGGGGGGAGACTCTTGCCTCGAGCAAAGGGTATGCATTCGAGCCCCCACCCCACCCTGCCTTGCCCAGACATTTCTTGTACATTGTTACCCATTAACCAGAACCCTACCGTGTGGGGAGGGGGGGGGGGGGGGGGGGGGGAATTAAACAATGAAAAAGATGCATAGGTCAAAGATTTTCACAGCAAATTGCATAGTAACAAGTACTAAAGGGACAATTAAAGCAGTGAAGAGGGATAAGGGGAGTTCAGGGTGGGAGCACGTGTGGAGTTTTGGAGGTCTCCGAGGAAGAGCTCCCTGAGAAGGGGGCATTTCAGTAAAGACCCGAAGGGCCTGAAGCAGGGAGGCATGCGGGAGCAGGAACCTTGTGGGCAGAGGACCCCGAGACAGCTGAATCCGCAGATGAGCCAAAATTACGCTTGCCCTTTTTCTGAACAGACAAACGCGCGGGGATGGAGGGGGGATTTTGTTTCCTCCGCTGTGAAGCAGAGGGTTCTGCTGGGCTGACTGGCGTGAATTTAGGGTCTAAATCAGATGGTCTGTGTATCTGAGATGATAGGAACAGGGGGTGAAATTATTACTCCCCAGGGGCAGTGCCTCCACAGGGTGTGTCCGCCTCTGGGCCCCGATTTCATTTCGTCCCGGGAGCCCCCGGCACCGGGTGTGGGCGGCATGGAGTCCCTGTGCTAAACAGGGGGAGGCTGGGGAGGCTGGGGAAGGATTTGCAGTAATGCAGAGCCTGGGAAGATTTCAGTTCATCACTAAGGAATTTATAGACACTTGAATAAAAGTTGGAGCGGGCAACTTCAAGTTGAACTTCAAGTTCAGCTTCCTTCAGAGTTTCTAGATTAACAGTAATACCAACAAATCCAGCCAGCCATGGGCTCCCTCATTATAGTTACAGCCATATTGGGGTGGGGGGGAGTGACAGTGACCAAAAAAAAAAAAAAGTCGCAAAGCACAGTTCGTCACTCTTCTTTTTTGGTTTGAGACAAGGAACTTCAAGGCTGATCAAGTTCTGGGGGACAGGAAGCTGGGAAAGAGATATTAAAACATTAACAGAGTCAAGTGTCAAAATGTATAGTATTCAGAAATGCACATAAGGTAACGCTCTTGAATAGTGAACAAACATAATAACAAAAACAGAAGCTCCCAGAGGATAGTGGTGGCCCAAGTGGGTTCCAAGAGGCATCAGACAGCGTTTCCCTTCATTCTAGGTGCTCAGCTAATCCCTACAGCTGTGTTTGCCCAGGACTATCCTGGATCAACCTCAACCTCAAGGTTGAGTCAACCTCAACCTTGACTTGTTGAGTTAAAACTTTTGTTTGGGGGTCTGGTTTCTAGTTTTGTTCTTGCTTTTCTGATGATAGCAGATGGAGTCTCTGGTGTTCTCCTGGCTTCCCTAGAGGGCTCTCCATATCACCGGTTGTGGAGCCTAGGGTCTTCTCACCTGGCCCTTGAGGACAGAACCCTGGTCCCCTGTTGCAGCCTTTGCAGGGGTTGAAAGTTGTTCCCTGCGTTCCAGCTGTGGTTCAGCCTCAGAAATGTGGGGTTTTCTCAAGATGCTCTGCTTTGCTTTTCCTTTAAGTTGCAAAACAGTTTCTTGGGCCCAAGGGTCCTGTGCTACGCTTTGGGCTTATTTTGTTTGTTTTTCAAAATTGTTCCTCTTAGGTTTTTTTTTTCTTTTCTTCTTCCCCCTCCCCGCCCCGTGTTTTTCTTGGTGTCTCCTGGACCTTTGACATCTGACCTCTTGCTTTGTGTGGATTTCTCATGCATGGTGCCAGCAAAGATAAGAGCTATCATGAAACCATTTTTGGTATTAATCTTTGTGGAGTTTCACTTTACGATGTTGGGTGAAACATTCCAAATTAAAATGAAATGATGAATGTAGAGGGACTAGCTTATAGCAGGCACTCAATAAATATTTGGAGAATGTGAGGGTGTTTTGTAAGCTTCCAAGATGACTTTTTAAAATTTTGGCCAGTAGTAGCCCCTTTGGGGTCCACGACGTGCCTCACCTCTGTGCCTTGGCTATCAGTGTGCTTGTCTGTTTCACCCAGGGGAGGGAAGTGCCCATCAGAGGCAGAGAAGCAGCAATCTTTGCTCCTCATGAAAACCCCTACGCTCAACAATGAGCCCAGAAAGAGCAATAAAAGTCTGAATGCCCGTAGCAACACTATAATAAAGGATCAGTAAAATATAGTCCTTTAGAGAATCCCTAATATCTCAGCCGCAAAATTGAGTTAATATTTCTCTGAGTAGCTCTCAGCTTTTTTTAATTCTCTTTTGCCAAGTGAAGCATTTATGGCCTTACTCTTCATGGAGCATTGCCACTGAGATTTTCGTTTCAGGATTCTATTTCCAAGGAAAAGAATGATAAACATCCCAAGGTGAAAAGATCTAGTTGTATTTTATAAATCTGCATAATGGTCCATTTCCAGAAGCTGGTAGGTTGATTACCAAAAAAATCCACCCAGGGGAAAAGTGCCATTTGGATTTATTTACACAATATTCGACACAAATCCGTCTTCCCCAGCAACTATAAAATTATCCCATTTTCTAAAGAAACTTATTTTTCCAGCCACCATAATCACTGTTTCTAAATCAAATCATTATATTTATTCTGCGAAACTACTTTGGTTATTAAAATGACATAAAACATTCTGAACAACATTGAAACTCGGGCATAGAGCAAGTTACAGGAAATCGAGGAGAATAATTGTCTCCAAAGTTTACTTGTCTTACAAATATTTTTTCTTCCTCCATCACTTAACATTTTCTCCCTGACATTACTTGATTGAACTCATGCAGATTCTAGTCCTCCAAGGAAACAACCCACTTGGGCAGTATGAACTCTGAAAGGTCACATCTTTTGGAGTTATCTGCCGCCAAAAAGAATGGCTTCCATTTATTTTTCAAGTTGAAAAAGTTTATTTTTTTCCTGTTCATGAAATTCAAAAATGCCCAGAGTAATTTAACTCAGACTGACCAAACAGAAAAGGCACGTTTTAAGCTGTGACAGGACCTGGAATGTCTGAGTCTGGAAGGAGAATTATTTGGAACTTTCTATTGGAAGCCAGGCTGCCAAATGATGGATTTTGCCTCAAAACCTGAAACTCTGCTTTTCTACTGCAATTTGTGAGGCAAGGAAACTTAGGGTTAGTAAGGCCAGAATTCTCCTAGAATGGATGACTCAGCTAAGCAGCAAAAAGATTAGACCAGTATTTCCATACTTTTCTGATTAGACATTTCTATCAGTTTAATAAAAGCAAAAATTGGTGGGGCGCCTGGGTGGCTCAGTGGGGTTAAGCCTCTGCTTTTGACTCAGGTCATGATCTCAGGGTCCTGAAATTGAGCCCCACCTTGGGCTCTCTGCTCAGCGGGGAGTCTGCTTCCCCCTTCTCTCTCTCTCTATTTGTGATCCCTGTCAAATAAATAAATAAAATCTAAAAAAAAGGAAAGAAAGAAAAAAAACTGGAAAACTATTGCCCCAATTCACATGTAACAGGATGTCACGGTTGAAATTTTTGAAATTAACAAAGGGTATAAGATTGCAAACAGAAACACCACCACCAGATTTTACAAAGGAAATTTTGAGAAGTGGCACCCTTCGGAACCAGAAACTAACCAATGGTTAAAGGACTCCAGGAGTGGGGAATGCACATCTTTGAAGAGAGCTAGAGGCCCACAGGGGAGGCCCAGGTGGTACTGCCCCCTGCCTTAAGCCCTGAAATGCTTTCCAAACTCTAAGGTAGCAGAGATCCCTGCCTTGCTCACCACCCCTCCTCGCGTTTAAGACATTTGGCACAGGACCGTTCTGAATGAAACCTTATTTATACTGATAACAGACATTTGGACACCAGCCCCCCCAGGGGCACAGACAGGTCCCTTTCCTTCTGGTCCAGGCCTTCTACTCAACTCTCAGTCCTGGCAAGAACCCCACAGCTTCATGCTAGTGAATGTGGGGACTCCGGGAAAATCTGTCCCACCAGGATATGCTTCCAGACTGAGATCCCAGCAGCATTGGAATGAAAACATCAGGTCACTGTTACTCTGGCTCCTGAAAGGCAAAATGGATACATTTCAGAAGCAATCTCCACAGTTGGTATCGAATGAATTTTTATCCATCTGGAGGACATAGGTCTCAAAGCCAGGTTTTGCGCGAGGACTTTGGTGTTAAGATGGGAAGAAACTTTTCCAAAAAATTCTTCCCTTAGTTCTAATTGCCCTGCAGTGTTGTGTTTGTGATGCTGTGGATAAGATGGAAGTGTCTCCAAACTCTGAGTTATGATTAAAAACACTTCATGGTTACTTGGCCTCTGTAACAATTTCAACATCTGCTTGCCCATGTGCAGAGTCCTTATTATGAATTTTTGAAGAGTCATTGTTTTGCTAACATAGTCCCTCCAAAATAACAGAATCTACCTTTTTTCTGAGGATCTTCACTTCTCTTATGTAAATAATGGTACACTAATTTTGCCGTAACACATAAAGAAATACCTCAAAACAAAAAGATGTTCAGGACACAAATATTTAACTCAGAGTCCAAGTTCTTGAAAGAAGACAGTTGATAAACAGAAAACAGTATCTTTCAGTATATAATAATATAACATATTCAATGATTTGGGCAAAAGTAAAAGACATTAGAGTAACAACAATAAATATGAAAACAGCTAATTTATTACACACAGGAGCAGACAGTCATGAAACTTAGTCATGACACTAAGATACTTAAAATACAGTATCTTATTTGAGCCTCACTGCAGCACTAAGTTTTGGTTTTGGGTGCTGTTATTAGACCCATTACCCAGATGAGAAAAGATGAGGCTCAGAAAGTCTAAGTGACTTGCCCAAAGTGACAGAGCTAATAAACAGTGACCCTATGATTCAAACCCAGATGATTTTGACTCTGACTATGTAACTCTTGTTGTCTTAACTCATATATTTATCTCATTTATGAAGGTCCCCTCACATGTGCTGTGGTCTATATCCTTTCCCCCAAATAAGTGGACAGACTTTACTCCCAGGATAGGCTGAGTTATAATTGCTCCTACTGTAATTAATGGCACTTATAAATGATGACTTTGAAACTAGATTTTCAGGGCACCTGGGTGGCTCAGTGGGTTAAAGCCTCTGCTTTTGGCTCAGGTTATGATCTCAGGGTCCTGGGATAGAGCCCCGTATCAGGCCCTCTCTCTCTGCCTGCCTCTCTGCCGACTTGTAGTCTCTGTCAAATAAATAAATAAAAATCTTCAAAAAAATAAATAAAACTAGATTTTCAAAAAGAAAAAACACGCTCACAATTTTTAAAAATGACATGTATTCTTTCATTGTTAGATGCTGAGTTTATATAAATATCTACTAGATCAAACTTATTAAAAACTTTTTTGATCTTCTTTATCCTTACTATTGCTTTGCTGGTTGACTCATTAGTTTCTCTCCCTGTGGCTGTAAATTTATTTTTTCTGATTATAATTGTATGAGTTTCCACTTACAGATGTTGAGACTATGGTGTTATTGATATTCAAACTGAGAAGAATTATATCTTGCTGAAAAACTACAGATTTTATTATTAAGTAATAAATGGCTTAATTTCTAAAATGCTTTACCTTTTATTTAATATTAATATTGCTATGATCACTTTTTGTTGGTTAGTATTTCCATGGTATATTTTTCCATCTTTTTCTTTTAATTTTTTTCTTTGCCACTTTATTTTTTTATTCAAGCTAATTACCTTAAGGTGTTATATTGGTTTCAGGTGTGCAATATAATAATTCAATAATTCTATACATTCCTTGTTGCGCATCAAGACAAGTGTGCTCTTAAACCCCTTTATCTAATTCCCTCATCCCCCACCTTCTCTGGCAACTACCAGTTTCTCCTCCAGATTTAAGAATCTGTCTTTTGTCTGTCTCCTTTTTTCCTTTGTGCATTTGCTTTGTTTCTTAAATTCCACATGAGGGAAATCAAAAACAAACTGAAATGAATTAAAGACCTAAATGTGAGAGCCTGAAATGAAATTTCTAGAATAAAACATAGGCATCAACCATAGAAATATTTTTCTAGATATGTCTCCTCTGCCAAAGGAAATAAAAGCAAAATTAAACTATTGACACTATACCTAAATAAAAAGCTTTTGCACAATGAAGGAAATCATTAACAAAACAAACAGGGCATCTACAAAATGGGAAAAGGTATTTGCAAATGACATATCCAATAAGGAGTTAATATGTAAAATATATAAAGAATTTTTACAACTCAACACCAAAAAAGCAAATAATCCAATTAAAAATTGGCAAAGGACCTAAATAGACATTTTTCCAAAGAAGACACCCAGATGGCCAAGAGACACATGAAAAGATGTTCAACATCACTTATCATCAGGGAAATGTAATCAAAACCATAATAAGATATCACTATAGACCTTCCAGAATGGCTAAAAGCAAAAACACAAGAAATAACAAATGTTGGTGACCCTCATGTACTGTTGGTGGAATGCAAACTGGTGCAGCCAGTCTGGAAAACAGTATGGAGGTTCCTCAAAAAATTAAAAATAGAACTACCACATGATCCAATAATTCCACTACTGGCAGTTTACCCAAAGAAAATGAAAACACTAATCTGAAAAGATATATGCACACCTATGTTTATTACAGCAGTATATACAATAGCCAAGATATGGAAGCAACCTCAGTGACAACAGATAAATGGATAAAGAAGATGTGATATATATATACACACACACATAAAAATGAATATTACTTGGAAATATTACTCAGCCATAAAAAAGAATAAAATCTTGCCATTTGTAACAACATAGATGGACCTAGAGGGTATAATACCAAGTGAAATAAGTCAGAGAAAGACAAATGCCATTTACCATTTTGTTCTAGATGGAAGTTTAGGGTTAAGTCTTGTTTTATTTCTTTGTTACAATCAAACATAAAAATCCCTCAATTTATAATGCAAATTATAGAGTTTATATTGCAATTACTCCTGTTTGCACATATTGTTACCACCTTAATCGGTGTTTTTTCTTTACCAGGCTCTTTTTTTTTTTTTTTTGAGATTTTATTTATTTATTTATTTATTTGACAGACAGAGATCACAAGTAGGCAGAGAGGCAGGCAGAAAGAGAGAGGGAAGCAGGCTCCCCGCTGAGTAGAGAGCCTGATGCGGTGCTCGATCCCAGGACCCTGAGATCACTACCTGAGCCGAAGTCAGACACCTAACCAACTGAGCCACCCAGGCGCCCCTCTTTACCAGGTTCTTTTATTCACTGTTTCCTTACTTCTTATTCCTATCTTCTGTCAAATGGATTAAGTTTTCTTGTTTTTCCTTCTAATGGTTTTGAAGTTTGCATTCTATTTCCATGTTTGTAGTCACTCTCAAAATTTTATTTTATATACTTAAGTTAATTAATATAAAATTAGTCACTACTTTTACTTACCTCTTGAACAAGATGATACTGAAACACATCATTTCTGATTCTACTCTTCACCTACCATGTTACTGTATGTTTTTAGTATTTTAGTTGTGCTTGTCCTTAAGCCTTACAAAAGTTTTATTTTTTTTTTCCAGTCAAAGATCTTTCAGATTTCCCAATATTTTTACCATCCTTTTTTTAGTCTCTATTATTCCTGGCAACTCCTAGCTTGAGTTTAATATCCACGTTATTATAGCCTGTCTTTTAGTAGTGAACTTATCGATAACTTTCTAAGAGAGAAACTTCCATAGGCCCTGCTTTCCTGAAAATGTCATTATTCTCTTGTTTTGGCATTAATTGTTGCAGTAAAGAATCTATCATCAGTATATTATCTTTGAGGGGAGAATTTCTATCTCTTTCATATTTTCTAGTCTTAATTAATCTAGTATGGTTCTGTGTTTATACATTCTTCACAGAACTCCTGTGCTTCCTATAAATGAAAATGTGCATTTTTCTTGAAATCTGAAAGATTCTCAGCCATTATCTTTCAAGTATTGCTGGTACTTCATGTACTGTATTTTCTCCTAAAACTTGCATTTCAAGGAATCTGTTCAGTCCCCCTCCCCACGTCTCTTAGCTGATCTTTCTATATCTTTTCCTTCCTGTGCTGTGTTCTATTTAATTTCCTCAGAACTGCCTTCCAATTTACTATTTCTTCAGCTGTGTACGTAATCTGTGTCTTATCCTGCCCACTGGTCCTTATGTTCAAGGACAATGTTTTTCACTTTCCACACTGACTAATCTTTTTATTGTGATTTTCATTCATTCTTTTAGCTCTCCAATACTTTGAAATATGCTTATACCATTGTTCTTTTCAGATGAATGTACTGTTTTCACTTTTGAAGGTGCTAGTTCTATTTCATCTGTGGACTCTGTCTCATTGTGGTTCGTTTTCTTGGGTGGTTGGTTTTCAATTCTCATTGTCAGCTCATCTTCAGTGAGGCTGTTTTTTTCTGTGGGACTCCCTTGACCCTTGGGTTGTAAAAGTTTCCCTACAACAATAATTTCACATTTGCCTCTGCTAAATATGTAGGACTTTAATGGTCCTGAACACTTATTTTATTTCTCTACTTGGAATTCCCATTCCAGGCTGGTAGTACGAATTTGGATTGCACATCTGTGTGTACACAGACCTAGCATTTCAATTTTTCATAGATAACTTTCCTCTCTCCTCTTTTCTAAAAAGCAATTTTTTTACAGAATTCTTGAGTATGTTAGTTTCTACTAAATGGAAAGGGGCAGCTCTTTGAGACTCTAGACTTTATGCAGGGGCCTCAGTTCTAGCCACTCACCCCCCTCAGTACAGTCCAATACCCTATCTCCTGTCCTATACTGGGGTAAGACCCTCAACCTCTGCCCCAAAAGTCTCTGACCATCAAATCCTCATTTGACTCCTAGATAATTCATTTTTTCCTTTTCTGTCTAAAGTTAGCAAAACACTAAAAATAATTTTAGTTCTATCTTATGAAATATAAATTGTTCTTTGAAATTTCTCCACCAAATCAGGACTTCCCCACAGATTGTAAGATTCTTGGGTTTAGGTAAGAGAAGAAGGGGACCCAACATTTGTTGACTACTTTACTTCTAATGCTTCTGGTCCTGTTCTAGGCATTTTATATGTGTTATCTCAACACTCACACAAACCCCCATGAGGTAAGTCTACTGACCCATTTTGCAGAAAACAAAACTGAGTCTCTAGGTGGTTAAGGCTCTCATCTGAGGTCTCAGAGTAGTGAGGAGCCTCTTGGTCCAGATCTGATGGGTCTGGCCTCAACCATACTCTTCTTGCTGGCCTCAGTCTCCTGCTGTCCCAACATCTGGACCAACCAGGAACTATACAGGCTTGTTAAGCAGAAGATAAGATGAGGGGCCGAGAGGCTGCTTAGACTGAGCCTGGAGATGCCATCTTGCTATTCAGATGTGAACCCCTAGCAGCATCAGTGTCTCCTGGGAGCTGGTTGGAAATGCACATTCATGGGCCCCACATAGACCTACTCAATCAGATCTACATTTTAACACAAAACTTGTGTGAGTCACATCACATTTCAGCATGAGAAGGGCTGACCTACCAGTAACCTAAGCTCTGTATGCAGGGAACCTGGAGCCAGGTGAGTGTGGACTAGGAAAGTGACAGGTCTCAGGGTGGAATTCAGGGTTAAGCTTCTTCCTTCTACTACACACCCCCTCCCGTGGACACAAAAGATTTCCCTCTCTTTGGATCCACAGGCCAAATATTAATTAACCTTAGTCTGTTCCCAGCCATAGGACCCCTCAGGCTGAGCGTTCCTGGCACCCCTTGAGGCCTTTATATTCCTGGCAAAGATAGGCTTGTCCAGGCACCCACTGTAGACAGAAAAGATTCTGAGGGGAGTGTTGGATAGGTGCCCCCTGCCCTTCCTCCTTGTGTTGCCCTGCATCCCAGGCTCCTCCTGTGGCTCTGGGTGTGAGGAGACAGCCAGGCCGGGAGGAGAGAGCAGCCTTATATTTCAGTCAGCTAGGGCTGCCCCAACAAAGTACACAGGCTGGGAGGGCCTTAACCAGACATTCTTCCCTCATGGTTCTAGAGGCTGGAAATCCGAGATCAAACCATCCGCAAGTTTCGTTTCTCCCGAGGGCTACTCCTTGGCTTGCCGGCAGTGTCTTCTCGTGCTGTCCTCACCTGGCCTTTCCTCTGTGCTTTCGCATCCCTGGTGGCTGTTCCTCTTCTTAAAAGGACACCAGTCCTCTGGAATCAGGGCCCACGCTGATGACCCCATTCAACCATAATCACCTCCTTAAATGTCCTTTCTCCCAATACAGTCACATCCTGAGGTACCAGGGACAGGGCTTTAACACGAGAACTGGAATACACAATTCAGCCCATGACGGGGACACAGCTTTCTGCAGAGGAAGAGAGTCTGACAAGTGGCTTTCCCTCTTTGCACTGCATTCTGCATGGGAGTTCTTGACATTTCGCCTGCCACAGCCTTGCGGGGCTGGAAGAAGAGAGGGTGAGGGCTGTGGAGAAGAGAGAAAAATGCATGAGGATATGGATATATTTTTTTTCTGGTCAAGCCTAGAGAGTTCTCTGAGAAAGTCCCTGATAGACCTGACTTCTGCTCCGCTGTGTGTTCGCAGCTGCTGCTGTCCCAGAGCAAGACCTCCTCTTTAGCTCAGGGCAAAACTCAGTCCCGTCTCCTTTTTGTTGTTTTTAAGTTAGAATGCTTATTTTGACCCATGTGCAGTCTACCCGCTGGAACCAAAACGTCCATGAAAAATTACTTCAAAGACACGTTTTTAAAACCCACTGTCCATAAGTCCCCTGAGAGGGCCTGTGACTACTCTGGAAATTCCTCAGCCCATTATGTTCTCAATCCTGCTTCATGGGGGAGGGGGACCATAATTTATTTTTTAAAAGATTTTGAAGTCTTCAAATATACCCCCTGGCTAGTTGAAAGTCCGAAAAGAAATCTCATTTGTATTTCCCTAATGCTCCAAGATTTGATGACTAAGAAATGCTTCTATCAAGATTTTTGTTTTGATTCCTCCTCATTTCCTATGCTATTTATTAGAGACTCACAGTCAGAATATACAATTACCCAGAGGAGGTTTAAAAGGACTGAAGTTAAACCCCAGAACAAATTAAAATAGATACAGACAAGCTGTGGAGAACAGAGGTTAAAAAAAGGGGGGTGGGGGGAGGTGGCCACGGTACCTTGAGAGAAAGCAGACTGGACCTATCACTCCAGCTTCAGGTAACCACTTCACTATGGGAACTGCCAAAGACATCTAAGACTCTCCAGGGCTAGGACCCAAACAACCACCTGACGTCCTCCCCATACAGAAGGCAGTGAAGGTGAAGCCCCACCTTGGCCCAGGACGAGTCTCTGAGCATGCGCAAAGGGATCACAGGCCATTCTGGGAAGGCCCACCCTCTTAGGAATTTTCTTCCACAAGCAAAGTCACATACTCCCAGTTGGTTATCCCACTTTGGATCTATCTTGAATATGATGGGGGATTTGATTCGACCTGCACAGAAAAGGAGGGAAGTACAACCAGACCATGTCAGAATTGATGTCAGAGTGCTTAGTAAGCAGAGAAGAGTGACAGGTTGTCATCAGGACCTGCCTACATGAGGATATGCCAGGAGAGCTCATCACTCTTCTCCAGGGGTTTTCCTCACTTATTAAAAAGCTATCACACTTTTGCCTTTTACCTCTTCCTTTGATGAGATTGCTATGCTCTCAGACATCTCTCCTCTTCAAATGGTCTGCTGGCAGAATTGGCTTCCAGACATGCTCGCTGTGCAAATCAAACCTAAAATGGGATTATAGTCCTTTATCTTAGTCATTGGGGAAACTGAGGCAATGGCCTGGTCAAGAGTCCAATTCAGAACAGAGTGTTCTGGCCATACTTGTGGGTCAAGTCTTACATGGATTTGCCAGTGGAATTAGGCTGTGATCCTATCCTTAGGATCCTTTCCTTAGGATGTTAAGTACTTCCATGGGTTTAGAAAGGGATGGGGGCAGGGGTAGGCTTGCCCTAAGAGAGAAAGATCTGAGAAAATGAGCCCCTCACCCCCTTCACTGAGGTTCAAAAATACAAAAATGTGGGTGATAGATCAAGATGCCCAACTAAAGAAAAGATAAGAGAATTACATCATGAATGAGGAGCAAGGCATGGACATTCGAGAGCCATGTCAAATGTCCAGCTTACATGGGTCCCCATCTAGACACAACACATTGGCAGTACGTGTGAGCCCAAGTGGAAAGTACATGTCTTTTGATTAAAAAAAAAAGAAGAAGAAGAAGAAGAACAATAATCTTTCAGAATTTAGGCATACTGCCTTTGAGATACCCCTTACTGACTGATCCAAAGTGGACCAGCATCCAAGCATCAGGGGATACTGAAGACAGTGAGCCTGCCCCACCAAAGATCCAGCCCTTGGGTCCTTAGGAGAAGGCACAGTGTCCTTACTGTGTATTTACTGAAAACAGCAGTGGCTGGAGGTTTAAGATAAATTCATTCCATGGGTAGGTCTGTGTCCCCAACACCGACAGCAGACAAGCTGTGAGGACAGCCTGGCCTGACACCAAAGTCAAGAGTATGCTCCCATTTGGAAGTCCTGGGAACGTCTCTGCAGAAGAGTCCCAGAGCACCACTGGAAGTCTTGCTGCTGAGGGCGGGAGCAGAGGGGAGAGTGCCATTGTAAGGGAACCCAGTGTTTATGGGATACAAATGTAAATGTGGCCGCCTTTGTCCTCTCAAGCTGATAAAGTGTGAGACCTGCTGGTTTGGCTACACAGATATTGTTCTGACCAGGCCACGCCTTGTTACTCTTCTGTCCTGTGTGCTGTGGCCCAGGGCCTGTAGATGCCAGTGTTTGGGCCATAAATGTTGAGCCTATTGTATTGAGTTTTAATGTGGTTATTAGAGGGAAGGCCTGAAAGTCCAGGTGGTTACTTGAGATTTCCCTTAAAGGGGTTGGGAGGCCCCTGCAGGCATTCCTGACGTCAGGAATTAGGAGAAAGAATTTATCAGAAAGGAACTAAGAACTTCCTCTCTCTTCTAAGGCAGACAGATAAGGAACCTCCACATCTCACCAAGCTCACTCCGCTTTCTGGACTTGGGAGGGTCCATGACCACAGATGGGCTTCTGGCTGGAAAGCACAGAGACAGAGCCCACTATCTAGAGGAAAACAGAAGCTTAAATGCAGAGGTCCTCTAGCATCTAGAACTGGGGCCCGATCACCCAGATCCATGCTGTGGTTCATATTTGTCTTCCTTAAATTAGCCCTGACTCCGGCAAAGTCTCTTCTAAATGGCATGGCCTTGCCTCAGCTTTGTTCCTAGGGAAGGGGCAACTATCTTCACTAAAGCCTGAGTCATTCAGGGCCATGGAGTCTTCTCCAGGAGGATGAGAGAGTAGAGACAGCCACAGAGAAACCCAAGGGTTCTGGTGAGACCATGTGCTAAAGTAAGGAAATGAAGAACATGCACAGAAGCTACAAAAATGATTCTTACTCTACATTTTCATTTTCTTGGTTTGCCAGTAAACACCACATGGTGACCAGTCACCATAAGAGTGGGCAGGGTGTAGAGGTCCCAGGGCACAGCCTGGATCTACAGACAGATGGACTTGGAGAGGCAGAGAGACCTCCTTCTGAGTAGGGAGCCAGCTTGAAGCTGACACAGGTAGAGATTAGGAGGGTCAAGTGCCTGGTGGGGAGGCAGGGGCTGTGTAGGAAGAATTCACCTGGGGGTATTTAGAGAGTAGAGAAGTTGGGATGCCAGATGCAGCATCTTGAGGACAAGAGAAGAGACCCACAAACTCCATTCTATCACCATTCCCCATATTGAGTGAGTCAGGCTCTGATGTTGGGAAGACGTCCCTTTGGGATAATTTTGTCCACAGAAGGAGCAATGTAGCTGGGATAATTTAGAAGCAAAGGACCCAGGAGAGGCTTCCATCTCTACTGGGAACCCTCTGCTTCCTGGAAAAATTAAACCATCACGTGCTTCCTTCCTAGTAAGTACATACTAGGAGGGAGAGCGTACAATTCTGGGACGGGGGCTTTAAACTTAATTGGTAGAGTTTAGAAGAATAAAGATGTCCTGAAGGGGAAAAATAAGCTATAAAAGATAATAAAAGGTTGGTTGGTTGGTTGGTTGGCCAGTTGGTCAATCTTAAAGCACACTTGAGCTGTAGGGGTGCTCTATTATGAAAACAAAATGCCAGTGCCTAAACTCAAGGTTGATGGATCAGAAACAATTTCAGGCACCAAATCCTAGGCATTCAGGCAATAAGATGAACCAGCAAACTCTTCTGAAGTACAAAAAGCTTAGAGAAGGAGCAAGAACTGATTTGAGGGATGCCAAGAGCCTCCTTTCCCTATAGCAGCTTGCAGGGACCAAGGACACCTCACCTGTGCTGGCAAAGGTAGCAGGTTCTAGATTGACACCTAAGGGTTTTAAGATTTTTTTTTTAATTTTATTTATTTGACAGAGAGAGATCACAAGTAGGAAGAGAGGCAGGCAGAGAGAGACGGGGAAGCAGGCTCCCCAGTGAGCAGACAGCTAATGCGAAGCTTCATCCCAGGACCCTGGAATCACGACCTGAGCTGAAGACAGAGCCTTTAACCCACTGAGCCATCCAGGCGCTCCAACACCTAAGAGTTTTAAGACAGATTTGACCTCAGTCCACACACAGCAGACTGGTGTCTTGGAGCAGAAGAATGAAAGAAGGACCATAAGGGGTCACATACCTGATCTGCATTCACTCACTCGTGCCAACGTGCCCAAGGCACTGTCATCACTCAGGAACAGCTCTCTCATGGACACCCAAAGTGATTAGTCCCTGTCGTGTTGTGAGGCACTAAGTGCCTTTCCATTATCCCCATCTTAAAGACGCAACAGGCTGCAGGCTGAGGTTGGGTTCAGCTTGAATCTTGTCCAAGTGGAAAGTCTTGATGAAGACTTAGGTGTGGAATTCTACATTCCCTACACCTGCATTCTAAGCACTCCTGGGCACAAGGCTTATGCCCCTGCAGCAGCCCCGTGTCAGCTAGCAAACCTGTGTACCCGGAAGGGGCATGGCAGCACTACCCACGACTACCTTCCTAGGTGATTAAGTGGTCAAGTTCAGCCATTCCCTCACTCTGCTGGACAACACACCCCACTCTGTCCAGAATGACTCCCTGTACCTTAACTTATGATTTGCAAGTAGGTTTTAATAAAATGCATTTAAAACTAAACGTGTCCAGAACAGAGTTGAGTGTGTCTTTGAAGGCAGAGTCTGGTCTTGGATGGTCCTTGGTTCAGGCTTGGCGCCCTCCCTTCATCATCAGCTGAGCTCCAAAGCACATGCTCCCCAAAATCACGGGAAGGGGCAGCAGGAAGAACAAGAGGGAGGATGGGGCAACCTCCTGATATTCCAAGCCCAGGCAAGCTGCTTCTCTGGGCAGATTCTTCTCATTGGCGAAGTCGATAGGAAGGCCCTTTTTAAATTTTCCCACTAAAAACTTGAAGGCCATTCAAGGTATTGGTTTCACAGTCAGCTAGTCAAATTGACTATAGAATGGAGGGAACTTTGGAGTGAGCCACACATAGGGTCACGGATGAAGACTGCAGAAAGATGCAGACATACATGGTGAAGCCAAGGTGCGTGGCAGGAACAAGACAGTGCAGACCCGAAACCACAGGGCCCGGCATATCCCTTGCTCATCCTGTGTCTTCGCGCAAGTCACTTAACTTCCTTGGGCCTCAGTTTCCGCATCCAAGAAACAGGAAAAGTATCCATTCACAGGCTTGTTGTGCAAACCACTGAATTAACACACATAAGTGCTTAAAACAATGTGCTTAGTAACATTATATGGGGTAGTTATTCATATTGTTTTATGAAATTCTGCTCCCCAAGCACGCCTTCTCACTACTAACCTTCAGAAAGAGACTGACAGCAGAAAAGATGCCAGTTACTAATTTCTGTGATCTCCTGCTCTTGAGCCTGTGGAGAAATGACTCAGGCACTCACCCTGAACTCAGAACATTTCTGGCAGAACTTTTTTCACTCCACGGAGTCGCCAACTAATTATATTGAATACATTTCTCCCTGAGTCAGAAATGTGATAACACCAATTCCTGAGGGATGACCAGGAGGCTTGAAGTGAAAACACCCAGGAAGCTGATAAAACCTTATAAGCATGTGTGTCCACACAGACGGGGAGGAAGAAGAGGAAAAAGGAAGAAAATAAGGAGTTAGAAGAGGAATAGAAGTTTTCAAAGGGACTTCAGGTTCGTGTTGTTTCCACACTGAGGTAGAATATGAGGTTTCCACACATCCAGACCTGCTTCTCCACCTCCAGTCCACGCCCGGTCCTCGTTGGCCACGGCCGCACAGAGGCTGGACAGCAGGGTTTACCTTTTCTGTTCCTGCTTCCTTCACATCTCACAGATCATCAAACACTGTTGATTTTGTCTAATCCTGTGCAAGCTCGTGATTTCATTTCCACCCAACAGCTCACTTAAGGAAATCTCAATGTGACAGTCTGGATCTCCTAAGCCATGAGGATTGGAGAGGGTGTCCAGTTCCCTGGGCAATGTCAGCTAATCCTACTTGGGGCAGTAGAGAGGAGAGGAGAAAAAGTCAGTATCACCAACCAAAAACGTCCAAAACGCAGTCCCCGCAGCAATGAAGCATTATTCACTCCTCTGCGGCAGATGTGCCCTGTGCCCTGTCCCTGTGTCCCTAACAGGGTGATCTGGCTTTTGTCTATCTCTGTATCTTCTTCTGCTGCACCTTGCCCTGGCTCGGCTGTCTGTGAGCTTCTGCTTCTAAACTGCCTCTCCGTGAGTCATCTGGATGCACTAGTCCAATGTCTGCATCCCTCTGCGTGTCTCAGTTTCAAATTCGAAAGAAAGAGGATTTAACTGGGTCAGTATGGTGCCCTACAGAGCAAGCCTGCCGGGCAGGGTTGCTGCAACAGGCCACTGCCCAGAAACCCTAAAGTTGGCTGCTTTGGAGCCAGCTCATGCCCACAGCCCTGTCATTTGAGGCAAGCTCATATAAAAATTAAAATCTTTGTTGACCTTCAGTAGTCAACATGTTAATTTATACACCTCGACTTTTTTGCATGGGGTGAGGTATTCCTAACTATCAATGATATCAGAAAAATAGGAGAGAGGCAGAGAGCAGCCCTCTCATGAACAGTGTGAGGTCTTGGAGGAATATTAAAGTTCTTTTGGGGTCATTTTGCACTTCACAAATCCAGACCTATGAGCAATCAGTGCAAGCGTGTGTCCTATGAGCTGTTCACAAATGGTTTCTTTTAAAATGTCCTTTCTGATCAGTGGTTCATGGGAGGAGTTTCTTTACCCTAACGGGTTAGGGCAGCCCCTCGTGTGAAGTCAGCCCTTAAATATTCAGCAGGACTGTGCCGGACCACCCAGCCTCCGCCAGCACCCAGCCCAGCTGCCACGCTCGAAATCCCTACTCTAGCTGGAGCTCTGGGATCCGGGCCACAGAGATGCTTCGAGATTTCTGACTTTGCCACCAAGGCAACTGAGTGCAAAATTACACACATCTGAAGAGAGACGCACATATTTAGGTGGGTGATGGAGGAGAAATTTTTCCAGATCTTGTTAACAATTTTTGTGGCCATGGGAATCTTGCTTAACTTTCAGCTCCCTCTCCATGAAAAGGAGACAAAGCCATCCGCTCAGTGTGCACCCAGATTCCAGGTGAGGTTGGTAAGAGTATCTGCTTATAAATACAATGGCTGAGGAGGGTCATTTGGCAAAGGGAGGCCAGTTTCTGAAGTTGGCTTCAGTTCTAGTAACCATAGAAAGCAGGTGAGATCATCACCACGGCCTGACAATTCCCTTAGGATTACCCCATTATTTCATCTCGCTCTTTTCATTTTAAACAAGATGTAGCTAAAAGTGTGACTTTCATAGACTTGCTCAGCGGCTAATGTTATTGTATTGGTCACTCCATTTCCTTCCTGGGGTAGTAAATACCTGTACTTTTATGGTGCAGACTTTTCTCAGTTCTAATGAGCTTCCCCGTGTTCCTCTAGGCCAAGAGCAAGCGTGGCAGACACTCGTGACTCAGCTTCCTGTGCACCTGGTCCTGAGTCCAACCCCCAGGGAGAGTGGCCTCAGGGAAACAGCACCCGCTTCGTGAAATCAGCCTTGCTTCCCCCATGGGGGCCAGGAGCCAAGGCCCTGCTCAGCCACCACCATGTGCTAAACCCATGTCCACCGGTGCTCACAGATTGCAGCTCTTGGCTAGCTGAGCCGACTTCCCAATCTCGCCTTGGCTGTCCTTGGCACACGGCCTGGCTTTCTCCCACCAGAGCCAGAAGGCTGCCACCAAGAGCACCAGCCCAGCTGCTTCCATTCCGCAAACAGGGAAGAAGCGGGACTTCTCCAGCCCCGTTGGGGCAGGTGAGCACTTGCTGGGAACCTTCGAGCGTATCTGAGTGCCCAGGGACCTACCTGCAGGAGTGCCTTACCTGTGCTCACAGCCTCGCTCGCTCCAAGAGGGAAAACATAATCATCCAGAAGGCCCAATAGAAAAAGGGCTTGAGGGACCAGGCCAAAGTACTTCCAACAACCTAGGCGTTCATATCCCCAAAGTATGCATAAAGTTAATAACTAGCTAAAAGCATTCACAGACATTTTGAACTTTATCTCAAGCTCCTCTGCATAAAATCAAAATCAGAGAGATCGACCTTTGAGCTGAAGGAGAAATCTGTATGGCTTGATAGGTATGGATGTGACGGACCTGGGATCTGGCAGAATGTTTGTAAGACCGATTGCACACAGTGCATTGGAAGGGCTCAGTTCTGGGGAGGAACTGCCTTATTTCAGAATATATGATGCTTGAGGGCTTACAATTATCTGAAAGAAAAATCCCCAGAAATAAGATGTCAACAACTTCATTTTTGTAGCCCCATATTGATGACTGTGAAAAACTCTTTGGCATCAATAAAACTTGAGTGATTGCCTTTTCCAATTGTCCAAAATGAGAAGCAGACCCAAAAAGGCACTTTTCTGCCAAGGGAAATTTCTCTTAATTATCCCTGAACCTCATTTGCTACAGGCTTAGTAAACAGCCAGAGCCTTTCCTCCCTCTCTGTGACCCCATGCACATACACACACACGCACACACACACACACTCATGAGCACATATGTCTACACATTCGGGCACAAAATGCACACCTATGAAGACAAGCTAGCAGGGGCCAGGCCAGCTGGGAAGGATGGCTATTGGACTTGCTTGGTAAAAACATGGACAGTGCAAAGAGCAGATATATAATCTTTGCCAAAAGCTTTATCACAAGGGGCCCCGTTTGCTAAGTGGTCCTTCAGTTTTTGTATTTGGATAAATGAGGGTTGGAGTAACTCAAAGTGACTGGCCTTCAAAAACCACACAGAATTCTTCTTTTCCCAATAAAACCTCAAAACTTCTAAATCTCATAGAAGTAAAAAAAGGAAAAAAAAACCACACACACACATTCACACACACACAAAGCCATGTCCCCGAGGACTAAAATAGAAAGAGAAAGAAACAGCAGCCAAGAACATTATTTTCAGCTTTCAGGGGACCGCCTTTCTGTTCACATGCCCATCACGATTTGTCAAAGAGGTTAAGGGTCCAGCTCACCCCACCAAGATGAAAAACTTGAGGCTGAGAGGTGGCTGCCTGGCGTTGGGCCTGAGCAGGACGGAGGAGAACGTGCATCCTTTCTCAACCACGCCAAGGGTGCTCGGCGCTGAAATCCGAGGAGCCAAAGACAGCTTTCCAAAAGACCGTACTTCATGAGGGCTGAAGGTGAGGGGGAGCAAACCATACAGCATCTCCCTCAGGGTTTTGAAGATGATTAGATTACCAGCGCAAGACAGGAACATTCTGACGTGATGTAGGAGTTGGACTCAAGAGTGCAAGGCTGAATCAAAAACAAATTTGTTGAGGTTGGATGTGAGGGAAGCTATTTCACTTCTCCCAACCTATTTTCTTCTCCTGTTGATTCATTACTGCTGCAAACCCTAACACGTCTACCATGTGACTACTATTACTCTCTTTAGCTTCGCAAGTTCCCTTCTGGGAGGATCAACTTATGCTTGTCAAACATGTCAATACGACAAGAGGGGACGATCTCAGGTTTTGACCCCAAGCCAGTACTCACTGGTCCTTCTCCCCAGCCCCTTTCTCTTTCTTCTTTGTCCTCTCTCTATCATGGCATTTGGTCCCAAATGACCCTAGGTAAGGTTCTGCCCCCCGCTCACTAGTGCTGAGAGTTTAGGCAACAAATAGCTTTCTGTGCATTTTCTCATATGTGAAACAAAATGCTCCATGACGAATTGATAAAGTGACTGAGACTGAGATTATTTGAGAATCACACAAGCCTTAATCACACAAGCCCCTTAAAAGCAAAGTGCTTTCTCTGGCTTCCTTGTGGAGCGTCAGCCTGTGAGCTCCAAGGGGCTCATTTCAGCAAACTTCACCACAGAGCTCCATGTGAGGGCTGGGCCACTGCTCCATCCGACGGAGCCCACCAAGACAGCTTGACCGCCTTCTTTCCAAATAAGTAGAAATAGCGAACAAGCTGGCATACTTTTGTTTCAAGTCTGACCCGTTTTTCAAGATTGCCATTGTTCTCTCAAATTCACTTTCCTTCCTTTGCTTCCTGTACATGAAGAAAGTTCACACTCACACACTCAAAACGCAACACAACACAGAATGTGCATGATGTCACCCCACGAGGACCTCCCTGCAGGGGAATTCCAAGTCAGAGGCCATGTTCCCATTAGGAGCCACTGCCAACCTTGAGCCACTATCAAGCCGGCTGGCAGGCTGACCATCGTCACCACCCGCAGCGAGTACACACATGGGTCTGGATGATAGTGGAAGCTGTGTTGGAAGAGAAAGAAAGAGAAGGGGGCCACAAGAAGATCTATCTGGGGATGGGCTTTTCCAGATGGTGATGTAAGTGGTTCTGAATTGTCTGAGGTAACACTGGTCTTACTCTTCTTAGCTTTTTCTTCTAGACTTTTTTTTTTTAAGATTTTTTTTTATTCCTTTATTTGACAGAGAGATCACAAGTAGACAGACAGGCAGGCAGAGAGAAAGGAGGAAGCAGGCTCCCCGCTGAGCAGAGAGCCTGATGTGGGGCTCGATCCCAGGACCCTAAGATCATGAGCTGAGCGGAAGACAGAAGCCTAACCCACTGAGCCACCCAGGTGCCCCTAGACTTTTTAATTCTAATAAATAAGAGGTCTTTAAATAATTTTTCATCAAGGTATAAAATTATCTCTGGAAAGAGAAAAAGAATTAATGCATGTAAACAAACCCACTTTATAATTTGGAATTGAAGGAAGGCAAGGGATACTTTTGTTCCTTTGTGCACTCTTTCTCCCTTCTATTTAGAAGGACTTCATCTTCTTTGCTGCCTTCTCTGGCTATCCATCTACTTTTGTGTTCAAATATCACCCCTTTGTTGAAGAGATTCCCTGCACTCCTCTCTCTCTCAGGAAGAATTAGTTATTCTCTGTAACGGATGCTTTTTTACTTGTTTCATTTCTCACAGCAATTGATTACCTCTGATTATCTGCGTAAACTCCAGTCCTGGAGTCACTCAAGGATTTCACAAAGACTTATTATGCTGGTATCACGGGAGGGCTGCTGGCCCTGGAAAAAACAAAATATTAATCCTGGAAACCACATGACAGAGAAAAGTCTAGAGTCCAGGAGAGTCGGGTAGTCACAGTGTGGGTTGGTCAAGGCAACTGAGTGAATAAGTCTTTCTCAAGAGAGTATACTTAGTGACCAGAAAGGAAGGACAGACGTCCTGTTGGATTTTAGGTAAGTGCAGCCCCCTTAGGTGGGAGGAATCGTATGCATTCCCACATCACACGGGCCAAGGGTAGCAAGAGCTGACTTCACAGCCTGGTGCCCTTCATGGATATTTGTTCTGTCCCTTCCCTGAAGGCAGAGCTATAGCAAGAAGGGAAAGTTCTGTGGCTTCAAGAGACTCTCTCTTTCCCTGAGAAAGAGAGGTTCTCTGGGGCTTTCAAAAATCTGCTCTGCGGTGATCTCTTCATCCATCCAACCAACTAGCAGGTAACCAGCACCCACTCTAGGTAGGCTAGGTCAGTGTTGGGTTCTAGGAATAGAAAATCACCCAACTCAGAGCATGCAGTTTTCTCAAGGAAGATGAAAGAGGTCTCATTAAGAAGTTGTATCATATCCAAGAAGCCAAGAACAGCCAAAACAAGTTGAGACAGGGGCAGGAGGGAGAGGACCCCCAGTGGCAGGTCTGAATGTTCATCAGAGGTGATGGCAAGAATGGGTCCCCCAGGAAGCCCTGGGCAAGGGCCCTCTGGTGGCGATCCCAGGGAATACAATCAGAAAATGATCGCCTTAAGGTATAACCCCCCCCCCCCCCCCCCCCCCGTGCTGTAACCCAAGGAGAGGCAAGGCCACCAGAATTAAACGTGGCATGAACAGTCACCATGGAGGGGCTGTTTAAGCAGGGGGGTGTCTTAGCTGGAAGCTGCTCTCCTCAATCCACAGAAACATGCACAGTTGGGAAAGAATTCCTTGCTCGTGTTTGAGACGCCAAAGCCATTTTGGTTAGGGTACTCAGACTCAGTTCGAAAAGAAGAGTTACGTGCAACTGGAAGTCTCCAAAGCATTTTAAGAGGTGGAATAATTTGAGTAAATTAAAAGACCACTTGGATTATGTGATTCAGAGTTGAGGAGTGGGAAATATAAAGGATGTCAAGATGGAGACTGTCGGGATGCAGTGACTGGTGGGAAATGGGAGGAAAGGAGCAGAATGGGTAGATGAGGAGACGTGCATGTTGGCTTCAATGCCTTCCACTTGGGTAAGGAATGTAGGCGAATCAAAACACACACAAGGTGGGGACTGTACAAGGAGATGCTCGGTGTATGTCCTGCAGATGTTAAGCTTGATTGCCTTTGGGTCATCTGACAGGAGTTGCTTAGGAAGACAATAGGTCTGCTGTTTTGGAGAGGTCTATGCAACAGGCCATATTTGGCTTTGCAAATGGTCAGAGGAAATTGTGGGGAGAAAGGTCAGGAAGAAAAACCAATGTATTCGGGCCTCCACAGTGGGTTGGGGATTTGGGAATGAATCAGATGTTCTTCCTTCCCCTGCAGAATTCAGGTTCGTGCACAAGTCAAGACGGCTACCTCAAGGCACTAACCAGGAAGAGAATGGTAAGCGGTAGGCCGCGGACAAACTGGGAATACTCCAGTTTGCTTAAATCAATAGGTCACATTGAATGGGTCTCATAGGAACTGAGACTAGAAAAGGGAGGTTGGGGTCAGCCTGTGAATGACCAAAAAGTTTGGAAGGCAAGGGGGAAGTATCAGGAACAGGGTACCCTCGGGTCCAGGGTACTGTCAAATCCAACTGCGGGAAGCATTTCATGAAGCATGTCAAATTCAACTGTGGGAAGCATTTCATGATATGGTGATGGGCAGCTGGTGGGGAACAATGGCTGTATAAGGGGAAAGAGGAAAGGCAGTGAGGGCTGGTGCTGAGCAGGAGAGGCATTCAGAATACCTAATGACACTAATGACATGGCTACCATCTATTCAGAACAGGTGCTGGCCAGGGCACCATACCAGCAGGAAATCAGCCAATGCACGCCTATGCCAGAGAATCCGCAATGGGAGGAGGTAGGAGGAGATACTGCAGCGAGGATAGGACCCGCCTCTGATGAGTGATAAAATATAAAAAAGACGTGCAGATGGCCACCATGATGGTTATGATGTAATATCAACAAACAAGGAAAGAATGGCTTCTTGATAAAACAGCTCCGCTCTTCACATGTGCTTTCATGGGACAGAAGAGAAAACTGAGGAGATTCAGATACAGAGAGACCTTGTGGGCTGGGAGCATCCGGGTCACTGAGAAGCACTGCTGGCTTCAATTTCCCGTTCATAAACTTGGCACATTTCAGTCTCCGCACGTCACTCTCCATAACTGTGGGACCATTTGTCTTACTTTTCCATAGCAATAAAGCTAACCCAGAAATGTAAAAACAAAAGAAAATAAACAGTCTCTTTCCCATTAGGCCTAAATGCTGATGGAGGAAGTTGGTGGCAAAGGCATTTCGGGGTCCTGCCCTGCTATTTAAGGTTCATCAGATGCTAATTTACCTTGGACAGTAGACTTCCAGAGCCAGGAAAGGTGGGACCACCCGTGCGCTGTGGGCAGTGCAGGCTTGCTTCTCCCGGCAACATCTGGGGAAGGCTAGAGCATGTGTCCTCACAAGGAGTGGTGGAAACAGCACTGCAGAGCTCTGGGACAGCACATGGGAAGTTGTCCAAGCTGCAGGCGGAGGTGTCTAAGGTGCTTTTGCCACATTCACCTCCTGTATCCCTTCCTCCGAGTCGTAGCAAAAAGTAAGCTCAGGTGCCATGGAATCCCCAACCAATGGTAACCCAGGCTCTGCTTAGAAACTTCTAGCCACAGGAACCTTAGTTCCTCCCAAGAAGAATCTACCATCTTTGAAAATTCTAGATCATTGGACGCTCTCTTTTTGTTTTCCTGAACTCCCACTCTCCCTAGATTCTGCCTTTTAGCCCCTTTGGAGGGACCAAGATGCAGTACCGCTTTTAGGTGGTTCCTTCTGGAATTTTTGTAGCAGTGACATAATGATCCTATTTAAAACAAACAAATAAACAAACCCAGCAGGAATAGATGAAGACGCTGACAGAGACCCTGGAATTAAGCATTAATACTTTCTGTACACAACCTCTGAGCCTTTCCCATTCAGCACGCTCTATTCTCTGATTCACCAGTTTGTTCCTCCCGCAAGCGATGGTGTATGTGAGTGTCATGGGGGAAATTCTCCCTTCCAATTTCAGCCATTTTCCTCTTGAACAAGCAGGTTACCTGGGCGTGAGGCCAGCTAATACAAAGGGCAAACATCTTGCTTGGGGAGGAGGTGGTCAGAACTCAGTGATTTCTGCTCTTTAGACTTGGCTCAGCAAGTGCAAAGCTGACTCCCAAGTCATGTTCCCACTTTTCTTTTGCTCTGTTCCTCTGCCCTTCCAGTCACTCCTCCCAATTGGAGAGAACTTAAAAGGCAAGACCACATGCCTTCCTCTTCAGCTTTGCCTCTCTGGATTCTTTTACGTTGTGGAAATGAACCCTAAGCCACCCATACCCAGTAGCCCCTCTCCAGGCTGAGAAAGGTTTGCAGGGGTTCCAGCCATCACTTATAACTGCCTGGAGGTAAATCTTTCTCTGGATTCGGAGAGATTTCACCTTCCCTTAATATCTGCTTCTAATTTGATCTATACTTTATTACTTTTTACATATATTCTTCTGTCTGGTTGTTTCATCAATAACCAAGATTCTTTCTCTGTCCTGCAGTCTTTTTCATTCATTTGGATGCATCCTAAGAGGGGATTTATATAAATCTGTACCTCACCTACAAGCTTTCTAGGAAGTTTTGCTTTATTTCCCATGGTGTCTTATTTAGTACTTAGAAGACTTTTCCTATCATTTCTCTTGCTGATTGTACCTTTTGTCAATAACTTGCTTCATACAGTTTAATTTTTTGCAAGGGAAAAGTGTTGGGATACCTGTGTCTAGCTTTCACTTGGGTTGTTCCTGTATCTTTTTAAGTGTTTTCTTTTATGTTAACTATAATTGAATTATTTTTCTTAACCTGAGTGATTTAATACACATATAATTTGTATTTTTGTTCTTAATTCTGTCATCTTATTTTATGCTTTCTCCTTTGGTATGCTTTTACTGTCTCCTTTGTGGTTTTTCTAAGAACATTTCCTTTCTTATCTTTTCCCAATGACTTGGAGGCATATATCCTGTTTCAAATTTACTTCTGGTCTCCTTTAAGATTTCCCAAAAATACATCTTTTGTTTTCTCTGTTGAATTCAGGAAAATTTAATAATCTTTTACTCCCTTGTTAGATGAGGAATTTTTACACACTTTCATCCCTTTGCTTATGCCAGTATGATTATTTTCTATTAACTTACTATTTAAATGTCAAGTAACTTCTAATTTAATATTTTTTACTTCACAAACAAGTTGACTATTTATAAAACTATTTAGTATCCATATCTAAGTGTGTATCAGGCAATGCTATTAACCATAGGCCTTTTGTAGTATGATTTCCCCATTCCTAAATAGTTGCCTTTGATTTATTTTTTACTCTAGTAAAGTTTTTACTAGAAAACTTACTGGAAAACTCCAGTAAGTTTTCCAAGAAAAGCACATGGTCTTGGACAACCAAGCAGGATATTTTGATACCTTCTTACAGGCTGAATATAGAAATTTCGAACCTCTATATCCTTCCCCAAGAAAACCCAAAGGAATTCCTCCATTGTCTTTACTCAGTTTTTGAATCGATGTTCTGAAATCTCTGCAAGATTTTTTCAAATATTTCCCTTTGTAATTTTCCTTTCTTCCTGTAAGGGTGATTTTAGATCATTATTATTCATCACTGAAATTAAAACATTTGGGCAGGATACATATGCATGCAGATTTCTATTCACAAGAGAATTCACTGTATTCAAAAGGTCCATATTTTCTTTATAACCTCAGAAAAGTTTTCTTCCACGTGACGATTTTTTTCTGCTCCGTTTTTTCTAGTTTTTATTCCACAGAATGCTGATGAGTCAGAAATGGGATTTTCCTTTCTTGGTGTTTGTTATCTTCTCTCTCATATTCTACTGTGTATATTCATTCTACTTTCCTAGAAAGCTTATGTAGTTTGGCCTCTGGGTCATTGTTTTTGTCCTTTTGCCAACTTTTTTCTTCACTGTTTACGGTACAGATTCTAATTCTATAAGAGTCTTTGGCATCTTTACATTGCTTTTATGTTTTGTCAAATTTTTTATCTCAGCCTTAACCTTAACCTCTTCCATATGTTTATCTGTATCTCATATGGTTCATAATTTCTTATGTATTTTATTCAGTGTATAGAATATATATAGAGAAAGAGAGAATGTTTATATAGAATGTATGTCATTGGAATATATAGAGAAAATATATAGGAGTGCATGTGTGGCTCAGTTTGTTAAATGTCTGACTCTTGATTTCGGCTCAGGTCATGATATCAGGGTTGTGAGATAGAGCCCTGTATCAGACTCCAAGCTCAGCTCAGAGTTTGCTTGAGATTCCCTCCTCCCCTCCCTTTGCCCTTCCCCAGATCACCCTCGAGCCCTCTCTATATAAATATAAATATATAAATAAATGACAGAATCTTTTTTTTTAAGAATATATAGAGAAAATATATTTATTTTTTCTTCTTTTGTGGATGGCAAATCATGTAGGAAAATCATTTCTCTCTTTTAATCCCAATGTCTTCTCATGATTTCATTAGAATTGTAATCAGACAAGAAGATAACTCAGGATTCTTTGCCAACGGGCGAGGAGTATTTAATCCTCGTTTTCTTACCTGCAAGATCTTAAGCTGAGTGACAGGTTGTTGTGTGCCGCCTTGGGCTGAAAATCTCCTGGCTACCAGGATTCTACCTTTTATATCTCTGTTGAACCAGGATGAGCTGTTCTCAGCTGAGATTGCCCAGAGTACTGCATAAACACAGGGTGTGCTCCCTTTCATCTGCTGGAGAAAACCCATACACAGTGGCAGTCCCTGGAGGGAGGTATTCTACTGCTCCCACTTGTCTCCATCATCTCTACTGTTGAGTTCAACCCCAAAATCCATTTCCACCCAAGGAACAGCCTCCTTAATAATGGGGCAAGGTGAAGTGAGACTGGGTGGCTAGAGCAGGGGAAGCGTTGTGTAAGGAAAGACGTAAACACCTCAGAAAGCAAATCCTCTCCCTTGGGGTTGGTGCCCAGGCATTCTGCTTGACCCCTTGAGACCAGGTCTCTGGGGCAGAAGCACACTGATGGGGAGGACTGTAAACAGTCTTCTTCTTCCTTCCTCTCCAGCCAGTGTGTTGTTTCAGGGGTTTAGATGTAAGCTTTGTGCATATAAAAGTTCCATTACTGGGCCCAGTGATCAGACTCCTTCTTTTTAGTGCTAGAGGATTTGCACCTTCTTTATTTCCTGGGAATTCCAGTGGAAAAAGAAAGAAATTTATGTGCACATAGGTAGCAACTGTTTTTATTTTCTTTGTAGTTTCAAGTTTTTATTTAAATTCCAGTTAGCTAATGTACAGTGTAATATTCATTTCACGGGTAGAATTTAGTAATGCATCAGTTACCTACAAGACCCAGTGTTCATCACAACAGGTGTCCTCCTTAATCCCCATCTCTGCTTAAACCTCTCCCCCTTCCTTCCTCCCCTCCAGTAACCACTAGTTTGTTCTCCATATGTAAGAGTCTATTTCTTGGTTTGCCTCTGTCTCTTTTTCCCCCATGTTCATTTGTTTTGCTTCTTAAATTCCACATGTGAGTGAAATCATATGGTATTTGTCTTTCTCTGATTTATTTCACTTAGTATAATACTTTCTAGTTCCATCCATGCTATTGCAAATGGCAAGATTTCATTCTTTTTTATGGCTGAGTAATGTTCCATTGTGTATATATACACCACATTTCATTCAGAACCTGGACACCTCCTATCACATGTATTTTATCATTTTATATGGGATGTGCTTTTTTAAACTGCATCAGAGACTTTATTGAAAGAAGTATGTTACATATGTACAAAATAGCTAAAACTAAACATCTAAGTCTCTGAAAATTAAGATTCTAGTGCTTGATAAAGCCTGAAGCAATTTTCAAAAAATACTTGGCATATCTATTCTTCACAATTTTAATGTAATACAAGTTCTGTTAAGTTCTATTAAGTGTTTTCATTGGGTAAATTATCTGTCTGTCATTTGCTTGGTTTATCTACAGACTAGTTTACCTGAGCATATCTTCCTAGAGGAACATATCGAAGAGCAACAGTCAAACTTGCAAATCCAAGTTCATTCGGCAAGTAGAGATCTCAACGCCAGACCATTACCATGTTGGTAGGAAGTATGTCTCTCTCTCTCTCTCTCTTTTTTTTTCTTTTTCTAGATTTATTTATTTATTTTTGAGTGAGAGAGAGCTCGAGGACTCGATCCCAGGACTCTGAGATTATGACCTGAGCCAGAAGCAGACGCTTAACTGACTTAAGTCACGCAGGCACCCAGAAGTATGTCTCTTTTAAAGGCTGACCAAAGAACAGTAAATGGACCTTTAGTTGGGGAATGTTTCAAACAAAATGCCTACCAAGGAGGAATCTTGAGCCAGCTTCTAAACAGTGGAGGCCCCGCGCATTTGCTGGCTGCCTTACTCATTGAGACTTTATCTCAGACAGGTCTGTCGCTCACTGCCCCTTTTATGTAAGACACTGAATGCATCTGCCAGGTGCAAGGGATTCCTGCTGTACAAAGACTCGAGACTCCTGACATCAAAGGGAACCTGCAATTGCAATGCTGGCATTTTAAAAAGAAATCGCTGAAACCAAAATGGTTTTTCTCTCCCGGCGTTTGCTTTGGAATTCACCAAAGCTAGACCTGGGGAAAGTGATGACATCCTAAAAGCCTGTGATTAATTCATGCTGGTCCCCAAGACTCTGCCCTCAGTGCCACATGGTGAAGCAGTTACTACCACCTGGTTTTGCTCCAGAGCCAGAAAGCACTTCCAAGAATTCCAGTCATCACTCACATAGAGACAGACCTGAGCACGTGGAGTTTCTTAGGATGCTATTTTATGCAAATTTTTTTATCCTTTCCCTCGCAGAGATTCCTTGCATAAACAACCCTGATTACCAATAGATTATTTACACATGTGATTGATTGTTCTTCTTTCAATGAGTTGTTCTGTGTGGGGGTTCAGGTCCCTGTTTCAATGTTTTTGTACAAGTAGGAGGCTAAGGTGGCAGGAAATAGGAGCTCCCCAGAGGAGCAGTAACTGTGATAAATGAGACTATGTGAGGCTATTTACATTTGGGAAACAATATAAGCAAAGGAAGGAGGCAGCTCAAAGTGTGAAGTTGTATTAAATCTATAGTGCTAATTTTTTTTTTTTTTTTGGCCAAACCAAACTTTTTGCAATATTTATGTTTAGTTTAAAAAGAATCAATGTCTACGGAGAAAAAGTTTATTGTGGTTGTTCTGTAAGAGTGTAGGTAATTAAATGTGGGTTTTTCTGCAGAAAATCATAGACATTTTGCACAGAAGGGCTGAAATTGGCTTATAGGATTTGCATTAAAGTCTGGAAAATAAGAATGTATTTGGTCAATATGTGAGTGACCTAAAGCCACAGAAAAGCAGAAGAGTGGTATGTCAACCTTTCTGCGGGGGAAAGGAGCAGCATTTCTGGGATTATGCATTTGCAGATGGCCCCAGGTGGTCTCAGTTGTCTGTAAAATGAGAAGTTAAGCTTGAAGAGATGAAGTGTCTCCTTATGGTCTCAGCCACCAAGGCTTGGCCAGGATACTGAGAACTGCTGGTCAACAAGCTCAGCCAATAAGAAGCCTGGGTATATGTGACCTGTTGCTGGGTCTCACTACAACATGGCAAGACCATTTCTACTGCAAGCCCACAGAAGACTTCAAGTTGTCCCAGGGTGACTAGGCCTGTTCCATGCTGACTGGGGCAAAGCACCATCTTTGAATTCTGGATGTGGGAAAACTCTGGGATTGAGCCTCATCCAACTATGATGATTCTGGGTCATTAGTAAGGAAGGGGCATTGCTATGCACTCCAAGTATAATCACCGAGGAATAGATATATCACCCAAACCATGACAGAAGCAGTAGGCCCAGGGCTAGCTCTTCTCGACCTAGAAGTACTGATGAACTCATCAATTAAGGTAACTTTGTCTGAGTAAATCTACAGATCATCCTGAAACTAGTTAGTCATAGGCCTTTATCACATATTAGCCTCCAGATATAATATGACCCAACTAGTTAAGAGAACTCAGTAGAACTATCTGAGTTAATATAGTCCAGAACAAAATGGAGATCTTGCTATAAACTTTAAGCTCTTTTTAAATGTGTCTGTCTGCTGTGGGTCTCCGGAATGTCTCTTGTTCTCCTCCTGGGTTCCAGAAAAGAGCAAAGATAGCTGATGTGAAGACCCACCTCGAGGGAAGCCCAAGCTTGGTGTACCATTGAGATTATGCCAGGGAAGGGAAAGGACTGTTGTAAGTGCCTCTGGCTTGTCCCAGTTTATGGACACAGAGGCAAAGTAGAGATTCTGGATTTCACCATGGAGTTGAGAAGTCTCTCAGAAGGATGGTTTTCTCTCTCTCTCTCTGGCACAAATTTTAAGTATTTATTCTTATGAATTTGACAAACATATACACCATGTAGCCTTCATCCCAGAGAAACAACATTTCTTGTACCCCAGTTTCTCATGCTCCTTTGCAGTCAATCCCAGACTGCTCCAGGCAATCACTTATCTTCACTTCCAATCTCCATAGATTAATTTTGTCTGTTCTAGAACATCATATAAATGGGGTCACACAGGGTTTTTTTTAATTAACATATAATGTATTTTTGTTTCAAGGGTACACGTCCGTGATTCATCAGTCTTACACAATTCACAGCACTCACCATAGCACATACTCTCCCCAATGTCCATCACACTCCCACCTCATCATCCCACCCCTTTCCACTCCAGGAACCTGCAGTTTGTTTCCTGAGATTACGAGTCTCTTGTGGTTTGTTTCCCTCTCTGGTTTCCTCTGCTTTCATTTCATTTCCTTCCCCTATGATCCTCTGTCTTATTCTCAAATTCCTCATATCAGTGATATCATGATAATTGTCTTTCTCTGATTCACTTATTTCAGTTAGCATAATACCCTGTACTTCCATTTATGTCATTGCAAACAGCAAGATTTCATGTTTTTTTGATGGCCACATAATGTTCCTGTGTGTGTGTGTGTATCACATTTTCTTTATCCATTCATCTGTTGATGGACATCTGGACTCTTCCCATAGTTTGGCTATTATGGACATTGAGGTCATAAATATTGAGGTATACATGCCCCTTCAGATCACTACATTTGTATCTTTAAGGTAAATACCCTGTAGTGCAATTGCTGGGTCATAGGGTAGCTCTATTTTCAACTTTTTAAGGAAGCTTCATACTGTTTCCCAGAGTGGCTGCACCAGCTTGCATTCCCACCAACAGTGTAGGAGGATTCCCCTTTCTCTGCAACCTCACCAACATCTGTCATTTCCTGACTTGTAGTTTTAGCCATTCTGACAGGAGTAAGGCAGTAAGTATCTCATTGAGGTTTTGATTTGTATTTCCCTGATGTCATGTGTCTATTGGTCATTTGTATGTCTTCTTTGCAAAAATGTCTGTTCATGTCTTCTGCCCATTTCTTTTTTTTTTTTAAGATTTTATTTATTTATTTGACAGAGAGAGAGAGATGACATGTAGGCAGAGAAGCAGGCAGACAGAGAGAGGGAAGTGGGCTCCCTGCTGAGCAGAGAGCCAGATGCCAGGCTCAATCCCAGAGATCATGACCTGAGCTGAAGACAAGGGTTTAACCCATTGAGCCACTCAGGTATCCCAAAAGCCTTATCCCATTTCTTGATTGGATTCTTTGTTCTTTGGGTGTTGAGTTTGAGAAGTTCTTTATAGATTTTTGGATAGCCCTTTATCTGATATGTCCTTTGCAAATATCTTCCCCCATTCTGTCAGTTGTCTTTTGTTTTGCTGACTATTTCCTTTGCTGTGAAAAAGCTTTTTATCTTCATGAAGTCCCAATAGTTCCTTCTTGTCCCTTGCCTTTGGCCATATTCCAAGAAAGAAGTTGCTGCATCTGAGGTTGAAGAGGTTATTGCCTGTGTTTTCCTCAAGGATTTTGATGGATTCCTGTCTCGCATTGAGATCTTTCATCCATTTTGAGTCTATTTTTGTGTGTGGTGTAAGGAAATGGTCCAGTTTCATTCTTCTGCATGTGGCTGTCCAATTTTCCCAACACCATTTGTTGAAGAGACTGTCTTTTTTCCATTGGACATTCTTTCCTGCCTTGTTGAAGACTATTTGACCATAGAGTTGAGGGTCCATTTCTGGTCTCTCTATTCTGTTCCATTGATCTATGTGTCTGTTTTTGTGCCAGTACCATACTATTTAATGATTACAGCTTTGTAATAGAGCTTGAAGTCTGGAATTGTGATGCCACCGGCTTTTCTTTTCTTTCTTTCTTTTTTTTTTTTTAAAGATTTTATTTATTTCTCAGAGAGAGAGAGAGAGAGCACAAGCAGGCAGAGTGGCAGGCAGAGACAGAGAGAGAAGCAGGCTCCCTGTGAGCAAGGAGCCCGATGTAGGACTTGAACCCAGGGCCCTGGGATCGTGACCTGAGCCGAAGGCAGCTGCTTAACCAACTAAGCCACCCAGGTGTCCCGGCTTTGCTTTTCTTTTTCAACATTTCTCTGGCTATTTAAGGTCTTTTCTGGTTCCATACAAATTTTAGGATTATTTATTCCATTTCTTTGAAAAAAGTTGATGGTATTTTGATAGGAGTTGCATTAAATGTGTAGACTGCTCTAGGTAGCATAGATGTTTTCACAATATTTGTTCTTCCAATCCATGAGCATGGAATATTTTGCTATGTCTTTGTGCCTTCCTCAATTTCTTTCATGAGTATTCTATAGTTTTCTGAGTACAGATGCTTT
Source organism: Mustela nigripes (assembly GCF_022355385.1). Classification (NCBI taxonomy): domain Eukaryota; kingdom Metazoa; phylum Chordata; class Mammalia; order Carnivora; family Mustelidae; genus Mustela; species Mustela nigripes. Next base: position 154,264,392 of record NC_081560.1, read on the forward strand.
GCCTCTTTGGTTAAATTTATTCCCAGGTATCTTATGGTATTGGGTGCAATTGCAAATGAAATTGACTCCTTAATTTCTATTTTTTCTGTCTTGTTATTGGTGTATAGAAATGCAACTGATTTCTGTGCATTGATTTTATATCCTGACACTTTAGTGAATTCCTGTATAAGTTCTAGTAGTCCTGGGGTGGAGTATTTTGGGTTTTCCACATAAAGTATCCTATCATCTACAAAGAGTGATAGTTTGACTTCTTTGCTAACTCAGATGCCTTCTATTTCTTTTTGTTGTCTGATTGCTCAGACTAGGACTTCTAGTACTATGTTCAATAGCAGTGGTGATAGTGGACATCCCTGCCATGTTCCTGACCTTAGGAGAAAAGCTCACAGTTTTTCCCCCATTAAGAATGATATTTGCTGTGGGTTTTTCATAGATGGCTTTGATGATATTGAAGTATGTACTCTATCCCTACACTGTGAAGAATTTTAATCAAGAAAGGATGCTGTACTTTGTCAAATGCTTTTTCTGCATCTATTGAGAGGATCAGATGGTTCTTGTTCTTCCTTTTATTAATGTACTGTATCACATTGATTGATTTGTGGATGTTGAACCAACCTTGCAGCCCAGGAATAAATCCCACTTGGTTGAGGTGAATAATCCTTTTAATGTATTGTTGGATCCTATTGGGTAGTATTTTGGTGAGAATTTTTGCATCTGTGTTTATCAGGGATATTGGTCTGAAATTCTCCTTTTAGATGGGCCCTTGGTCTGGTTTTGGGATCAAGGTAATGTTGGCCTCATAAAAGGAGTTTGGAAGTTTTCCTTCCATTTCTATTTTTTGGAAAAGTTTCAGAAGAATAGGTATTAATTCTTCTTTAAATGTTTGGTAGAATTCCCCTGGGAAGCCATCTGGCCCTGGGCTCTTGTTTGTTGGGAGCGTTTTGAGGACTGCTTCAATCTCCTTACTGGTTATGGGTCTGTTCAAGTTTTCTATTTCTTCCTGGTGCAGTTTTGGTAATTTATACATCTCTAGGAATGCATCCATTTCTTTCAGATTGTCAAATTTGCTGGCACATAGTTGCTCGTAATATATTCTTATAATTGTATTTCTTTGGTTGTGATCTCTCCTCTTTCTTATAATTGTATTTCTTTGGTTGTGATCTCTCTTCTTTCATTCATGATTTTATTAATTTGGGTCCTTTCTCTTTTCTTTTGGATAAGTCTGGCCAGGGGTTTATTAATCTTAGTAATTCTTTCAAAGAACCTGCTCCTAGTTTTGTTGATCTGTTCTACTGTTCATTTGGTTTCTATTTCATTGATTTCTGCTCTGATCTTTATGATTTCTGTTCTCCAGCTGGATTTGGGTTTTCTTTGCTGTTCTTTCTCCAGCTCCTTTAGGTGTAGGGTTAGGTTGTGTGTTTGAGACATTCTTGTTTTTTGAGAAAGGCTTGTATTGCTTATATACGTTCCTTTTAGGGCCACCTTTGTTGCATCCCAAAGATTTTGAACAGTCATATTTTCATTTTCTTTTGTTTCCATGAAATTTTTCAATTCTCCTTTAATTTCCTGGTTGACCCATCATTCTTTAGTAGGATGCTCTTTAGCCTCCATGTATCTGAGTTCTTTCCAACTTTCCTCTTTTAATTGATTTCTAGTTTCAAAACATCATGGTCCAAAGGTATGCAGGGAATGATTACAATCTTTTGGTACCAGTTGAGACCTGATTTGTGACCTGGTATGTGATCTATTCTGGAGAATGTTCCATGTGCAGTAGAGAAGAAAATATATTCTGTTGCTTTGTGATGAATGTTCTGAATATATCTGTGAATTCCATCTGGTCCAGTGTGTCATTTTTAAAGCCTTTATCTCCTTGTTGACCTCTTGCTTAGATGATCTGTCCATTTCAGTGAGGGGGGTGTAAAAGTCCCCTACTATTATTGTATTTATTATTTGGCTTCTATAATTGGCTGGTCCCATGTTAGTGGCATAGATATTTAAAATTGTTAGATCTTCTTGTCAGATAGACCCTTTAAGTATGATATAGTGTCTTTCCTCATCTCTTATTATAGTCTTTAGTTTAAAATCTAATTTGTCTGATAATAAGGATTGCCACCCCAGCTTTTTTGTTGTTGTCCATTAGCATGGTAAATGGTTTTCCACTCCCTCACTTTAAATCTGGAGGTGTCTTTGGGTCTAAAATGATTCTTTTGCAGATAGCATATCGATGGGTCTTGTTTTTTTATCCAATCTGATAGATATCCTGTGTCTTTTAATTGGGGCATTTAGCGCATTTACATTCAGGGTAACTATCGAAAGATATGAATTTAGTGCCATTGTATTGCCTGTAAGGTGACCATTGTTATATATTGTCTCTGTTACTTTCTTGTCTATGTTACTTTTAGGCTTTCTCTTTGCTTAGAGGACTGCTTTCAATATTTCCTGTAGGGCTGGTTTGTGATCACAAATTCTTTTGGCTTTTGTCTGTCCCAGAAGCTTTTTATCTCTCCTTGTATTTTCAGTGACATCCTAGCTAGATATAGTATCCTTGGCTGCATATTTTTCTCATTTAGTGCCCTGAATATATCATGCCAGTCCTTTCTGGCCTGCCAGGTCTCTATGGATAGGTTTGCTGCCAATGTAATATTTGTACCATTGTAGATTATAGACCTCTTGTCCCAAGCTGCTTTCAGGATTTCCTCTTTGTCTCTGAGACAAGTTTTACTACTAGAGGTGGGGGTTTTATCCTATTTTTATTAATTTTGAGGGGATTTCTCTGTGCCTTATGGATTTTCATGCCTGTTTCCTTCCCCAAATTAGGGATGTTCTCCTCTATAATTTTCTCCAATATACCTTGTGCCTCTCTCTCTTTTTCTTCTTCCAGGATCCAATTATTCTAATATTGTTTCATCTATGATACTGCTTATCTCTCAAATTCTCCCCTCATGATCCAGTAGTTGTTCATCTGTCTTTGTTTCAGCTTCTTTATTCTCCATCATTTGGTCTTCTATGTCACTGATTCTCTCTTCTGCCTCATTTATTCTAGCAGTTAGAGCCTCCATTTTTTATTGCACCTCATTAACAGCACTTTTAATTTTGACTTGGTTAGATTTTATTTCTCTAGAAAGGGATTCTCTAGTATCTTCTATGCTTTTTTCAAGCACAGGTCATATTATAATCATCATTCTGAATTCTAGTTCTAACACCTTATTAATGTCCGTATTGATTAGGTCCCGGCAGTCAGTACTGCCTCTTGTTCTTTTTTATTTTTATTTCTTTGAGGTGAGTTTTTCCATTTTGTCATTTTGTCCAGAGAAGAAGAGATGAATGAGAAAACAAAATGTAAAAAGACAACAATGAACCCAGAAAAATATATACTAAACAAATCAGAAGAGACCCAAAACCAGGGGGAAAAGGAACAAAAAAAGTATGATCAGGCTGGTGAATAGAACAGAGCCACACACTAGATTTTGGGTGTATTTGGGTCTCTTAAAAGAAACTGCCTCCCAAAAATTTAAAGAAATAAAATAAGGGATATTGGGAGATACAATGAAGGGAAGGAATATGACTGTAAAAGTGAAAATTTAAAAAGATTTTTAAAAAGGAATTGATAAAATAAGAAGTTGATTGAAAAAAGAAAGAAGAATTTTTTTTTTTTTTAAAGGGGGAAGGGCATGTGATCAGATGTGAGAATAGAATAACACCATACACTAGATTTAGGGTATATTTTGGTCTATTAGATCAAACTGCATCCCAAAATTTTAAAGAAAGAAAAACATATATATGTATATATATACATATATATGTATACACACACACACACAAAATAAGGTTAATACATAGAAGTTATACTATGACCTTGAATGTCATAAAGAATGTCATGAAAAAAGCTGAACCCTAGAAGACGAACACTCTGAAGAGACAGAGGATTTACCTTCTTATTCCTTTTGTATTTTTTTATATTTTCAATTTTCTATGTATATATTTTCTCAATAAAAACTCCACTTTAAAAAAATTATAGAAAGAATTCAGTATTTCTAAGGCTCTTTTGTCCTCAAAATAATACAAATTTTTATCCATTGATGTATAAATATGGTTTTTAAATTAGAAGGTGATATTTTGATCACTTTTGTAATGTATTCTTTAAAGCACATTCATATACATTATCTCAATTTTTAGTCCCAACCACACTCTGACAGGGATTTAATCTTCTATATTATTGCAGAAGGCAAATTTGCCAGCTCATTAATAGCCAGAGTCCTTCTGAGCTGTTTCCCACACAAGGAAAAACTCCCTTGGAGTCACATCTCATCTCCAGAAGGCCCCTGGGTCTGCTGCAGCTGCTACTTTTAACATGAGATAAGAGAGTAATGGAAGGAGCACACCTCCTTTCTCATTCCTCATTCACCTGGGACTGGTGCAGCCTCCAGTGTGAGGTCAGTGCCTTTGGAGCTGAGGGACCCACAGCCCACTTGCTCAGGGGAACTTTGCTTTGGTCTCTTTCATAGCAATCCAGATACACTCATCTATGGAGTGTTAAGGCCAATAACCCCATGATACCTTACATTCTCAGCACTCTTGGTCTCTACCTGTGGTATAGGCCAACTCCTTGGCTTGATACTGGTCAAATGTCCTCTGACCATTTTGATCTAACCCTCCCACACTACCACACTGCCTACCACAACCATTCTTTTCTATCTTTGCCATTGGAGCATCCTTTTTCTGAAGTATCCTTTTTATGATAGGCACTCTCAGCTATGTCCTTAGCCTCTTCACAAAACACATGAGCTCTCCCATCTACACTGAAATATGACATTGCACTTAAAAACCCACTTCCCCCAAGATATTCTTAAGTGGACAGAGAGATGTCCCCCTGACCTCAGAGACAAACAAGATTGGCCTTCTCTCTGTTTGCCATGACCATTGTTCCTTCTTCTTTGTAGCATACCTCACTCACTGGCTGCCATCACCCCTTTCTTCTCTCCACCTCTTCCTTTCACACTTCATCATTGGTTAAAGAGTATACCAGCACCATTGCCTTTCTCTCATTCCCTCCCCCCACCAACTGCCCTTATCATCATCTTCACTTGCCTCAGTGTTCATATGTGTTACACATTGGTCCCCAAGTCAAATGCCCCCAACTCCATTCTCCTTCAGCCACCCACTCTTGTAGTCCAGATGGTGCGGTGTTGGGGGTGCTACACCGGCACTGCCCTACCTCAGACATTTTATTCTAACACTCAAAGAGAAAAGAACAAGTTTTTTAAATTTCAGGCAGGCAAGAACCAGAAATTATAAAAAGTGGTGTGGCAAATTTGAAAACTACCAAATCTAGAAACCAAAGATGTTTTAAGTAAGGAGAGAAATAGGAAAATTTACTTCAAAAAAGAGCATCCATAAGACAAGGGTAGGTAAAAGACATGGAATAATTTCTTAAATATGCTGAGAGAAAAATGACTGCCAATGTAGAATTCCATATCTGGCAAAAAATATCTATTAAGAATGTAAGTGGAATAGGGGCGCCTGGGTGCTCAGTGGGTTAAAGCCTCTGTCTTTGGCTCAGGTCAGGATCCCAGGGTCTTGGAATTGAGCCCCACATCAGGCTCTCTGCTCAGCAGGGAGCCTGCTTCCTCCTCTCTCTCTGTCTGCCTCTCTGCCTACTTGTGATCTCTGTCTGTCAAATAAATAAATAAAATCTTTTTTTAAAAAAGAATGTAAGTAGAATAAACACAATTTAGTTAAATACTTTTTTATATCAGAAGAATCATGAAGAATTATTTTGAGGTACTCTTCAATCACAAGATATAAATTGGGAGGTCAAATTTAATAACAAAATAAATTTAAATATATGCTACTTAAAATCACCTAGGGAAAGTGTAGAGGGAGAAGGGGACTTGGACAAAACTGAAGATCCTAACAGTTTGAAAATGTATCATGATTCCACTAGTTACCATCTCCCTCTTGGTTTCAGCTGGGTCTCCTAAGTCATCCCTTAAAGTTCTTTTGCAAATATACTCAACTATTTTGGACCTCCTGACATTAAAAGAGCCCATATCTAGACTTTTCATTACAACTACATCTGAGATGCTGAGCTCTGCTTGTGAACTCACACAACCTTGAAGACTGAGGCCAATGAAATTCTTAGTCTCTGACTTTCCCTTCATAACACTTCACCCCTGCTGCCCTTCTTTTGGTCTTTGGAATTTTTTTTATTCAAAACAAAACTTGTTCTAACCTTTATAACTTAACTTAGCCCCACAGGCCCACCTTCTTCCTCACTACTCCCATGACCAACTAGTTTACAGCAAAAACAAAGGGGGTAGTAGAGGCTGTGATCTGCAATCCAGAACCCCCACCGTCCCTCCCAACCCCCGCCGCCATCTTTCAGGGCAGAGCTCCTCTTAGCTCCAGCTGCCAGGAGTGTTGGCAGCTGATAGCTCTCAAATGAGTCCCTCTCTAGGAATTTCCCTCATCCAAAACACCTGAGAATGGCCTGAATCCAGTGACTGATTGACATGGGGTTAAAAAAGCTCAGCTTCCTCGCTCAAGGCAGGAACATTCAGAAGCGTCACTTCAGTACCAGAGCTCCCAGTAGGATAACCCTGGAGGTTGTCTACAATGGACAAATGAACTAGAACTGTTGCAGGTGCACCACTTCAATGCCTCCCTCTTTTCCTACACTGCTCACCCTCAAGATATTGTTCCTGAAAGCACCCACAAAACTCCTTCTCAGAGTCTGTTTCCAGGAAAACTGATAGACATGCGGCAGGAACTCTCTCAACTCCTGCCCTCCCCTCTTCCAACTCAGACTTAATTAAGGAATAAGTTAGCACTCTATCATTCCCTCTTTCGGCATAAATGCTTCTCCTTGTTTTCTGGATACACAGCAAGGCAGAGCCTCCTGACCCCCTTCCCTACCCATGAGGTGGCTGCTGAAGAGCTTTGTTCACAGATCTCCCTTCACTTTATTGTATTCTCAATATCTCTCTGGTAGGATGTTCCCATCTGTATATTAATGTGTTCAAACCACATCCATCTTAAAAGGGGAAAAAAAGCCCTCGATCTTCTCTCTACCTAGTATCTGTTTTTCCACCCTTCACCATCCAGCTTCTGAAAGGACAGGCAAGTTTCTCACCTCTCTCACTCCTTAACTTATTGTAGTCATCCTTCCCACATCAAAATACCTCCAAAGCAGTTCTCATGAATACCACCAAAGACATGTTAGTGGATAATTCCAAAGGACACTTCAAAATAAATTAACATCGGACACCACTCCCTTCTCTTGCTTGCCAAAGATTCCCAGCTTCACCCACCATTTCCTCTTGCCCCAAGCATTCCAGGGTTCTACCCACCATCGCTTTCGCATCTTTCCGACTCAGCCTTCCCCAGTACTCCACCCTGTAGCATGATGTCTCCATGCTTTGAGTTTATAACCCTCTTTGATTGGACCTCCTGCCTTCCCCAAATTCCTCCTAACTCCTATTCATCTTGCAACACTCACCAATGTTGTAACTTAATGAAAATCCTTCTCATTAGGGATGAGAGACCAAAAAATGGAGACAGCTATAACTTAGAGTGTATGCTGTTATAAAACATTTCTTTTTTTTTTAAGATTTTATTTATTTATCTGACAGACAGAGATCACAAGTAGGCAAAGAGGCAGGCAGAGAGAGAGAGAGAGGGAAACAGGCTCCCCACTGAGCAGAGAGCCTGATACGGGGCTCCATCCCAGGACCCTGGGACCATGACCTGAGCTGAAGGCAGAGGCTTTAACCCACTGAGCCACCCAGACGCCCCTATAAAACATTTCTTAACATTTCATTTGCTTTAATATGTGTCGAGCCTCTGTGAAATAATACCACTGTCTATCGTAGAAATACTGAAACTGCGAAGTGAAGAGGTCAAATAACCTTCACATCTAGGGAATAAGTGGTAAAGTTGAATTTTTTTTTCCTAAATAATGATAACCAGACTCCATGTGTGGAATTAGATAATTTGTAAATAGCAGAGGAAGAGTGAAGAGGAATCATTCAATTTGGGTTTGGGTATGTTTGAAATATATCTTGTCTTCTCATTTTAGAACATGCATTTTACATAAATCACAGAGGGACCGGTTTCACCATGTTAAAGAGAACAATAGCAACAGTTTTATTTGATGTCTTACCCACAGCATAGACTTCTTTAACTCACCCAATCCATCTTACCTGCATATTCTGGGTATGACTTTCATTACACCACATGGAATGCTCAGTCCAGAGCAAGAGCTGTCAGCGTGATGAGCTTCCTCCCAGGCACAACTGCAGGGAAAGACCACATCTGAGCACCACCTTCCCGCGGACCAGATTCACTGTGCTTAAGTAGACCCAGGTTGTTTTATGGCCCATGGGCCAAGAAATTTAAAAAGGCCTGCCAGGTAGATAAATCCTAAAACCCATTAGGCTTTCATCATATGGACAGAAAGATGAGGGAGAAGGTACTTTCCCCTGAAATAATAGAGTCTAAAGACTATTTTTGCATTATGTTAGGAGATAAAGCATTTCCCCTCCAGAGAAAGTTCTGGGGGCATGCATGAGTGGAGATCTAACTCTGCCTAGCTCATCTCTGTAGTAGAAAGTGATTTCATGAAACGTACTCTAGTTGTAGCTGAATCATTGTCTTCATCACGTTCCTTCTCTAGAAGCAGGGCAGTAAGAGCTTGGTATCCCTGGGCATGGGGAAGGGCTCCTTCGCTGCCCACTCAGAGCCTCTAGGGCATCCAGAGCTGCGTCACTCCTGCCCTGGGATCCATGTGTCCTCCTCCTTTTCTCTTCTCCATCCCTTCTTCTCTCACTTTCCCTCTTCCCTTCTCTCTCTCCCTTCTTCCCTCAATCCCACCCCCCCCCCTATCATTTTTCAGCATTTTCTCTGTGTGTGCTGCCGTAATTAGGTGCCGGGGATTCTGTTGGCCTGGACCAGAACATCCCTTCAAGAAACGGACCTTTTGGGAGGTGATGGTCAAACCCTCAGCAATTACTGGATAAGGACAGGGCAGTTTGGGAGCACACAGGAGGGGCAGCTCACCCGTCTGAGGCAGTGCTGCCCAACAGAAATACGATGTCAGCCACATATGTAATCTTGAATTCTCTTGTGGCCACATTTTTAAACGTTTTAAAAGATTAAATTAATTTAATAGTATATTTTATTTAACTGAACATATCCAAAATATTATTATTTCAACATGGAATTGATACAAAAACTATGCTAAATCTGCCATGTAGTTTATACTTAACAGCTTAGAAATTCAGTTCTCGGTCATACTGACCACATTTCAAGTGCCAGGCAGGCCTCGGAGTCTGGGGAGGTGGGGAGGTACTCCTTGACGGAGCTGAGCTAAAGGTTGAACATCGAGGGAGGGGTGGATAGACAGGAGGAGGGAGCAGAAAGGACACTCCAGGGTGAAGGAAGTGCATTTGCCAGAATAAAATTCACAGGACAGAGAGCCTAGCAGGTTCAGGGCCACTGACAGCGTGGTATAGGGGAGGGAGGGCTGTTTTCTGCCCTCTGCATTATCTCTAAAGGCATCTTCCAGAAAGAAAGTCACAGAGTAGAGTCCTGTTGTTCACAGAATAGAGTCCTTATTCTGCCATTCAAGGCCCCTGACAACCCAGGCCTCTCTTCATCACAAACCTCAGATCATAAGCACAAAATCCTTCCCATCATCCCCCAAACCTGCCATTTCTTCCCTGCCTCCAGCCACCCGAAATGTGGGTTCACCTCTGAACGACTCCCCGCCCACCTGCCACATCTACAACTGAAGCACCACTCCAGGCCATACAGCTAGCACCTGCCATGCAGAAAAAGGGGGCAGCAGCATCTCATGGGACCCCTCCAAAAGCAAAGCTGAGGCCAGCTGGTAATTGTGAGAGCTGGTGTCAGACAGGTGCCCAGAAGCCGGCTCCAAGGCAGACTTCTTCCCACAGAATGTTTGTGGGATCTTGGAAAGATGCAAATTCTCGCTCAATTCTCCAGGGCAGGCCTGAAGCTCTGCATTTCTAGCTGGCCATGAACTCAGCTGTGACCTGCCCTGCCCAAATCCTAACCAGAAATGTCTTAAACGCAGGTGAGTTGCCTGGCATGGGAGGTATTCAAGCATAGTCTGGATGGCCGTGGGGATGCAGGAAAAGGAAACTCAAACTCTGAGATTCAGAGTTCCATGATTCTTTGGGGGATGAATTCAGGCCCTGAGGACCGCAGGGGTCTTCTCTATTCTTCTGCCCAGAGAGTATATAGTGGGAAGCCCACAGCTGAGAATGGCTGGGGAGGTCATTCCACATCCCCTGTCAGCTCTGCCTTCTCCGTGGGCTGGAGGACACTCTACATTAAACACCTCTTGGCCATCGGCATGCCTTTCTTTGTGACTTTCTTGTCACATCTGTGCTGGCCATGAAAATGCTCATCTAGACCCTGACCCCAGGAAGCATAGATGGCCGAGGGTCCATACTACTGGCTCAGCCGCCTGAGCTGCACATGGCTAGAGGCCCTCCTCCACCCACCAGGTGGGCAGCAGGGAGACCAAAGCTTGGAAGCTCCTGGAAGCCTGGGGCTACTCCTCTGAGTCTGGACCAGGACTCCTGGGGCACCCAAGCCACTTCCTCCCCACCTTGTCTTGCTCCTTCCCCCCAGTCTGACTTCCTGTGGCTCCCTCTGCTCCTTTCCACCCTCATTTCCCCTAATGTCCACGGTTCATCCCATCTCTGGCTCCTCCCAGAGGGCCCTGGCTGAACAATTTCTCTTGGAGGCAGGGACCAGCAAGAAGAGGCCAATGAAACCTCAGTCATCTTCACTGCAAACACTGTGCTTAGTTCCTTACCTACTTCTGTTTTTACTTGTGGTACATTTTGTTGTTGTTTCTTCAGAGCTTTTTAATTTTTATAAAATTCAAACCCATTGCCCAGCACATCTCCCCTAAGACCACCAAAACCTGAACTTCCTTCTGCTCCATGGTGCAGGGCCCCATATTTGTCCTTAAACTGACTACCGGCTCTCAGCAGAACATAAGTTCACTAGGGACGTCCTGTAGCTCTCTGGAAGGCAGTTCTACAAAGCCCTCACCTTCCTTAAGCATCTTGGTGTCCCCCTTCCTCCCAAATGGGCCCCAGGCTGGCAGCCAGGAGAGAGGGTCCTCAGCCCCCATGAGAGGAGATGCACAGGCTTAGAGGACATTTTTCCAAACGATTGCCATGCTCTTCCCAGGGGGTCTTCTAGTGAATTAATTTCCTCCAAAACATTATAATTACAAAGCCCACATTCATCCTGGGATCTGATAAATATTCATCTCTCTTCCCCTCAATTGTTTTCATTGCTTTACTTCTATGTTTGACTCTTTGTGCCATGTGGAATATCTTTTTATTTGGGGGGGATACTTTTGAAAAACCATCTCAGATGATTCTTTAATGATTTCTAATAGAATAGATACTAGTATTTGTGATGCTATCACGTTATGTCTCTAGCAGAGAATTGCAGACACCTGTTTTGTTTTTTGCTGCCTCAGCTGTGAGTGCTCAGAGGCAACAAGGTCTAGAGGGGCTGGAACCTGGACCAGATGCCCATCAGGTGGACCCCGGAGGAAGCTGGGCTGTCTCAGTCAGCTGAGACTTAGTGTGCTGAGTTAGCAGCTGAGTCAGTAGCCTCAACAAGGCCACCCTCCGAGAGCCCAGCCCCTCTGGGAGGGTGAGGGTCTTGGCAGGGTGCAAGAGCATAGCTCTTGAGGTCAAGGAGCACCCAGGAGACAGTGATCCTGGCAGGCAGGTGGGGACTCCCAAAAGACCCACTGTTAAGGAGGAGCCAAGGCATGGAAGGGTCAGGGCAGACAGTGTCCCCAGAAGGCCTGGAAGACAGCTCCCCTGAAGGTAAAGGGACCATTGCAAAACCCAGAAGTCTGGGATGAACACCAAGGTGCCCCAGCAGCAAAGTTGATAAGATGCTGGACCATCGAGAGTAGGCAGTGTCCTCACCAAGTGCCCCACCTGTGGAAAGAAGCATCAAAGGACAGAGAGAAGCACAGTGGAACCTGGAGCTGGGTCTTCCTACCACCCGAAGGCATTGCTTATGGTCCCAGGAGGCCACTGTCATGAACAGAAATGAGTGACCCAGGGGCACTTGGGTGGCTCAGTGAGTTAAAGCCTCTGCCTTCGGCTCAGGTCATGATCCCAGAGTCCTGGGATCAAGCCCCGAATCGGGCTTTGCACTCAACAGAGAGCCTGTTTCCCTTCCTCTCTCTCTGCCTGTCAAATAAATAAATTAAAAATCTTAAAAAAAAAAAAAAAAGGGTGGGGAAGAAATGGGTGACCCAGGATGACAACCAGAACATAGGGGCCTCAGCCCCCAGTAGAGGAGGTCCATGAGAGAAAGCCCGTGCAGGCTAGATCAGAAAAGCAGCCCAGCAACCACCCATGAAAAGTCCATGGCAGCAAGTTGGAATGATGGCCCCTGAAGACATCTGCCTCCAAATCCCACACCTTGAACATGTTTCTTTACTCAGGTTGAGGGTGGGGCTGTGAGGTAGAGAGAAATCCTAGACTCTGCAGAAGGACACGCAATATAATCTCAGAGGTCTCTGTAAGTGAAAGTGGAAGGCAGGAGGGTGAGTCAGAGAGAGGTTCAAAGGCCCTGCACCACTGGCCCTGAAGAAGGAAAAAGGAGCCACTCACCAAGGATTAGGGGCGGCCTCTGGAGGCTGGAAAAAGCAAGGAAACAGATCCCTCCCCTGGAGTTCCCGAAGGAAGCATCCCTGCCCATTCTTGATGCGAGCACAGGGAGACCCGTTGCAGACCTCTACCTACCAAGTGGAGGATGATACATCTGAATCATTGGAAGTCACCAAGTTTGCGGTGACTTGTCACAACAGCATAGGAAACCAATATGCCCAGTTAGATGCAGCAGTGAAGAGGAGAACGTTACCAACCCGCCCAGATGCTGGTTCCTTGAAAATCCTGCTGCATAGAGCTACCCACCCTAATGCAGCATAGCGCAGCCCAGTTGCAGCCTTCTAAAAATAAAATAAAAGATGATGGGAGAGACGGACTGCGATCTCAGATGACACATGTGTGTTGCAGTTCAGATCACATGAACCAACACGTGCATTTCCATTGCCGCTCCCAGCAGCACGTTCCAAACTCAGGAACGTGGAGGGGAAGATCTTCCTTACCTCCCCGTATTGAATATTTCATGTTGGAAACTGAATGGTAGGCCACAAATAAGGATTCTGGGAGCTTTGAAAAAAGGACAGTCTGATCCTCCATTTTAAAAAAAAAAAAAAGAAAACCTACCCCAAAGAATAGAAAACATTTCAGAAAGTGCTTTATACATAGTAATTAAGTATAGCTGAATTATATGTTTTAATCAAAATGATTCCCAGAAGTGAAAACATGTTTTAATTGACATTTCTGCTTTATCGGCCTCTTTTCTGTATTGTAAATTCCTTTAAGGAAGGTGGAAAGGGTACAGCTATAGCTGGGAGCATTTTATCCACTGGCCCCAAAACCAATCATTTCTACATTTATTTGGGCTACATGGTTTTCTGCCCATTGAAACCTAATCAAATTTTGTGGTTTATCTCTGTAATAGTGAGACTTTTATGTGAGGCTACACCAACAAAATTCAGAGCCTTAAAGAATGGAAAAATAGAGTATGTGGAAAATGTGTACTTTAACTTCATTAAACCTTGGTCAAGCAGAACTCTGGACAGCCTTTGGTGCATATCTGAGATAATCATGGGATAAAAGATGTGATTTGCAGGAGTAACTGACCTGATCCAGCAGGCTTGGAGCCCAGCTCTCAGTATGAGTCCTCATTTATACTTAGCTGTGTGGCCTTGGGAAAATGACTTGGGCTTTCTGGTCTTCGGTTTCCCCTTTTACAATAAAACACACATTTCATTGTTTGCTAGTTTGTCATGCTTTGCTTCAGTAACCTGGAAGGGACACAAACAGGTACAAGACTTGCTCTTTTGCCAAGAAGCATGCTCTCAACCAGCACTTGGCACATGGAAGAAACTCAAAAATGATCTGAAATGTGTGGTTGGCATGATTTGCCCAGACGTCTGCCCCACACTCAGTGCAAGGCTGTTGCTGCTCCGCGGGCTGTTGTTGGACTTGATGAGAGCTGTAGGGTCACAATGGCTTCATTTCCACCTGATGCACCCACTGATGCAGCTGGAATAGCTGGGGATTTGCCAGGCCTCACTCTCCAGCAAGGTACTCAGACTTTCTACAGTCTGCTTCCAAGAGGGCTAAAAGGGGACATGGCCAGGCCTCTTCGGGCCTGTTTAGGCCAACTCTGTTTAGGCCACATTGTCATGAAAGAAGAAAGGAAACACCCTCCAGCCCTTGACAAGAGACACAGCAGGTGCACTGAGTAAGAAAGGCCTGGATGGCAATGACCTGAGCATAGCACTCACCCGTCTAGGTGATCTCAGGTTCTGGTATTCCTATGTAATTTACAGCAGTAACATCACAGGTCCCTGTGTTTGGGAAATTAGGTTTGGGGGTATGATACTGTATTAATTTCTTCTTGCTGCTGTGTCAAATGAGCACAGAGTTAGGGACAATGCCATTTATTATCTTATAGTTCTGGAGACTGGAAGTCTGAAATCAGCCTTACTAGACCAAAATCAAGCTCTTGGCAGGGCTGGTTCCTTCTGGAGTTTCTGGGGCGGCAGGGGTGGGGGGGGTTCCATTTCCTTGCCTTTTCCAGTTTTTGGAGGCTCGGCCCATAACCCCTCCCTCCATCTTCACAGCCAGCACAGGCCAGGCCAGGCCTTTCCATAGGGCATCCGCCTGACAATGACCCTTCTCCCTCCCTCTCCCATTTTTAAGGACCCTGGCTATTACATCGGCCCAAGGAGGTAATACAGAATACTCTTCCCATCTCAAGGCCAACTGGATAGCTACTGTAATTCCATCTGCTGCCTTAATTCCCCCTTGCAATGTAAAGTAACATAGCCACAGTTCTCAAGGATTAGGACATGGATGCCTTTGGGGGCCATTATTCGGCCTACCACAGTTACCAATTCTGATGCTTTTTAAAAAACATTTTAATCACTTCAGATATATATTTTTTTAATTCCATGAATATGTAGCCTCTTTCCTCTATTCTAGTCTACTAAAGTTGCTAGACGTATACAAAAGTCCAAAAAAATGAAATAAAATAAGGCTTTGAGTGAGGGTCCCAGGGAATCCTCTCTGTTGAATGTTCCTAAATTGTAGTCTGGGGAGCAGAAAAAGAAAGGAAAAGTGGGACATGATGAGATTGGAGGGTCAGTGGGGGGTAGGGAGTGGGGGAGGCAGGTGGAGTGCCAGAACCTCGTCCAGGGAATAAGCTGGCCCTTCCACACAGTGTTGTGTGTCATTCCCAGGACCAAACCTGGACAGTGCATAAAGGCTCCAGTGCTGCCAGCCAAGACCCCTGTTCCCAGAGCAAGACTGTGCCCAGCAGGTGCTTCCAGCAGAATGTGTAATTGAGGCACTTTAGAGGCTACAGACATGACAAATGGAAGAAATAGAAAGTGCATTTTCTTCATTCACAGACAGCACAAAATTTCCGGAGATATTGCTGATAAGTTTAAAAGTTGTCATAGAAATCTAAATGTCAATTCCTTTTGCTTTCCTATTTACAAGGAAAGTGGAAAGAATCCAAATACATCAATCCAAACCTGATCATTTAATACGGTCATTAAAGATAGAACTAAATTATCCCACTGCCTAGAAAAATTAGGGGATAGGGAGTCATACACCCCGCTCGTGTTGCAGACAAACCTACCACACATGCAGCCTTGGAAACAATATTCAAAAACGTACGTAAATCACTTCTAGAGAGACAGCAGGCTGGGTAAGAAACCCCTTCACAGAAACCCTGTCCTCTTACTTGTCTGCCCAAAGCATCGGTTTAGTGTCGTTCATATAACACAGGTGAGACCACCAACATTAGCATGAAACCTACACATCATGTCAGCTTGATAACTGGGGCACATTCTATGGGAACTTGACTTTGCCATCCAGGGAGGCAAGGAAACTTTTCAGAGAGAGGCTGTCGGACCATGAGACCCCTTAGGCTACCTGTCAGCAGCATGCTGGACAAGCACGACATCCTAACCAAGCCTTATCGTGCTCTGTGGTGTGGAGCCCTGAGTCTTCATCTGACCTTCCACTTAGAGGGTTTATGGGATCATAAAACTTTCCAGGCAGCCCACCAGACACTCCAGGTTCAGGCAGAGCATACATGTCTGAGGCTTAAGTGTATCCATCAGCAAACATGTACAGTGATGTCTTCAGCCAACCTCCTGCTGCCTTTACTTTGTCAGCCCCAGCCTGATGTGAGCTGTTGAACCACCAACCCATCTGCACACACAATCCTCTACTATAGATGACCCCAAGTTTCTAGAATTCACAAGAAAGTTGCCTCAGTTTGTATTAATACTAATGTCCTGCTCCAGAGTATACCACTGCAGCCCCTGATGATTAATCAGAAAGAGAAACTCCAGGCCTGTGTAACAGAGTTATTATCCCTTCCAATGCCAAATGCAAACCAGATGTTCTCAATCCACCAACGTGTCCCTCCACCCCCTCCCTACCTTCTCTCACAGTCCTCGGGCTAGGAAACAAGGTACAGCCCATTAACAAGATATACTCTGTCAATAAAGATGGGGTTGATCATTTCAGCTGAAGCCGTCCTACTATCATTAATTCAATCAAATGGTATGGATATTATGTTAAACAAGTGCAGTGACTCAAACAACACAAGTTTTAGAATTCTCATCTCAAATCTACTTTTCCAAGTCCATTTCCTTGTCTATAAAACAGAGATAAATCATCTCGGTTTTGATTGCTGCCTTCACAGTGATGTTGTGGGAATCAATGAGATAACAGGAATGAAAGCTTCTTGGAAACCAACATTTTTGTACACTAGAACAAATAATCCTAAAATTTGTATGGAGCCACAAAAGACTCCCAGTAGCCAAAGTAATCTTGAAAAAGAAAAGCAAAGCTGGAGGCATCACAATTCCAGACTTCAAGGTATATTACAAAGCTGTAATGATCAGATTGGTATGGTACTGACACAAAAATAGACCCATAAACAATAGAACAGAAGAGAAAACCATGAAATAAACCCACAATTATATGGTCAATTAATCTTTGACAAAGCAAGAAAAATATCCAATGAGGAAAAGACAGTCTTTTCAAGAAATAGTGCTGGTTAAGCTAAACTGAAGAATGAAACTGGACCACTTTCTTACACCATAAACAAAAATAAATTCAAAATGGATTAAAAACTTAAACATGAGACCAGAAACCAAAAAATCCTAGAAGAGAACACAGGCATTAACTTCTTTGACATCAGCTGAAATAACTTTTTCTAGGTATGTCTCCTGAAGCAAGGGAAACAAAAGCAAAAATAAACTATTGGGACTACATCAAAATAAAAAACTTCTGCACAGCAAAGGAAACCATCAACAAAACTAAAAGTCAACCTACAGAATGGCATATCTGATAAAGAACTTATAACGCAACACCCCAAAACCAAATAATCCAATTAAAAGCAGGCAGAAGACATGAACAGATATTTCTCCAAAGAAGACATAGAGATGGCAAATAGAGACATGAAAAAATGTTCATCATCACTTACCATCAGGGAAATGTAAATCAAAAAAACAATCAGATACCATATCACACCTGTCAGAATGGCTAAAATCAACAACACAAGAAACAACAACATTTGAAGAAAAAGAACCTTCTTGCAGTGGGAATGCAAACTGGTGCAGCCACTGTGGAAAATAGTTTGGAGATCCCTAAAAAAGTTAGAAACAGAACTACCCTATGATCTCATAATCATGCACTGGGTATTTACTCAAAGAATACAAAAATAATAATTCAAAGGGATATGGGCACCCCTATGTTTATAGCAGTATTATTTATAATAGCCAAATTATGGAAGCACCCCAAGAGTCCATAGATTGACTGATGAATGAATAAAGAAGATGCGGGGTGTGTGTGTGTGTGTGTGTGTATAGTAGCATATATATGTATATGTACATATAGTGAAATATTACGCAGCCATAAAAAAGAATGGAATCTTGCCATTTACAATAACATGGATGGAGCTAGAGAGTATAATGCTAAACAAAATAAGTCAGTCAGAGAAAGACAAATACCATATGATTTCACTCATATGTGGAATTTAAGAAACAAAACAAATGAGCAAAGAGAAAAAGAGAGAAAAACAAATCCAGAAACAGACTCTTAATTACACAGAACAAACTGATGGTTGCCAAAAAGGATGGGCAGGGAGTGAGGGGTTGGGTTAAATAGGTGATGGGTATTAAGGAGTACAGTTGTTGTTATGAGCACCGGGTTATGTACGTAATCGTTGAATCACTATATTGTACACCTAAAACTAATAAAACACTGTATGTTTTAAAAAAAGAAAGTTCTTAGAAATTGAAGAGGATTATGATGACCTTTATTTTAATACCTATGTGTTACTTACACGCTAGCAGTTCCAATAAAGGAAAAAATCACATTGGAGAAGTAGAAATAATTTGCCTCACTGGACTTACATTCCATGGTTGACCAGAGGGCCTGAAACCTAATTATTCTTTAGGAAAATTCCCTGAGAGTCAGAAGGAGGTAAGGATTCCAAGGAGATATGTGTTCATGATCTTGACATAAACTTTAAGAGATCCTTGCCAATTATGCTGTAATGTGGGTTTATCTGTTAACTAGAAGAAAAAGATTTTTTAAATTGATTAAGCTTGCCAGTTCCAGCCAGGGTGGAGTAGTCCCATTTCCTCCCTAGTTCTCCCTCTTAAAAATAAAAAAAATGCTAGACTAACACAAAAAGTCAAACATAAAAATTAAATACAGCATTACCTATGATCAAGCAGCTCCATTTCTTGGCATGTACTCAAAAGAACTGAAAGAAAGTTCTCAGAGAGATACACGTATACTCATATTGATAGCAACATTATTCACAACGGCCAAAAAGTGGAAGCAACCAAAGTGTCCACCAACAGAGGAATGGAAAAACAAAATGTAGTATATGCATACAATGGACTATTATTCAGCTTTAAAAAGAAAGGAAATTCTGATACATATTAAAACATAGATGAACCTTAAAACATTATGCCAAATGAAATAAGTCAGTCACAAAAAGACAATCTATGATATCACTTATATGAGGTACATACAGTAGTCAAATTCATGGAAACGGAAGGCAGAATCTTAGCTTTTGGTGGTTGACTGGCAATCCTTGGTATTCCTTGGTTTGCAGTGGCATAGCTCAAATCTCTGCCTATCATCACATAAAACAGCCCTGGCATGTCTTTGTCTTTGTATTATTACCATCTTTTCATAAGGACACCAGTCATAGTAGATTCGGAGCTCATCCTACTCAAGTATGATTTCGTCTTCACTAATTACATCAGCCAACCATATTTCCAAAGAAGTTTCATTCTAAGGTACTGGGAAGTTAGGACTCCAACATACATTGTGGGGTGGGGGCAGGGGGGCGGGCAGACACAATTCAACCTATAACATGTATCATGTAAGTTATGTATTTAATATTATGCTCTAGTTATATAAAATGTCACCATTGGGGGAAGTTAGGTGAAGGGACATAGGACTCTGTATACCATTTTTTGCAACTTCTTATAAATCTTATAAAATTTAAAAAAAAACTAATATTACTAATTGATAAACAGAAATCAAGCAGGGGTCTTTCTCCATTTTCTAACTTCACTAATACATTTTGTGTTTTACATTTCCAACTGTATTTGACAGGGAATTAATTCTCTCCTGTATTTTTCCTGTGGTTTACCCTAAGTGCTTGCTGAATATATAGCATATTTTTAAATAGGCTGGTCAGCAGCTTTGAGACTTTGTTGAGATTTCTCTCATTGCAATCCCTCCTAAGAATTTCTCAAATAAATCACCAAGTCTCCCAAGAAATGATGGTCAATAATTTCTCAACCCTGCAAATGGGAGAAGCCACTATAATTCCAAAAAAAATGTTCACTCCTCTCTAGTTTCAAGTTACTGTGGTCTGGGTTTGAAGAAATAGCAACTTTTTTTTTTTTTTTTAACCTTCTTTAGGAAAACCTTGGGAGAGAGTCCCTGATATCAAGTGGCTGGGTTTTTTTTGTTCCTGTAAGTTCCTGGAAAGGATCTGATGGGAACTAGGGGCATAGCTATGTGGAATGGAGCCCACTGGAGAAGAACTATGGGATCCAAACCTTCCTTTCTACTCACTTAGGTGCATGGAGCCATGGGGGCTGACCCTGGGGAGGATGAACTCTAGCCCAGAACCCAGGATTTACCATGTATTCCATGGGCTCAAGTTGTGTCTGAAGAATGGGATTTCAGGTTGCAAGCCAATCAATAAGTCACACAGTGGCAGAGAGAAGAAGGGAGCTTCAATAGCTATGATAAAAACCAACCCCCTCTCCTGGGTAGAGATAAAAGTAGGGCACTACACTAGTTTTCTACTGCTGTATACTAAACCACCACTAACTTCGCAGCTTAAAACAACTTGTGTTTATTATCTCACAGTTCTATAGGTCAGATGTCTGGACAGTGTCCCTCACAAGGTTGGCATCCAAAGTGTTGGCCAAAATGCATTCCCGGCCAGATCTCAGGATCCACTTCTAAGCTGATACGGTTATTGGCCAAATTCAGCTCTTTGCTATTGTAGGACCCTGAGCCCAGATTCCTTGTCAGCTGGAGGTTGTTGGCTAGAGGTTCCCCTCAGCTCCTGCCCGCTAACTAAGCCCTCTTACAACACGGAGGCTTACTTCCCCAAGGCCAGTGCTAGGATCTTTCTCATGTTTGGAATCTCTCTTCAGACAGGGCCCAGTCCCTTTTAAGGGCTTGGGTGATCTCTCTTTTGATTATCAAGGTCAACCGATAAGGGACCTTAATTTCATCTGTAAATTGACTTGCACCTTTGAAAGCTGATCAGAGCAGTTAAACATGTCATTTTCAGTATTGCTTAAGAGGAGGAGATTACTCAGGGTGTAGATACCAGGAGTGGAAATTTGGGAATTCTGCTGACTGCAGATGTGGAACTCCAGGAACAGGGCTTGAAACATCAGGCCCAGCACTGACTGGAGTCCAGGCCAGCACAAATGGAAAATTCTCATGCAGAAGACAGAAAGGGGAAGGAAGGTAGAGCCTAATTCTACATTAAACCAATGCAGAAGGGGCCTGAGATAAGCTAAAATTCATATGCTCCATGACACCCAAAGTCTTAAGACAGGTGAGTATTGGCCACTAAGGGCTGTTCAGGAGCCTAGGAGTCCTGAAGCTATCAGAACATAAGTAGATTCTGAGTGATGCTGGAATTCGACACATTATCACAAAACCTCAGAATAGAAGGCCAGTGATTTTTCTCAAAAAAAAAAAAAATGACTACTTCTCTCTACTATCCAGTTAGTGTGACTTGGACTTGGAAAAACAGTGGCAATTTCTGAGCCAGGTTGGGAAAGATAGCTGCTGATATTCTTGATGCGTACAGGCTGCCTGAGGTCTGCAGGTGGTGGAGGATAGGGGGCTCCTCACAGACCCAGACCCTGGGATCTGGGAAAGCTGGGGAGATCAGAAACAGACTTCCCTGAAAAGGGACTGTCTTGATCTCACAGATTTGGGGGAGCCATCTTCTCCCTAGTTCACATACGAGTAGTGCCCTGGGCTGAGTTACCCAGGGTCACTTGGGCTGGGCCAGCCACATAGATAAGGGGGCAACTGAGTATATGCTGTGACACAGACAATAGATGGCCTGAGGGGACATTTGTCCTGCACTAGGAATCAGCATAGCTGCATGATCATTGGGAGAATATGGTCTTCCATATTAAATTTATATGTATGAAACAGGGACAATAACACAATGCAGTAAAACAAAAATGTAAAAGTGGTCAGGAAACTGTAAGCCACCAAAAGCGAAGGTATGACTGTTGCTACAATAACCCTATAACAGACAGGCAGCAGTGGTGAATAGAGACACTTTTGGTTCCCATGCAGACAGTCCTGCTGTTCCATATATGTGACGAAACTGAAAGCAGACCAACACACGGGGTTTTCTCACATCACGGAGCCAGAATATTTAAGGCTGGCAAATAAAATTCACCATCTCTAGGAGTTAAGACAAGGAAGACAAAGGGAGATCCCAAGCCCATGATATCCACATTCAAGGCATGGCTGCCCTCAGATCTGTGACTTGGCCCTCTCTGTGTCTGTGCCCTTGGAATTCTTCAGTCAAAGTGGAGGCCAGGGAAGAGAAGGCCACAGAGGAGAGGCCACAGGAGCAGAATGCAGGGACACTGAGGGACAGGAAATGGGCCCCCCGGAGCAGGAACCTGCAGGCCTGGGTCTCAGGCTCCTGCACTTCTCAATCGTGTCCCCACTCCTCCACGTCAAAATACCCCCTGACCTGTACCCCTTAAACCAAGGCAGCCAGCGTAGGCCAGGCACCATGGTGGGGCCTCCAAATCCAAAGACTGGCAGGTTCAAAACATCGGGACCTGTGGTGGTTGGTTAACGCTGCTGAAACAAAATTCCTCAAATTGGGGAGCTTAAACAACAGAATTTACTGTCTCGCAGTTCTGGAGGCTCGACGTCTGGTAACAAGAGTCGTCAGGGTTGATTTCTTCTAAGGTTTCCTCTCCTTGGCTCGGTGATGGCCATCTCCTCCTTTGTCCTCAGAGTCTTCTGTGTATGTGTGTCTGTGCCCTGTCTCCTTTTTGTATAAAGACACCAGTCATAGTGACTTAGGGCCTACACTAATGTCTTCCTTTTACCTTAGTCACCACTCTAAAAACCCTGTCCCCAGATACAGCCACATTCTGAGGTACTGGGGAATCAGACTTCAGCATATGAGTTCTACGAGTCCACAATTCAGCCCTGGGAGCTCCTGAACCCAGGAGTGTGTCACTAGTCAGTGGATGTCCCCATATATGCCCATGCCCTTTCTCTGACATCCAGTGTCCTTTTGAAACTGACAGGAAGCTGCTGGGGGGAAGTGGAATGTCTCCAGTGATTTGGAGAGCTAACGTGCCAATGGGTCTATGATTGTGACCATGGCACCGTGAGATCAGAGAACTTTATGGAAGAAGAAAAGAGAAGTAAGCCTGAAGGTCAGTTCTATAAGACAACCCAAGGGACATTCCACTGACCTGGTTATTTCTCATGGATAGGACTCTGTTGTGGGAAAGACGAGATGGTGCCACCATTTAACCAACTGAAAATTTCTAACAGAAGAGACCAATGGGAGGGATAGTTCGGCCTCCGTCTTTCACTGGACACCCCGCAGATTATTCTGGCCCTACACAGAGAAACTCATTGAGGTGGGAAAATGTTCAGAGGCAGAAGCATGGTTGCTGCATTGCCCCAGTGTTAGGTGACAGGGTGTATGTCAGTAGGGCCCAGAGCACGAGTGGATCCTAATAATCAAGGCCCACAGATAAAGTCAGCAGCCACAGTGTGTCCTCCAGCTGGAAGAACCTAGGGCATAGAAAGAGCAGAGAGGCCAAGACACCTGTGCCAACAGGGAGCAAAGAGGCTGCATTCCTTTCGAGGGCTTCCTAGCAAGGAAGCAGCACACGTCTAGAGAGCCACAGCTGCCTGAGAGCCCTCTCCTGGGGGCACACCCTGTCTCTCCCTGAGGGTGCACCCCATCTCCAGGCCACCTGATCAGATGAAGGAACCAGAGAAATTACAGCCATCAGAGTGGGTCCTATCCCTGAGCACCTACTCTGAGAAGTAGTCACCTGGCAAAGGGAACCCCGGAAAAACCTAGTCTCTTCCAGCTCTGGGATACCAGCCAGGCCTTGTTCGGCCCTGACTTGCCGCATCAGGGGCCCTGCAATGAGATATCAGCTTGAAAATAATGAAGCCTCCAGTCTAGCCTTTGTTCTGGGAGTACCTGAACTTGAAAAGAAGAATCCAACCTAGTCGCTGGCCCGGCCCAAAAGGGAGAAAGGGGAGCCTGCAGGTGGGCCTCAGTCAGGGTTCCACTGCTGGCCAGAAGCGCCAGGATCTATGGAGAATGTTTACTGCAGGGATTTGGCCAGATGCAGGGTGCCACTCCCGCCTCTGATGCTGGAGCCTGGAGCGTGCAGGACCAGCAGCTGGAGAAGGATGAGGGACACGACGTGTGGGAAGCAAAGGCAACTGGGACCTCCTGTGGGTGGCACAAGATCGAGAAGGATCAGCTGGAGCTCTTCTGATCTGTAGTCGGAG
Organism: Mustela nigripes; assembly: GCF_022355385.1. Classification (NCBI taxonomy): domain Eukaryota; kingdom Metazoa; phylum Chordata; class Mammalia; order Carnivora; family Mustelidae; genus Mustela; species Mustela nigripes. Next base: position 154,288,652 of record NC_081560.1, read on the forward strand.
CGGAGGTGCAGGAGATGCGGGAGGACAAGGAGGGGGGACTGGCGGCTGCCCCACTCAGACTGGGCGGGGGAGGGCAAGCAGTGGGCAGGAGAGGGCAGCGCACTGACCTCTAAGCAGACAGGCTGCTCCTTCATTGAAGCCTCCCACGGTTCATGCCAAGTGTGGCCCCTGATCACTCCAAGCACTTCCAGGCAGAGAATTCTAACAAACGCTGTCCCAGCTTAGTTAAGGTGACACGATAGAAATCCACCCAACGGGAATGCATGATGCAGCCTAGGGAGCCACGGTTTCTTCTAGGGAGACTAAGTCGTGGAGCTCTGGGACACAACTGTAGGGCATTCACGGGCCTTTTAAAAAATAGGATACAGGGGTCAGGAAGGTTCCATGGAGGTGACATCTGAGGCGAAATGGGGTCCTGGATGTGGGGGCTCGGATGCAGCTGGCCTAGTAGACTAGTCTCAGGGTGAGTCAGAGCAGCAGGACGGGACAGGAGCCGGGAGCGGGCAGAAGCAGCTCAGGGAGGCCGGGGATGCAGAGATGGGCCTTCTGCTTCCTCCCCCGGGGCAAATAACCAGACGTAAAAAATGTTTTACAGGCCATGAAGTTTCCTACTCCCTGGTGTGAAATTAAAGCCTTTGGACTGGAATCACAGTATCTTTTTTTAAGATCATGTTTCAGATGGTCCATTTCAGGTCTTGAACTCCCCCTGATACCTTACTTTATTTTTCCCCAATTTTTTACTACACTAAGTAAATATTAAAACACAAATGGCGCTCAGATCTCCTTTCATTACTCATCAACTGTAGCTGCCTTAAAACTTGAAGGGATTATCTTCTGCCTGCAGCCCAAGTAAGATCGACCTCCCTTCCTTTGTCTTTTCTCCCTTTCTACCTCTTTCCCTCCCTTGCTCCTTTTTATCAGCCTTCGTTAATTTTTCATGTTTTTATTGCTTTTTAAGCCCAAAACCAAAGAATGTTATAACAATAAAGGACATGTAACAAGAGTAAACCAGTGGACACATTGCCATTCAACTATGACAAGAAGAAATGTTTTCAGAGCTTCGTGTCCTGCCCCGCCCCCAAAGGACTGTCCACATGTATTTTCTGTTGTACGTGGGGCTCTCAGCAAGGGGTATAATTCTGTACTTTGTTTATTTACTTGATGATATCATAAAGATGTTTTCCACTTTGCCAAACTGGCTTGCGTGTTATCATTTGCAATAAACCTACAGTTTTCAAGGAACGGTGCCTCGGTGCTGGTAGCTGTAGGAGAAGGTGCTTTTAGCCTGATCATGATCCACAGAGAGCTTCCCTCCTGGTCCTTGTGCATAATGATGGTCAGGTCCAGGAGAATTCTTTTGCCATTCAGGTGCCAACCTCTTAACATACCTCAAGTGAGAGAAAACTTGAAGAGTTGTCTCGAAAGGGATACAGGGCAGAGAGAGTGGTGACTGCGATGCCAGTGGGGGTTTTCCCTAATCACATCTCATCCACTCTACCAGAGGCATGTGACTCACCCAGAGCCCCCCAAACCTCTCCCCAGAGCAGCTCACCAGGACCTGCAAGGTGAAAGAGAGGTTTTTGTGTCCCTCATAAGGAAGAACTTGAGGGAGATTCTTGCACAAAGGAAGGAGAGCAAAATAATATTTTGTTATTAAATTTTGCACCTAAAACCCCAATCTATAGTTTTGTAACATGCCCTTTTAAAATGCTAATGCTGGCGCAAAAAAAAAAGACAGGCATATAGAAATCAAAAAGTGAAGTGGCAGATATAAACCCAAAGATAGCAATAATATTAAATATGACCGGATTAAATAAACCAGTCAAAAGGCAGGTTGTCAGATTGGATAAAAATAAAACAGTTATATGCTGTCTAGAAGAGACACACTTTAGATTCAAAGATAAGAATGGGCAGAAGGTAAAAAGATAGAAAATACATACTGTACAAATAGCAACTATGGGAAAGCTGGAGTGACTATATTGATATCAGACAAAATGGATTTTAAGACACAAAATGTTACTTTAAAAAAAAGGAGAGACATTTTATCATTACAAAAAGATTAATCTATCAGAACGACATATCAGTGATCAGCATGTATGCAGCTAACAACAGAGCCCGAAATTGCATGGAGCAAAGCTGATAGGAATGGAGGGAGAAACAGACAATTCAAGCATACGAGTTGCACTCTGTCACATCCCGCTTTCAGTAATGGGTACAACAACTAGTCAGATCAACAAGGAAACAGAGAACTTGAACAGCACTATAAAATGCAAAACTTTCATGAGTGAAAGGATCTTCTTAGAGCTTAAGAGAAGAAGAGTAACTTCTCAGGGTGGCATGGAGGAAGGAGAGTTGCTCGATGTGGGTTAGGAGAGCGAACTTTGAGTCCCGCTAGCCATGCACAAACTGGGTGGCCTAGCGTCATATACTAGAAGCCTCTGAGCCTTAGCTTCCTCACACTTTAGTAAACAAGGTGAGAATGCAACATTCATAGAGATTTGGTGGGGATTTCTAAGTTCATTAAGAAAATTAATTCCTAGGCTGTCCAGTGCAAATGCAAGATAAGCTGACCCTGGTCCTGTCTACCCTCAGAGCCATTCCAAACCTTTTCCTTCTCTGCTTTATGGGGATGGAGCTTCAGGGGGCATTGACCCTGCTAGGCTGTGTGGCCTGAACTTTTGTGCCAGCCTGTGTGTGGCAGGACTCACCCTCAGAGAGATACTGGTAGAGAGAGTACAAGGAAGAGAGAGGCCCGGGTATTTCTCCTTCATTATTTCCTCAAACCTAGGTGGTGTCCCTGGCATTCTTCCTTAGGTCTCCAGCTCCTTCCAGGCTAGCCAAGCTCACAGTTTCCCTAAGATGCCCCTTGAGCTTGGACCCCACTAGCAACACCTGCCCCTTTGGTTCCTCTAAATCAGGGCATTCATAGGTCCCTCCGATGTGTCCATGCTCTGCCTCACAGCCATCTTGTCACCTGGGCAGCCAGGTCCCTCTGTTACAAATCTCCTTCCCTGGTTGACCCTTGATTAAAAAGATTTTGTCTCCAAGCTATGAAAAGAATAAAGGGTGAAGATAGAGACCCTGTCTTCATTTTAATCAACAGGCATTGGGTTTCTGTTATTTGTCAGATCTTGAACCAGGAGACAGAAAAGAAACAGCCAGAACAGGGGACTGTGCTCCTCAATGCATAGGCTCACTCCTCTTCACCCTGGTGCAGAGCCTAGCACAGAGTAAATGTCAGCATGTATTTGTCCCTAAAAGACTATTTAAACAATGTTGGCATTTACTGCTTGCTCTCTATATGCAACTTCTTGGCTGCTTTAAGTAAATTTTGTATTTGATCTGCACAAGGCACCTGAGAAGCTGAGGCAGCTCACACAGCATACTTCAGGGCTAGGAAGCTGAGGGTGTGATGGGAAGCCTATGCATTTTAACCCATCCTCCCACCCCCACCCCACATTGCTGAGTCAAACCCTACCAGGGAACCAACTGGCCAGCCCCCTCCCTCTGATCTCCTGCAACAAGATACAAAAAAAAAAAAAAAACAACAACAACAACAACCCAAAAACAAAGCAGAATGCAGATAGGGATATTTGGGGGACTTTTGTTTGAGATCACTCTGGGATTCTGAATGTGCAACCCCACATGCTATTAAAGCTTGAGATTCCCCGAGCAGCTGTTTGAATGTTCCTCAGCCTCCAGGTGACCAAAGCGCCTACGTGGGGTTTAATTACATGGTTGCACCACTTAATTCCTCTATGCTTTCTTTTTACACACCAAGTGACCTCCAGACACAGAGCCATGGGGACAAGTCATAGGGCACTGAATGTGTCCAATGTGACTAATGACTTGGGACATTCGAGAACATTTCTGCACTGTTTACATTAAAAGAACATGTATTTTATTTCATAACACAGAACTGACACTTGACATGTTGAGTCAATGGAAGTCACTGGAGCAGTCCCTGAATTATAGCAGACAAGTAATTAGTCCCTGGAGGCCTATTGCTCCAACAATTTTCATTTATCTTCTTTCAGATGACAATGTGGGATTTTTTTTCTCGAAATCTTCATAGCCACAGATACCCCCATCCCCACTGCATCCTTTCCCACACACACACACCCCCAACACTCGTCCATCTCCAGACTCAGCAAGACGGCACAGCAGTAACCTATCTCAGTGTGAGGCTTCGGGTCTGATGGCTTTGCTGCCCCTGAAATCTTCACAGGGTCAGTTTGCCCTGAATCGACAACTCGATTCTATTTACTGATACTGCTGACTCGGCTTCCCATTCTGGCTTCTAGTAGTGTTGTCACAAATCCTCCAAATACTTTGACTCCTATATGGAAAAGAATGTCATTTTCTCAATGACATTCTGGTCAATGCCGAGACCAGAGTGCAACGCCAAGGCCAGTCTGTGAGTCACATGTACAGCAGGACAGCTTTCCTATTTATGTACAAAGGAAAGCAACTTTTCTTGGACCTGGTTGTAAAAGTTCAAGACACCACCTTTGGGGATGGGGAGTTTCCTTGGCGTTTCACAGAACAGAGGCACTCTCATTTCCAATCTAAACAACAAGTTCTACTTTGTTAATGGGTTTAGGTTTAAATTACTGATAAATATGACAGAAACATTAAAGGCTCAAGAATGTGATTGCCTCTGTAAGTCCTAGAGACGTTAAAATAGAATAAGGTAAACATTTGCAATTTTTTTAAGATTCAGGTTTGAGTTTATTGGGGAGGGGAATTATAGTCCTTGATATTGATTTTTTCCATGTAATAAATTTACCAATTCAAACAAACTGAGGACAAGGACATGTTAAATCAAGTTAATTCTGCATCCAGGAGTATTTTAAACATTTTAAGTATTTGCAAGTTCACACAGTAACTCAAACCAGGTTGGCAAAATGTTCCCTTTGTTAGAACAAAGAGGCTTTTAGTGGTGATTTGTGGATGGCTCTTGGATTCTGAGCAGAAAGAAGTCACTCGGATTCTGAAGTGGTTTCTGACAGAAGGAAACCAGCAGAGTTTAATGCTGGAGCTGATGTTTTCATGGGAGCAATAGGAAGGTCATTCCCAACAAAGAGGGTGATACTCAAACAAACATGGAAGCAGAAAGCTGGACAGAGCCAAAGGAGAATGGGATTTCTGACTTGGTGAGCATAAGGGAAGGTAGAGCTAAAACGAAAAGGAAGCTGGAGTCAGGTCTTTTCTTTATGATCACCCTGATTTTATTAGGAGGACCTTCAAGAAAGGAACCAAGTAGGCAAACTATTTAATGGGCATTATTTTGACCTGTGGCCTTTCCTAGACCTCAATTTTCTTTTTCTTTTGGAAGCTATGGGATGTTGTGGGGTGCCCATCTGGGTTGACACAGGCAGAGAAAGTGGAGCTGGACCTCAGACAGGTTAGGTTGTGTATTGAACCCTGCAAGTGGTTCCAGCATGAACTGAAACATGCTAAGGGCAGAGCTGGTGAGAGAAAAGGAACCGAAGAGTAAGTGACATGGAACTGCATGGTTGTATCCAGGACAGTGCTGGCCAGGCTAGTACCAGCTCTCAGAATGGAAGGGGCTGTCTTCAGAGGCAAGAGAGTCAGCCCTTCTAAGGGTTGACTGAGCTCTGATGAACCAGAGTGGTGAAGACAGAGAAGGTAGCACAAAGCCTATGACTTCATAAGCACTGACCTCAGGGCAGCTGCTAGAAGCTGCCATGGTAGCCAGAAGCCCACAGGAATGTATGGCTCCTGTTGAGATGCCCACCTGCTCACTGAGGCTGCTCCCAGAAGAACGGTGAGCTCTTCAAGTGAAAAACTCAGGAGCCTAAAAATCTCAGATATCCTCTGCCTTCCAAGACAGTCTCTCCCGATGGAAATCAGCCTCTGCGCATCTTGTTTTTTCTCTTACTATGAGCTACAAGCTTCACCAAGAAGAGATATAAAGGAAACCTTCCCCACCCCACCCCATAGAACTCCCAGACTGAAGGCTCAGACTCCATGAACTGTACCCACATCCACCAACTTATAATTTGTAAAAACACCCTTATGGGGAGTATTAGCCACACTGCTGGGAAATGCAGCATGTTAAAAGACAGAGCAGCGGTGCCTGGATGGTGCAGTCAGTTAGACATCCAGCTTTTGGTTTGGGCTCGGGTTGCAATCTTGGGGACGTGAGATCAAGGTGTGGGGCACAGAGTCTGCTTGAGGTTCTCTCTCCCTCCCCCTCTGCCTCTCTCACCAATGCTCGCTCGCTCTCTCTCTTTAAAATCAATGATTCTCTTTAAAAAGAAAAGAAAAGAAAAAATCACTCATCAGAGCCTGTTATCACAACCATTCCCTTTGATTCCACATCAAATTCCAAACATAGTTCAGCCTCTGCGGTTACATGATATATATGGGGCTGCGTGTGTTTGTATGTGTGAGTGAGGTCTTTCATTTCATTATTTCCTCAGGACTGAAGATAGAATTAAAGAGTTGTCATTAAAAATGTAGGCCAGGATGTCAAGATGTGATGCTCACTTGGATGTTTTTGACCTCCATGGACTTAAAGGACTCTCAAGATATATGACTTCTTGCCCCAACCTTGAGTTGGGCTTCTCCCATCAGTTTTAGATTCATCTTCATAAATTACCTCGCTCACAATACAATATTCCTGTGCATTCACCGCTCTGTTTGTCTCCCATAAATCAACTGCAGGCCTGTTTAATTATCCCTCAGCAATTTTAAACAACCAACATTTTTAATGAGGCAGAGAATGCGTAAGGCCAGCAAATAGAGTTTTAAGGGTCCATTGTGGGTCGCGCTGTGTATATTTTTCAAAGTCAGGCATTCCTGAGATAAGTCACATATTACCCAGATCTCAAGGCTCGGCCAATGTCCTTTCCCACTGCATGACCAGTGAGACCCTCGGCCATCAGCAGGCTGCTTTTTGTCAATGGCCTTGAAGTGTGTCAGTTACTATAAACACACATGATGAATGAGTATTATGGTTATGAGAGGAATTCAGTCACCTTGGCTCAGGCTGTGAACATGGCTGAGCGAGGGATTGCTAAACTGCGGGGCCATGCCTACCACCAGACCCTAAGCCACTGGTGTTTGAGTGCCATTAACACTGAGATTTTTTTTCCTGAACTCCACAGATTTCTCCATCTGGTTTTAAAGTCAATGTGATGTGTCTGAAATAGTCCCCAGTCCCCTCTCACATATGGGAAACACCCTCATGACTTTTTTAGAAGGGGAGCCTAGCTTCACTGGCCCCACCTTGATGAGTGAAAACCCTCATCTGTTGGCCCCAGTCTGCCATACAAGCAGGACATTCTCAGGTGAGGGTCTCTAGTTGGTCCTTCTCTGCCCGCCCCCGCCACCGCCCAACAGACAAGGCTAGGAGGGATTGTTCAACCAGGCCCCAAATGACAGCTGTGCAATGGTGAGTGCCCGAGTCCAAGCTGGGAACCACACACAGACCTAAAGGCCAATGCTTGCCACTGAATGGCCAGCTCATAATCCAGGGAATGGACAAGGCTGAGTAGGAGGGAAAGAGATAAAAGAGAAATGGCAACTGGGTACCAGATCCAAGAAGAGAAAGGCAAAAAGGAACAGACAGATGACTGAGGGTCTTTTTTTTTTAATATTCTTATGACCACAGAAAGGGGAGTAATTTCTAGAGGACAAACTTATCTTCTGCCCTAGCAAACGCTTTACCACCACTGCTGCCTTCCCTCCTCCTCCTCCCACTTTTTTCCCATCTCTTCATGCGCCCAGACTCCAAGTTGAGCTCAGTAATTAAACATCAAAACAATCCCATTTTACAGATGAGGAAACCAACTTATTGAGGACTGCAACAACATGCCCAAAGGCAGCCTGCCCCTCAAAGACGGTCAGAGCTCAGTCCAGCCCTTTTCCAGAGCCCAGCTTTGCTGCCCCCAAGGCACACTGGTCCCTGTTCTGGAGTAAGGACCTGAGATATCAGAACATCATCAGAACATTCAGAACATGTCTCTGTGTCTGCCTCAACCAACCTCTCTGAACCTGAAACTCGACAGGTTTTTGTTTCTGATTAAGTAGAGTGTTAACAGAGTGGCTAAAAACAAATGCAGTTAGGGTCTCGGGTCTATGACCTGGAAAAAGGCACCCAAGCACTCTGTGTCTCAGGTGAGTCAACTTCCAGGTGGGATTCATGGCAGAACATATCCCATAGGGGTTCTAAAGATCACTTAGGCAGAGCACTTAGAAGAGAAGCTGGCTCACAACGAGCACTCTAAAAGTTGGCTGTTATCAGTAATTACTCCTTCATGTCCACTCTGTCCTATTTCTTCCTCCAGTTCTCCGAGAGAACTGCAAAGAGCTTGGGATTTCTGTCCATTTACAGCAGTTACTGATTATGTCACAGCTGTTTACTCATGGCCCAAGGATACTGGGACAAGTTAGAAGCCTGCACAGGAATCCAGGAAATTGTTATTTTGATCTTTAATGTGAGTTTTCTTGCCAAGCTAAGTAACCTTTGCAGGCCCTGCAATATGTTAACATTTAGGGGAAAAGTTTATGAACTGCTCTAATCCATTTTTAGTAAGGCCCATTACCTCCAAATACAGAGTCAAGTTTCCAATTAAATCTCCCCATTAGAGAAATGAAAGTTATTTGCCAAACCAGGAGAAAAGACAATTTCTCATAGTTCTAAAGGTTATCGTCCCAAAAATGGCTATCTCCTCATAGCCCCCACAGTCAGGCAGTCAACTCATTCAATGTTTCAGAGCATCAACTATGAAATGGAGAGCATTCTGGAAGCCTGGACAAGACAGTGCCTCCTCCCTAAGGGAGGAGGGATCTCAGATGGACACACACACAGTCACACCCTCAAATAGTTACTCTAGTATCCTAACATCTGAAGTCAAGGTACGTCCAAAGTTTTTGGAGAGGGGAAAAAAGAAAAAAAGAAAGATCCTAATTTTTTTGGTCTTGGAAGATCGCAAAAGACAGGTTTCTTAGGGAGAAGTGGTTTTGACTGGGATTTCAAGGTTATTTTTTTTACAGATATACTGGATAACAAAGACTAAGAAACAGTGTAGGCCAAGTAAATGGATGTGCAAAGACACAGAGACCAGGAATTGTGAGAGTGCCTGGTGATGTTCATTGATGCTGAGTTGCTGTGAGCATGTATCCCAGAGATAGCAGGCTGGGGTGCAGAGATCGTGCCAAAATGTGTCCCGAATCCCCTCTTACAGAGTTCAGTTTATTCTGACAATGTGTATCAGTTATGACAGTTTTCTGTAAAACCTCCCACATCTGCATGTCTGGGCTTCAGAACCATATAGGGAGCCATGCACAGAGCAGAGAGGGCACAACGCCACTCCTGGACGCAGAGCAGCCTGGCCATGGGCCACACACCTGCTTCTCAGTGGCTGCGGGAACGCTACCCACACTGGTGGTGCTGGCTTGAGAATGTGGGATATCTTTGATGGCTCTTTCTCAGTCTCTTTGATTTTAAACTCATTCCTGCCTGCAAAGTGTTTCCTGAGACCCCTTGCTAATCAGGCAGGCATGACTCCCCTTGTCGATGGGCCCGTGATCTTTGTTAAGGAGTAAACTCTTCCCCCAGGTTCCCTGACCCCCTTGAAGTTCCAGGATGGTAGGAATTCCTAACTAGTTAAGGTTTTTAGGATGGCCAAGGACATGGCTACGCAGCACCTTCCTCAGAACACCACAGACCTAGTAGACTATCCAGAGAAGCTGAATGAAGACAATACTTTGTGCCTTAATACTCTAGCCTTTCCAATAGAGAAGTTATCTGTGTCAGCCAGGCTGCCTCCCCTGCACAAGACAAAGACCACCAGAAAAAAATACAAACAAGGTTCAGTTCTAAGATATCTGAAGTCTTGCCTAACAAAAAAGGGCTTTTGACATGGGAAGTGAGGATCCATGGGTCCTGTCCATTGCAAAGACCCTCAATTTCTGGAAGCAGGGAGTGCTCCCCACCCAGCTCAGCCGAGCAGCCAAGCTGACCTTAGGAACATTCTCAGTGTCATCCTACCCTGAGCTCCCCAGGCCAGATGGAAACCCAGAGCACTGAGCTGAGTCCTTTAGGCAGACCCTGCAGGATTCTCAGCGGACTAAGAGTATGTCGGGGGACACCTTACAATGACTGCTCTATGTTGGTCAATGTGTGTCTGTACCCTGGGATGAGGAGCCCGAGGCTCTGTCAAAATGTGTCACTTATAAAGAATTAAGAGGCCACTTTGTGGCCTGTCTACCGATGTTCTATCTACAGCATGAAAACAACACACCTTGAGAAATACATTTGTGTCTTTAGCAATCATTCATTGAGCACACGCCGCATCAGACCTTAAGCTCATAATCTACTAGAAATAAAAATAATTTTGGTAAATAAATTTTCACCACTGAAATTTTCCTCATGAATAAAAAGGGTTAAAGAAGGGTGCCCAGGTGGCTCAGTCAGTCAATCTTTCGGGAAAGATTATTTTTATATTCAGGAAATTTACTGAAAATTATTGTATGCAGTACCAGACATGTCCATGTGGCAGGGATCATTACAAAGAGGTAGAGAGATCTGCTTCAGGCAAACTGGGAAGTAAAGAGGTAGGTTGGATAAGGCTCCCCATCGAGGTGATGCATAAACAGAAACTGTGGGTGACTGAGTAGGAGTTCTCCAGGCAGAGAATGTCCAGGCAGAGTCATTCCAGGAGAACATACATACGCTCTCTTGCCCAGACCTCAGAACCTTGGAGAGTGAAAGCGGATGCTGTTAACAACCATGCTCCAGGGACAGACATAAACCCGGGCTGTCCTGGACCATCTGGGTCAGAGGCTCATCATATATCTAGGCAGAGTATACACAGGCTTGGAAGCTTAAATTAGCATCTTTCAGATTTGTACTGCAAGTATTTATTTGAAACCCTTGCTACATTCACATGATTAGAGCCTCAGGGAACCTGCAAATGAGGTGTCATTCACTGACTTCATGCCTCCAATAGGGACCCATGTGCCTTTTCTGTGTTTTGTCAGTTTCGCCCCAGGGCTGCCTCTCAGTCTAGTGTCAAGATAGTGACCAAAGACAATGGAGCCACAGGCTTCACTATTCACATCCAACAAGACAGAATGGGAGTGAAACCCCTCCCCAGAGTCACTTCCCATTTAGCCTCTCTGTCTACTCTGGACCAATTATGGAGTGGGGGAACATCATGAATAAAAAGGGTTAAAGAGGGTTCCCAGGTGGCTCAGTCAGTTAAGCATCTGCCTTCTGCTCAGGTCATGATCCCTGCATCAGGCTCCCTGCAGCTCTCTCCTTCTGCCTGTTCCTCCCCATTTGTGCACTTGCTCTCTCTCTGTCAAATAAGTAAATAAATCATCTTTTTAAAAAATAAATAAAAATAAAAGGAAGCAACTTGAAGGATAAAAATAAATAAAGGATAAAAATAAAAATAAAAGGAAGCAACTTGAAGGAACTGGGGAGGGCAGTAATCCAGTGTGGTTCTAGGAGGGAAGAGGGGGAATAGGAATGGGTTTGAGGTGGGCACTCAACAGTGTTTGTAGCAAGGATGATTAGGGCTTGCTAAGGCTTAAGATAGAGAGAGAGGAGATGGGGAGAGTTGATGAACATGCAAGGAGTGATAAGTGGTGAACAAATTTTGAAAGATCTTGTCTGCTTTGTAAGTACGGAACGCCATAGTGGATTTTATAAGTTCTGCATTTTTAGAAAACTCACTCTTGGGACCATGTGGTAGGTGGACTAGCAAAGGGCAGACTATAAGTGAGAAACCACAGCCAAGCTATGGCAATAGTTCAGGAGAGGGATGATGTGGCAGAAACACTGAATGTGGGGAGGAGAGAGAATGGAGTGATATTCAGACACTTCTACATCCAAAGAAGCATATGGGGGAATTCAAGGGCAATCCCTAGAATTCTGGATCAGGAGCTGAGTAAGCATCCCCACCATCAACACAGTTATGGAATTCAGAAAGATGAGCATGTTTCTTTGATATGAGAGGTCACAGACATGGTGACTATTGGGTCTGAGACAAATTGAGCTTGAAGTACTTTTGGAATATGTGAGGGCACAGATTAAGAGTTCAGGAGAGGGTCAGAGTTAAGGATATCCTTCTGAGAGTCATCAGTTTAGGGATGGTGGGGTCCCTAGGCTGAAGGTGGTTAAGAATGAGTACTGGGGAACATTGGCATCTAAAGTCTGGCTTTGTCTCCTTGGTCTTCAGAGAGGAGTGAGGTGGGAGGATTAAAGCTAAGGATCTGGAAAGGGTTTGAAATAGTCTTTTAAGGAATAGGGAGAAGGCTCTCCCTTGTGGAAAGATCCTGTGAAAGGAGAAATTCAGTCAACTTGAGACAGGACTAGAGCCTGTCTTCTTCCATGGACTCAGGCATCTGAATCTAGGTTAATTGCTCTCTGCTTTGAGTTCCCAGATATGAATTTAAAGCCATCTCTGTTGTAGTAACTACAACACTGAGACATTTTCTAGGTGTCTGCTTCATTGTGCTGTGGGCGGGTTAGGATTCAGGTGATATCCTTTCCTCCCCTCTGTGTCCCTGTGGTAAGCTGGTGGTCATGCACACAGTAGATGCTTGATAAATATTTGATGTTTGAGTGAATAATGAAATCGATACCTATATTAAGGGTTCTGTTAAGTTCTGGACTATCTGACAGACTCAGCTTTCTTGCTATATATATCCCAAAGCCATTATGGTCTGTGTGGTCATGAGGAAGGGCACAAATCCAGAGGCTCAGAGATTAGCCCCCCCCCCCCCCCCTGGGGGGCTGAGGTATCAAGGTTCCTCCCTCACCTCGCTCATCTTCCCTCTCTGATCACAGACATAGGAAAAAAAAACAGGATCCTATAGGAATCATGGTCCCAAAAAAAGTCTCATTCCAGCTCTGAAAGGGCACAGTCTAATGCAGCTGTTGTTATTTCCAGTCATGGCGGAAAGCCCAAGCTGACCCTGAGCAATGCCAGGGCCTAGTAACACAGACTCAGTGAGCTTTGCACAAAGTGGGGACATTTCGATATTTGAAACTTACATTTCTTGGATGACTCCCAACTCTCTGAAGACTTCAGTGAAGAACATAAAACTCCTGGTATCAAGACTCTTTATGGCCACTTCATTACCAACCACTAGGCTCATCTTTAGGATTCCTTGTTTCCTATGGTTCAAACCCAAGAATACCATTCTTTTGCCAACTCCGGGCTTTTCTACATGATGTCCCTGACTCCTAGAATCCTTCTGCCCTTGGTGCAGTGGTCACATCCTCAAGGAACAACCTTCCAGTCTGGGTTAGGTAGCTGGTCCCAGAATTCCTCTACTCACAATGCTGAATGTAAAGGCCTATATCTATGAGATTGCAAGCTCCTTTGGAATAACTTCCATATTGTGCTTTTTATGCACTTTGTATGTGCTTATCCATCATTAGTGAACAACAAACATGCAAAATAATGGCTCTTTGAGATATGAGGAGCCCTTAGTCCTGGGCTTACTGTCCAAAGTCCAAGGATTCCTTTGATCCTTCATTAGATACACTCCGGTGTTCAGGGTCCAGGCATGAATTCACTGATCTAAAAAAAAACAAAAACAAAAACAAAACAAAACAACAACAAAAAAAACCCACGCATCTAGATTGAAAAAAAATCACTATGATACAATGCAAAGAACACTTGAATGGTACCAAAAGATCTGGCTTTACTACTAATGAGTCATGTGACAACTGAAAAGTCACATGACCTTTCTGAGCCTCTATCCCATTCTCAGTGTAAAGGGATCATTGTACATTGCTCTTAGGAAAGTGCCCAGCACACACCTAGAAAGAATGGATTTTGTCCAAACATTCTACATCAGCTGGCACCAAAGCCTCCAGAGGTCTAAACTTGGCTGGACATAGGCATACTTCAGGATTGCCTTGTTGATACAGCTGAAATCAGAATATTGCTGTCCTCTCACTCTATCACAAAATGGGCTTTAATTTGGCCCTAACAGGCCTAGATGACATGCTTGTGGGTATGTCAATGGCAGTATTTTATTTTAAGGATACTAGACTGAGGCACTTCTCCTTTGGGGACCTAGGCTGAGGGTACTTTCCATTCTGAGTGGTCCTAAACTAAAGCACATTTCCTGGGGTTCAGTAGGTCACTCTTTTTTTCAGGGACAGTGGAGTGAAACATTTTTTAGTTAGATAGATTCAACTCATTTTCTGACAAACAAAGCACCACCTTGTAGAAATTGCTCTATCCAGGTCACTAATATGGGTTGAATTGTGTCCCCAAAAAGATATGTTGAAGTCCTACCTCCAATACCTATGACCCTTATTTGGAAATAGATCTTTGCAGATATAATCAAATTTGGATGAGGTCATTAGGGTGGGCCCTCATCCAATGAGAAGAGTCACAGACAGGGAGGGAATGTCATGTGACTATGGAGGCAAAGGTTAGAATTATGCTGTCGCAAACCAAGAATACCTGGGGTTACCAGGAGCTGGAAGAAATCAAGGAAGGATCTTCCCCTAAAGACTCTGGAGAGAGTATGGTTGTACAAACACCATGATTTCTAACTTCTGGCCTGTGAGAAAACTTCGACTGCTTTAAGCCACCCCTATTTAGGAACACTGTTACAACAGCTCTAGCAAACTAATACAAGTACACAGAATTCTCCGCTCTTTCTATGCCTGAGCTTCTGCTCTGTTTGACAACGTGAGCCAGCCCTGCTTAAACTACCGTGCTCTAAGGCAGGACCTGTCCACTGTCTCCCCCAATGTGCCCCCAGCACCTTCTCTGCTATATCCCTTCTCCTCCTCCACGTCCTGTTCAGATGAAGTGTCTGCCCACAGTTCTCTTCTTGCTTAATTAATGTATACATCCTTGTCATAGCTGAGAATGGGTGGGAGGGTCTGGTTTCATTCGGGAGTTTTTTAGGATATTTTTGCTCTTATCATTATTTATTGAGCACCTGCTACATGACAGATTGCTTTATGCCCCTGGGATTCAGCATAAACCAGGAAGACTCATGAAGTTTATGTTTTAGTGACTGTGGTGGGGAAGCAAAAGTGAATGGAGAGGAACAGTTCAGGAAACAGAAAACACATAAGCAAATAAAATAATAAAAATTTCTAGCCATGAGAAATACTATAACAAATAAAATAAAATCTCAGGTGATATAGAGTGGCAAGTATTAGGAGAGTTTTCTCAGAAGAGGTGAACTTTAATCTTTGAACTGAACAACATGGGCATTCTGTGGGGTCCTTTCCAGGCAGAGAAAACAGCCTCTGCAAAAGCCCCGAGGGAAGAACAAGAATGTTCTCATCGAGGAAGAGAAAGAAAGCCAATGGACCAGAGAAGAGTAACTGGAGCAGGGAATTTGAAGACATGAATTTTAAAGATTAGGTGTTTGTGTTCTTTTCTGTTACTTTTTTATTATTTTGAATAATGGAAAGATACAAATTAAAAACTGCAGAAAAAAATTTAAAAATCAGCTTCAGTGATCTCCCCAGGGATGACAGCCAGAACCATGTGGGGAATGTTACCTTCTAAATGAGTGGTTCCCAGAGTGTGGTCCCTGGACCAGTAGCATCAGCATCACTTAAGAAAGCTGTTATGCAGCTATTTGGCCCTACCTGGGCCACTGAATCAGAAACTCTAGGGATAGAGCTCTGCACTCTGTGTATTAAAGGTCCCTCCAAGTGATTCTGAAATTTGAGCAGCGCTGTGATTGTTTCTCTCAGGGCTCCATTAACTGCCTCTGGGTTGCGTATTGGAGAAATAGGTTGGGAGAGGTAAGGACTTAAAAGAAAACTCCCCAAATTGGACAGCCATATGCAGAAAAATTTCCTTATACCATTTCCTTATACCACACACAGAAATAGACTCAAAATGGATGAAAGACCTCAATGTGAGAAAGGAATCCATCAAAATCCTTGAGGAGAACACAGGCAGCAACCTCTTCAACCTCAGCCACAGCAACTTCTTCCTAGAAACATTGCCAAAGGCAATGGAAGCAAGGGCAAAAATGAACTATTGGGACTTCATCAAAATCAAAAGCTTTTTCACAGCAAAGGAAACAGTCAACAAAACCAAAACACAACTGAGAGAATGGGAGAAGATATTTACAAACAACACATCAGATAAAGGGCTAGTATCCAAAATCTATAAAGAACTTGTCAAACTCGACACCCAAAGAACAAAGAATGGGCAGAAGAGATGGGCAGAAGACATGAACAGACATTTCTGCAAATAGACATCCAGATGGCCAACAGACACATGAAAAAGTGCTCTACATCACAGGGCATCAGGAAAATGCAAATCAAAACCACAATGAGATACCACCTCACACCAGTCAGAATGTCTAAAATTACAGGAAACGGCAGATGCTGGCAAGGATGTGGAGAAAGGGGAAAATTCTACACAGTTGGTGGGAATGCAAGCTAGTGCAGCCACTCTGGAAAACAGCATGGAGGTTCCTCAAAAAGCTGAAAATACAGTGACCCTATGACTGAGCAATCGCACTACTGGGTATTTACCCTAAAGATACATGTAGTTATCCGAAGGGGCACATGCACCCAAATGTTTATAGCAGCAATGTCCACAATACCCACACTATGGAAAGAACCTAGATATCTATCAACATATGAATGGATAAAGAAAATGTGGTATATATATACAATGGAATACTATGCAGCCATCAAAAGAAATGAAATCTTGCCATTTGCAACGACATGGATGGAACTAGAGGGTATTATGCTGAGCGAAATAAGTCAATCATAGAAAGACAATTATCATATGATCTCCCTGATATGAAGAATTTGAGAGGCAAAGTGGGGGGTTTGGGCGATAGGGAAGGAAAAAAATGAAACAAGATGGGATTGGGTGGGAGACAAATCATAAGAGACCCTTAGTCTCACAAAACAAACCAAGGGTTGCTGGGGGAGGCAGGTATGGAGAGAGTGGTTGGGTTATGATATCTCCCTCCATTGGGGAGGATATGTGCTATGGTGAGTGCTGTGAAGTGTGTAAACCTGATGATTCACAGACCTGTACCCCTGGGGCAAATAATACATTATATGTTTTGTTTTTTGTTTTTTGGTTTTTTTTTACTTTAAAATTATCAATCCATTTTATTATGATGATTATTAGTATTAAATTGAAAAGTTTGAGCTCATTGGGTATATCAGTAATTCTTTTTTTTAATTTATATTTTTAATTTATTTTTAATTTATTTTCAGCATAACAATATTCATTATTTTTCCACCACACCCAGTGCTCTATGCAATCCTGCCCTCTATAATACCCACCACCTGGTACCCCAACCCCCCCGCCCCGCTACTTCAAACCCCTCAGATTGTTTTTCAGAGTCCATAGTCTCTCATGGTTCACCTCCCCTTCCAATTTCCCCCAACTCCCTTCTCCTCTCTAACTATGTTAATAAAAAATTAAAATAAAATAAAAAAATAAAACTCCCCAAGTGATATTGCACTTTCATCTTCCAATAACTGGTTGTAGGACAGGATATATGCAAGGCCATGGGGGAGAGCCATAGCAAGCTGGTGGAGCACACAAGGCAGAGGAGATCCAACAAATGGACCTTCAAGCACAGGTATGAGAGAAACTTGTACAGTTGGATAGCTGGCAGTGAGCTCAGGAAAGCTTGACATCAATAGTAGGGTCCAACTGGGGGTGCTGTTGATGCAAAGTTCTAAAAATGACAGTATGAAAGGTAGACTATCACCCCCCAAAAATGGATGCCGTGAGAAGCCGTGAGTCATAGCAGTACTCAGAAGCACAGAAAATGCAGCAGCTGGATTATTAGAATTATGGCATTCCTTCCTTGGGCTGGACCAGCAGCAAAGCAACTGCTGGTCTCTTTTGTGTTGGGTAGAACTTCCCACTTTCTTCTTGCCTTACCTCAGTACTGATTGTCATACACTGTAAGTTCTGAGGCAAGGCATTCCTCTTCTTTCCTAAATGACTAGCCCTTTCTGACAGTCACCATATACCTACATATACCTTTTGACTATTTGGCCCAATCATCACTACTGAAGCTGGAAGAAATTTGTGAGCTCTCTCCGGTAGCACCTGTCAGTTCCTCCGTAGTCTCTCCTGGCTAGAAGGTCATCAACACCAGGAAGTCTACAGAATAAACAGAGGCTCTGGCCAGTCCTCATGGAGTGACATGATTTAGAGCTTACACACTTGGTTCATAGATGATTGCTCTGGACACTCAGTCGGTATGTTTACACTATAATTGTCCATCATTCTAACAAGATCCTGATTAATTTTGAATCTGAACATTAGAAAGCATAAAAGAAGGTAAGGACAGACACATTAGGCTACCAAAAAAAAAAAAAAAAATGGCTGGCTATCAAAGGGAAGGGAAGGAGTGAAAAACTGTGAAATTCAAGCTACCAAGTTCTGAGGCTCTATAATGTCAGAGAAGAAACCCTTGACATTCAATATAATAACTGTGTTATAATGGTGTTTGAAAGATAGAAAAGAGGGTGGAGTATGATCCATCTTCAGTGTGTAAAATGTATGGAGCTAGAGGACATGTAAAATGGCAGCATGGGGGCCTTGGTGGACCCTGTCCCCAGCAAAGCAACCGTTCAACTGTAAAGTTATATGAAACAATTATTTAAAGTCTCTGGGGATTGTTCTAAGGGCATACAATGGGAAAATACTTGTTTGTGAAAATCTACTATATCTCAGTAATAACTGAGAATTTGTGGCATGTGAGCCACAACCAGCTCCCATCCTTATCCTCATCTCAGTATAATGGTAGCTCTATTCCAAGTGGGTGTGGTCAAGAAGATGGAGCTCCTCCTCCTCAAGATCCCAGTCTAGGATTACAGTTTTAGCCCAGAATGAGAAAGCCATCAAGAAATGATATTCCCTCCATAATTCCCTTCCACAGGAGCTCTGATCCAGACAGGCAGGCCCAAGAGAATTGGGGCTCCATTCACCCACTGAGTCCTCACTCATAGGGCCAAGGATATGAGGTCCTGATCATCTTTCCTCAGATGACTTCTAGAGAAGAGGCCCATGCCAGGAGGAGCAAGAGAAGGACAAAGGCCTCTTCCTCAGAGAGTAGAGAGCTATCTCAAAGGGAGAAGAGGGCCACTATCCACTATCCCTACCCTTAACTCTGGTTTAGTAGCACAGAGCTTCTGTCTAGTGTGAGAAACAGGTCTTAAGAACACAGAGGTCCTTATCTCTCCATAAAGTGATTAACTTCATTTATAACATAGTTTAGGAAAAACGTGCTTAAGGACATTGTTAAAAAACAAACAATGGAGATCTTGGTGGTGAGTGAAAAAAGGCTGGTGGCTCCATGATGCTAGTAGCAACAAACAAGATGGTACACTGGTTAGATGTTTAACAGAGAGAACTAAGGAAAGAGACAGCCAGGAGGTATCCTTCTGGGGTCAAAGTAAGACCCAAAGACTGGAAATACCCCATCCCTGAAAAGAAACATGACTTTAATTGGATCAGTCTGTGGAATAATTTATACCAAAGTATTATCCAATTACACCAAGATACTGTCAAAACAATAGAGCCAAACGCTAGCAATTAGTAGAAGCTAGCATCTGGGTGAGATACCCATAAATAAAGGCACTGGCCAGGAACTTAATGGCATATCAGGGAAGGAGAGATTTTAAGATGTCCAAATAAGCCACAGATACTCCTGGTGATCAGGGAGACTGTCACATTCCCAAGAAAGAAGGCTTCTCAAACATGGTGCTTGGACAATTAGATATCTTAAGCAAAAGAAAAAAACTAGAACCCCACTTCATACCGTATTAAAAAATCAACTCAAAATGGTCAGAGTATTAAATGTAAGAGTTAAAACTATAAAACTCTTAGAAGAGAACTTAGGAGTAAATCTTTATAACCTTGGGTTAGGCAACGCTATCTTCAATATGACACCAAAAGCATAGGTAACAAAACATAAAAGAGATGACTTCATCAACATTAAAAACCTCTGTGCTTAAAAAGACACAAACAAAATGTGAAAAGATGAATCCCAGAATAATAGAGTTGCAAACTGTATATTTGATAAGGGATTTGTATCCAGAATAGAAAACGTACTCTTATGAATCAATAACAGAAGATAAATAAACCAATTAAAAATGGGCAAAGGATCCGAATAGACACTTCTCTGGTGAAGATATACAAATGGTCAATAAGCATTTGAAAAACTGCTCGACATAATTAA
This sequence comes from Mustela nigripes, assembly GCF_022355385.1. Taxonomy (NCBI): domain Eukaryota; kingdom Metazoa; phylum Chordata; class Mammalia; order Carnivora; family Mustelidae; genus Mustela; species Mustela nigripes. Next base: position 154,308,863 of record NC_081560.1, read on the forward strand.
TCACTAGGGAAATGCAAATCAATAATATGATACCACCCTACCACCTAGAATGGCTATAATCAGACAGTAACAAGGGTCAGCTAGGAAGTAGACAAAAATGGAACTTCATATGTTGGTGGGAGAGTAAAATGATGTGGTTGGTTTTGAGAAATATTGTGGCATCCCTCAAACACTTCAACCTGAGTTACCGTATGCTCCATCAATACTTCTCCTATGTATATACCCGAGAGCAATGAGAGCAAGGGTCCACACAAATACCTGTGCATAAATGGTAACTGCAGCAATATTCATAGTAGTTAAAATGTGGAAACAACTCTGGTGTCCATTAACTGTTAAGTGGATGAATATAACGTTACACACACACACACACACACACACACCATGGAATATTATTTAGCAATAAACAAGAATGAAGTATTGACAGAGTCTATAAAGTAAACAAACCTTAAATACATTATGCTAAGTGGAAGAAACCAGTCACAAAACACCATACAATCCAAGATTAATTTACATACATTGTCCAGAAGAGGCAAGTCTATGGACAGAAAGTAGTTTAGTGGCGCAGTACATGGCGGTTAGGAGGATTGGGAGTGAATGCCGATGATTAGAACCGGCAGCGGGGTGTGGGAGAATGAAAAAATGTTGTAAAGTTAGACTATGATGATGGTTGCATAACTTAATTGATATACTACCTCATTAAATACACTTAAATGGGTGAATTGTATCGTATGTGGTTTATGTCTCTATAAAGCTTTTCAAAAATAAAATGTGGAGACATGGGGCCCCTGGATGGCTCAGTGGGTTAAGCCTCTGCCTTCAGCTCAGGTCATGATCTCGTGGTACTGGGATCGAGCCCAGCATTGGGCTCTCTGCTCGGCAGGGACGCTGCTTGTCCCTCTCTCTCTCTCTGCCTGCCTCTCTGCCTACTTGTGACCTCTCTCTGTCAAATAAATAAATAAAATCTTTTTTTTTTATGTGGAGCTTTTAAAGAGACTTGAACTGAAAGAATAAAGAAGGATTCATTCTCTAGCTTTGTAGGCAATCTGGCTTTAAAAAGTATAATTCCGGGGCGCCTGGGTGGCTCAGCGGGTTAAAGCCTCTGCCTTCGGCTCTGGTCATGATCCCAGAGTTCTGGGATTGAGCCCTGCATCAGGCTCTCTGCTCAGCGGGAGCCTGCTTCCTCCTCTCTCTCTCTCTCTCTCTCTGCCTACTTGTGATCTCTGTCTGTCAAATAAATAAATAAAATCTTAAAAAAAAAAAAGTATAATTCCCACAGGGCAGTAGGACTGAATGGATGGACACAGAGTAGGAAGCAGCACAGGAGGCTCAAGGAGCTGGATTCAAATCTTAGTTTCAGGACTGGTCACTATTCTCTCTTAAATAAGTGACCTGCGGGGCGCCTGGGTGGCTCAGTGGGTTAAGCCGCTGCCTTCGGCTCAGGTCATGATCTCGGGATCCTGGGATCGAGTCCCGCATCGGGCTCTCTGCTCAGCAGGGAGCCTGCTTCCTTTCCTCTCTCTCTCTGCCTGCCTCTCCGTCTACTTGTGATTTCTCTCTGTCAAATAAATAAATAAAATCTTTAAAAAAAAAAAAAATAAGTGACCTGACTTCTGTGAGTCTTTCATTAGGGACTATTCACTCAGTTATTAGAAGCATTAAAGTAAGTCCCATGTCAAAACTGTTTAGCATAATACCTGATAAATGGTAGTTTTTGACAGCCGACTACTACTATTTAATAGTATCATTGTTGTTATTATTATCATTTGTTGCAGGAACCGAATTGGAACATAGAAAACCTTCAGGCACCCAATGGCTGTGTATACACTCCAATCATCCAGCTTTTATTTCATGCTGAGTAATTTCACCTTAGATTACTGGGCAGAGCTGGATGTCATCTATTAAACTCTCAATATTTACAGACTCCTATTAAAAAGAACTTCTCACTCTACTCTCCAAAGAGTTATTAGGAAACTACAAGAAAACACATTGGGATTTGCTTCTAGTCTTGTCATCAGCAGAGGGTGTTGGCAGCCAAAGGCCAGCTGTGCACCCAGTTGAAATTAGCAGTTGGATTCTGGTAGCTGATGGGGGAGGTACAACTATTCCAAATGGCTGCCTGATCTTTGAATACTGGGGTAAGGGAATTTGCTGTTTTCCCGCTGAGAATGTGGGAATGGAAAGAGGTTCAGGGATCTGAACAAGAGCAGCCGATCAGAACCAGTGTCTCACCACCCATCTTGCTGTGCACATTCCCTCGTCCTTCTCAGCAAGGTCAAAGGACAGCTCCCAGAACTGACAGCAATTAGTAATTCTGTTAATATCTTTCCTTCTAAGAGGAATTTTCTCAAGCAACACATCCTTTCAGGGCAAGCATCATATCTTAAATAATTCTGCCATTACCTAGAGCAACCTTCCCGTGCGGGGCACAGAGGGCGCACCTTCGAGGTGATGGTGATGATGCCCATCATTGACCAGAGGCGGCCATGCCCTCCCAGTGCTTGTGTATTTGATTGTAACAGCCACACACTTACTCCTGTCTGCTCATAAGTGATGGGGTAGTGTGAACCATCAGGCACCTCTGGGGGGGGGGGGGCAGACCATGGCTGGAGGGAGGGCTGCAATTACTTCTCTGGGTAAATGTACAGAGCAGGGAGGGTTAGGTCAGCCGAAGTTAATTTCCTGGGATTGGGACTCACCCAGCACCTCAATAAGGGGGGATGGGCAGAAACTTTAGCTTTAGCTTCTAAGAGCTGACAAGATTCTCAAGAAGGATGTGTGGTTTGTGATTGTGAGAATAATTTCTTCCCAACTGCATCTGTCTGGGGATTTGAGACCAGTAGATAGAGGACTCTTGAGCAGGAAGACTGCTGTTAGTCTCCCCTGTGTGGAAGCAAACACACTTAAGGGAGGTGATGATTGATGAGCACTTTCTTGCTAACAGATGGCCTCCAGTTAGGTCACTTGGTGTGTTTTTTACCTGATGGTATTCTTGGTGTGGGTCGGGGACAGATTCTGGGAGTTCACACGCATGTGTGTGCACACATATGCACACACTGGACATGATTCTTTGGGTTATCTAATTTATTTTTACATTAAGATTTGCCTGCTGGACTAGGTTAAACCGTCTGTCACCTTTATGACTAGGGCTGGGGGGCTGAAGTCTCGAGAGTGAGGGGCTAACCGGACTGTGATCTGTCACTCAGCTCACAGCCATGTATGAACACATGGCTTCTCTTCCACTCTCGGGCTCACAAATCACAGAACCTGAAGGTTATCCAATCCAACCCCTTTATCTTCCAGTTGACAAAACTTTACCCCAGAGAAGGGAAGCATCTTGCCCGCCATTCTAATGTAGTTGGTGACAAGGCCACAAGACGATGCAGGGTCTCCTGCTTTCAAACCCATCCACTTCCTGCCATGCCCCCACTGTCTCCCCATGTGCATCAGCTCCCTGGCATCCTGAGAGTAAAAAGAGTGCCTGTGGCAGCTTAATTAGCCATAAATACTCTCTTAATAAACCCACTCTGTTATGGGTTGTTTCAGTTAGAAGGAATTATTATTGCCACAACATAAATTTCCTGGAAAAAGATATGGTCAGGTCATACAATGCAGCCTATTATGAGAACCAGAGTAATAAAGCAGCCAGATAATTTATGTGTCTCTCTGGGTTCCTTGCGCTTATCTCAAAGAAAAGAGCCAAGATGTTGAGACAAATGGAGAAGTAAATATGTGTGGCTGGAAATAGTATGTGCAATTTGTCCGGTGCCATTTTCACAAAGGCACTTTTAAGATGAAATCCTGATGCTGCTAACGATGAGCACAAGTTCACTGAGAGTGGCTGACTGTGGTCTGTCCTCACTGAGGACAGAGGAGACAGGATTAAACCACAACAGAAATCATTTTTGCCTCATAATGAGGCAGGATCACAAGTCTGTGAAGGGTTTAGGGTCCAAAGGCATGTTGGGTCAATGGTGAGTTGTGTGGCCCTTCTTCTGTGCTGGGTTGACAAACACACTCCCTGAGGCAGCACAGAGGGCTGGGAAAGGCTGTGGGATCCCTCCCTGCAAGGGCATTTACCCTGACAGACAAGGGATCCAAGGAACAAAAAGGCAGCCACCAGCCCCAACTTGGTCACTGTCCCAAGTCCAACTTCTCACCCTCAGGAGCTTGCCTTCTGATCTGTCACAAATAACAGCATTCTGTTGCTGCCGCTCACAGGCATCTTCCTAGACCCTGAGTTATTTCCAGGTCCAGGACTCCCCACATGCCTTTGTGACAGATCAGAAGGCAAGCTCCTGAGGTGGCCTAATGTCCCCCACCAGACAGGGATGGGGGCAAGTAGTGGGTCTCTCACCAGGCACCTCAGGACCCAAATCACAGTGACTCATGAAAAAAAAGAAAAAACTATTTTCCTAAAGAGAATTCCTCCAAAGTGCTCTTCACCACAGTCCAACAAGAACCTTCTTGATAAACTGGGTCTTCTTGACAAATAGAACTTCTGATCATCCACAGAGCTCGGAGTAGGGAGTACAGCTCAAGAGGAATACCCCCCAGCTTCCCCCACCCAGTGACATGCCCCACACCCCCACACCCCCAGGGCACCAGATCTGGCAGGGCATGGATTGGTGAGACCATGCGGATCCCACTATGAGGTGATACTCATGTTTTTCTTTTTTTAATTTATGTCTTAAGTTTGTGATGGTCCATAGCAAGAAAAATAGAAAGGGAATTGGCTTTCCCTAAGAACAGAGCTAAGTTCTTGTTCTCTCCCTCTACAATGAGAGAAGAGTTACTCATCCCCACTTCCCCTTGAATGGTGGCTCCAGGACACGGGAAGAGGAATCAGTGTGCTACCCCTCTCTGAACCTACACCTCTGTTGGGTAGCACTTAGGCTGACTCATGTTCTTGTTGGCCTATGGTGGCCAACTAGACTTCTCACAAAATTCTCATTTTCAAAGAGGTAGAACGGCCAACATAAAGGCTGCCAACACTATGTTATACAGAATTAACCTTCCATACACTGTGGGGTCCTCTGGTACCCCAGGATCAGCTCAGGGCCTCCAGCTTTTAATTTTTATTTAACAGTTTGCTTAGAAGCTCCATGGACAGAAGAGAATAGGATGTTTCCCTCTGACGGGACCCCAGGAAGAAACACTTGCTATCTAGCAGGAAAGAGTCAAGACCTCGCCTTGTATTAATTAAGTAAAATGCATGCATGCTCTGAGCCATTGAACCAAAAGAGAGTGTTTTGCCAGTGCTGATTTAGGTTAGATATGAGAGTTTGAAGAAAATAGTGCAAAAAACTGATGGAAGCAGCTTGAGTCTTTTAAGTGAGAGCTTTATTTCTTTCCATAAGATGGAAGACACATCTTCTTAAACCACACATTCACCTGACAGTGCTGAGAAGACGTGGCCAGACAGACTTCCTGGCCCTCAGTCCTCCCCTTGCCCCTCGTGTAGAGCACAAGGCACTCCCTGCTGAGAGGTGCTTCTTTCTGAAAGTCCTCCTTCATGCCAAGAGGCACCACATGTATCTGAGCGGTAGGATCTCTGCAAATCTGCTGAGGCCAGCAGGCTCCCAGAGCACACTGAATTCCCTCAGAGGGATCCAAAACTGAAGACCTGTCAGAAACCCCGGCCTCATGGAAAATGGGGAGGCCTCTATGCTGACAGGTGAGCCAGAAGCTGCATCCTTTACTTGCGCTCTGCTCAGACTTCTGTCAGCGTGGCTTCCCTCACTCATTCTCAGGCTCAGAATCCCTCCATGGCTCCCAGGGATAGGGCAGGCCCTCCACAGCGGGCACCAAAAAACTCTCTTTGGTGTTCATTCCCACTGGTCCCCTCGCTCAACCCCTCCACTTGCCCTGTCATATAGGATACCTACTCTTCTCTGCATATTCCTGCCTCTGCATTTCTGCCCAATTTTCCCTACGTGACGAACTCCTAATCATGCGTCTGTGCCCAAATGGCCTTCCCTGACCCTTGTCATTCCTTGTTATTGTTCTGCCCCATCAGCTCAGGACTGATGGCTCTTTCATCTCTGTCCCAGCCACATTTTGCACCATGCCTCTCTCGGGCATACTGCAATGTCTTGGGAGCCATCCCCTCTATTGAACTGTGGGCATGGACCCATCTTTGCTCCTCAGCCCCTAGGAAAGTCCCTGGCACATTCTGGGAGCTTAATTAATGAAATGGAGTGTGTACTTCAATGAGATTTGCTAGATTTCCCTACACATCATCAGGGGACTACAAACATGCAAGGTTTGGCTAAATGCTCACATAGAGGAAGAGAGTGTTGTTGAACGTTCTTGAAGCACATACAGTAAGGGACACACCAATGGCCTGAGGTCAAGAGGGCCAGCAGCAGAGTTGTGGGCTGCTAGTGTCAATCCACTTTGATGTCTTCTAGTAACAAAACAGTAGGAAGTTTCCTGCAATGGTGGGACAGGCTGATCTGCTGTAGGGCAATCTTACCCAGACTTGGAAGCTGGACAGTGCAACTTGCCTCACAGGCACACCCAGAGATGTGGGTCCTCAGTAGTGGTGCCCCACTCAGGCCCATCCACGTTTGCATAAAATAAAATACAATGGACAAGCCCCAAGTCTGTTCTGACAGCAATTTTTGTACATTACAATGCAAAATACCAGCTGTCATTTAAATGGTGTCCCTAGGGCCTTATTAACTCCGAATTCGTAAGGTTTCTACTGATACAGCACCTTTAACTGGAGGTGTGTGGAGCCCTTTTTTTAAGGAGAACATCATCACACTTCCTTTCCTGCCTCCCCTTGCAAGATTCCTGAAGGGAAGGAAGCTGCTGTCCAGGGGCCAGCAGGGAGCACAGGAGGCCCAGGTGAAGAGAGGTACCATGACCTTCCAAATGTTCCAGCAGCCCTGAGAAACGCTACCTCCCCACTTATTAGAAAACTAGGCTTGGGCACCTCGGAGAGCAAGTTAGAGGAAGGAAACATTAACACAGATAAAGTAGAAAAAAGTCTACCTCAAAACTGATGAAAACTCACTAGCCAAAGAGACCCGGGTGTGCGGGGAAGCTGCATTCTGGAGATCTGAGCATGAGGATTCTGTATTTTATGTGTGAGTGTACTGGCAACGGGCACCAGAATTCACTGTGGCCTATTGAAAGCTGTGTTGGGATATCACCACAGATGGACATAAAAAGGAAAGAAAGTCAAGACTGTGCTAATGATGCCTTCTTATTACTCACAGGCCAGAACTGAAGGTCATGATAAATGTCAAAGTCCTTCAGTCTTTGAGTCCCCCACCCTCCCACTTACCTTTGCAAATGACTTCACTTTGAAACCTTAGCTCTGGCAACAATTACACACACACACACACACACACACACACACACAGCATGCACTTCCATGTGACCCTATTCAGCAACAGAATTATCTTCCATCATCCTTACTAAACCCATCTGTGTTTCTCGGCTCATTTCTGGAAGATATCCGAACGACATTTACGGCCCTCCTGGCTGGTGAGAGAGTGCATTAAACCATCTCTTGACTGCCAGGTCCCGGACAAGTGGCGTTGCTGTCTCTTTGTTCCTTCACTCACACACATAACAACATGCACCCGCCTCTCTGCAGCCTCCACACCAACATGCAAATGCCCCTTCTCTCTAGGACAAATAACAGCTTGTCTCAATCCCCCGTTCCAATCCTTTCTTCCTCTCATTCGAAGGCAAATTCCTGTCACATGGACTGGCCATGTCCTCATCTCCTGATCCTCAACCCATCTCACCTCTGCCACCACTCCTACTGAAGCTTTGCTCACAAGCCATCAAGGACCTCTGGGTCCAAAGTCAATGGTCCATTTTCTGTCTTCCTCCCGTGTGACACATGGGCCATTCCATCCCTAATAGAACTTGTCCATCTCCTATGACACCACACTCCCCTCTTTCTCTGCCTGTGACCACCTTGAGTGCCTCGTCCACCAAGACTTTGGATATTACTCATGGTTCTCAGTAATCTGGCACGTGGTCACCATCGCTGTATGCGCTGGTGACCTAACCATCTACCCTCCAGTCCAACTCCTTCCACGCACCAGACCCACGAGGAATTAGCTGCCTACTTGTCATTTCACTGACCATTTCTCAGTTTGTTAAATTCAGTATTTTCAAAATGTCATTGGTCTATACTTTGCTCCAAACTTCTTTTCCTCGAAGATTCCATCTCAGTAAATGCCACCAATTACACTCCCAGTGACTCAAGTCAGTTTCTTGGGACTGATGGTAAATTCCTTACCCCTGGATCAATTCAATGCCTCTCAGCTCTAAACCCATCCTTTATTTCCTGCTCAGCAAAGACAGAGCCATAAGCATTTCTTGTCTGCAACTGGTACCCACATGTTCAGCTTTGTCAGTAGAGGACACTGGAGGGACACAACAGGAAAAAGAGGCTTTTCTTTCTGGTGTCAGCCTGCTTCTGTTTGCTTATTCTTTCCTGACAGGTGGGGATGGGGGAAAATGTCCCATGGTTATTATAAGTTTATCAAAATCATGCAAAATTTTAATCGATCCTATCTTTTTCCGTTTGCTGCTATGATTTTTTTGTATATACATATTTTCTCATTGTTTTAGCTTCCTGATTTATATTTTCTTTTTATCATTGAATAGTTATGCTTTTTATTCTTATTAGTGCTTTCTGGCTTGCCAGTATTCTTAATCTAACAGTAATATTGCTTTCGTTTTTAAAATTTTTATTTTTAATTCTACGTTTTAGGTTTAGGTGAACCTCTAGTAAATAGAACACAGCTGGATTTTTTAAACCTAATTTAAGAAAAGTTGCTTTTTAACTAAAAAGATTATTTTTAATTTATTATAAACATTGATATAGTTAGATTTATTTTGCCATTCTATGATTTCATTTTTAATTTACTGTATATTTTCCTTCTTTATTTCTCCCTTCCTACTTGCCATTATATTTATCCAGACTTAGTTCACCTTACTTCCTTCTTCTCTAATAATACAGAATTACACATTCTACTATTATTTTTATCAGCTACTATTACATTTTAACGTGCATACTAGACTTTACAAAATATAAAGTTGAGTTTTTTAACCTCCTCCTGGATGACACAAGAACTTTAGAATGTTTTTGTCCCAGTACATCTCTCCTCCCATCTGCCAACTTATTGTACTATCTAGTGTTCAGTACTACCTTTATTTTTTTAAATCCCCCATCTCAATCATTTTTAAAACTGCTGGCAGTTGTACTGCTTTTTTTCTGAATGCTATATTATGGGGGGAACTTCCTTCTGATTTTAAAACTTCCTTCTTGCTGAAGTATATTCTTCAGGTTTTCCATTAGGTTTCATGTCCTTTGTGAGTAAAGACAGTTTCAGTTCTTCCTTTCCAATCTGGATAGCTTTTATTTCATTTTCTTGCCTAATTGCCCTGGCAAAAACCTCTAGTATAATGTTAAATAAAAGGTGTAAAGGCATATATCTTGTTTTGTCTTTGATTACAAGGGAAAATCATTCAGTCTTTCAGCATTAAGTATGTATGTGAACTGTAAGGGTTTTTTTTTCTTAGAGGCCCTTTATCAGGTCAGGAAAGTTCCTTTCTATTCCTAGTTTCCTGATAGTTTTTATCAGAAATAGATATTATGTTTTGTCAAATACTTTTGCCGTGTTTATTGAGACGATCTCCTTTTTTCTATTTATTTTATGAATATGATGAAATACATTGATGATTTTCAAATATTTAATCGATCTTGCATTCCTAGAATAGATTTACTTGGTCATAATCCATTTTATATATTGATGACTTCAACTTGATAAAATTTTATTAAGAACTTTTGTATCAACTGCATTGAAAATAGTATTATTTACAGTGAATGGAAATGATACACATCTATAATTCACATAAAGAAGTGTTTAAGAACACTTGTAATAAAGATGATTCCAAGAACACTACCTATAATTTGCATTCGGACCACTTCTATATCAGTAAATGGAAGTTATACACATTCTGTAATGCTTAAGTATACTTATAATAGAGGAAAAAAATTGTATTTATGTTCATAAGAGACAGTGGTTGGTAATCTTCTTTTCTAGTGAAGTTTTGGTATCAAAGTGAAGTTGGCCTAATAGCATGAATAATACTAGGAAAACGTCTGAAGAACTGGTATTATTTCTTCCTTAAATGTTTGGAAGAATCACCAGTGAAGAGGGCCTGGAGTTTTCTTTGTGGCAAGGTTTCAACAACAAATTTTTTTCTTAAATATACATTTACTCATTATTTCCACTTGAGTGAGCGTAGTAGATTTTATCTTTCAAGGAATTTCTTCATTTCATATAAGTCATTGGTTTCTTGGTGTAAAGTTCAAAATATTCTTATGCTACATTTATTTAAGATTGTTATGTTCTCTTGATAAGTTGGTCCCTTTTTTGTTTTAAAATGACTTTGTATCTCTGATAGTATTTGTTGCTCTGAAATCTATTTTGTCTTATACTAACATAGTCATTCTGGCTTTTTTAAAATTAGTATTAGAATAGTATAGTTTTTCTTACAGTTTTCATTTGTTTGTATCTTTATATTTAAAGTAAGTTTTATTTTAACAGCATACAATCTTCTTTATGGTCCAATGTCTTTTTAATTGAGATACTAATCCATTAACATTTATTTATTTTTTTTTTAAGATTTTATTTATTTATTTATTTATTTGACAGAGAGAAATTACAAGTACACTGAGAGGCAGGCAGAGAGAGAGAGAGAAGGAAGCAGGCTCCCTGCTGAGCAGAGAGCCCGATGCGGGACTCGATCCCAGGACCCTGAGATCATGACCTGAGCCGAAGGCAGCGGCTTAACCCACTGAGCCACCCAGGCGCCCTCCATTAACATTTAATGTAGTTATTGATTTGGTTAGTTTTAAATCTATCATCTTGCCATCTGTGTCCTATTTTTCCCGACTGTTCTTTGTTCCACTATCTTTCTGCCTTTGGATTAATTGAACATTTTTATAATTTTATTTTATCTCCTTATTAGTCTAGGACCACTCTTTTTCTTTTTGTTATTTTAATGATTTCTTTATGGTTTTAAGCATATATCTTTAAGGTTCTTATAAATTTATAAGAATATTAACAATGCACTTCCATTCTTGCCCTTGCATTTTTGGTGCTATTGTTATCATTCAGTTTACTTTTTTAAATGTCTTTATTGAAATGTAATTCATATATCATATAATTCAATCATTTAAAGTGCACAATTATGGTTTTTTGTATATTCACAGATAAGTGGAACCACAAGATAATTTTAGAATGTTTTCATCACTTTAATGAAAAAGAGAGAGGAGAAAAGGAAAGAAGATTAACCTCTACACCCTTTAGCTATCACCTAGTTACTCCCTTTCCTCACCTCCAGCCCTAAGTAACCAACCTGAAGTAGCCCTAAACTACTTCTGGTATCTGTAGCTTTCCCTGTACTGGACATTTCATATAATCAGAATAATATATGGTCTTTTGTGACTATCTTCTTTCATTTGGTGTAATGTTTTCAAGGTTCATTCATGTTGCATCAGTACTTCACTCTTTTTACAGTCAAACAATATTCTACTGCATAAATATACCACACTTTGTTAACCAGTTCTGCAGTTGATTGACATTTGGGTTGTTTTCACCTTATGGCTATCATGCCTGTGCTGCTATGAATACCTGTGTGCAAGTTTTTGTGTGGAAATATGTTTTCTTTTCTCTTGACTATGTACCAAGGAGTGGAATTGGTGGGTCATATGATAACTCTATTTTAATTATTTGAAGAACTACCTGTTTTCAAAAGTGGCTGTATCATTTTAGATTCCTGATGCCCTATGCCTGAGTTCCAAAGATCAGTAAAGGATCACCAACCTACATCATGGGTGTGTTTTCCTTAACATTGCATTTTCTGTCTAACCAAGGCAGGATCCCAGATAATGTCTTATTTAGATGTAGTTTCTGTTGGCCAACATAATTGTCATAATTTGCACTTCAACTTAAACAAATATTTGTTTTTCTTTTTCTGTTTTTTCCCCTGGTGGGGAGGCGGTGTGGGGGGAGATTGGGAGGAATCTATAATTACTCGATGTCTTATAGAAGCCTAACATATAAAAACATAAGTGTTAAAGACAGAGCCAGAGCAATTAGGCAAGAAAATAAATAAAAGACACCCAAATTGGAAAGGATGAAGTAAAATTATCCTGTTCACCGATGATATGACTTCATATGTAGAAAACCATAAAGCTTCATAAAAAGGATATTACAATTAATAAATGAATTAAGCAATGTAACAGGATACAAACTCAACACACAAAAATCAGCTGCAATTCCATACACTAATAATGAAAAATCTGAAAATGAAATTAAGAAAATAATTTCATTTAAAATAGCCTTTAAAAACCTTCGGAATTAACTTAGCCAATGATATGAAAGATTTGTACAATGAAAGCTATAAAATATTTCTGAAAGTAATTAAAGAAGACAAATAAATGCAAAGACATCCCATGACCTTGTTTTGGAAGACTTAATCTTCAATACCAAAAGCAACTTCCATATTCAACAAAATCCCTACCAAAATCCCATTGTTTTTTGTAGAGATAGAAAAATTCATCCTAAAATTCATGTGGAATCTCCAGGGATCCTGCATAGCCAAAATAATCCTGAAAAAGAAGAAAAAAAACTGGAGGACTCATACTTCCTGATGTGAAAACATTCTACAAAGCTAATCAAAAGTAATCAAGCAATGTGGTACTAGGAGAAAGACAAAAATATATGCCAATAGAATAAACTAGAAAGTCTGGAAATAAACCCTCACATATATGGTCAAATTATTTTTGTCAAGAGTGCCAAGATTATTCAGTGGGGAAAGATGGTCTTTTCTACAAATGGTGCTACAGTGATGGGAAAACTGGATATCCATCTATCTGGGGGAAAAAAAAAATGAAGGTGGACCATTGCATACTAAAATTGACTCAAAATGGATATATGATCTTCATGTAAGACCTAAAAGTTAGCTATAAAACTCTTAGAAGAAAACATAGGGCAAAGCCAGATGACATTGGCTTTGGCAATGAGTTCTTGAAAATGACATGAAAGGCACAAGCAACAACAACAAAAAAAGAAAAATTGAACGTTATAAAAACTTTTAAATTTTATGCCTTAAAAATACTATCAACTGAGTAAAAGGGCATCCCACTGAATGTGAGAAAATATTCACAACTCATATATCTGATAAGGGATTAATATCTAGAATAGAAAAGAACTCTTACAAATCAGCAATTAAAAAACAACCTGACCAAAACAACAACAACAACAAAAAAAAAACCTGACTGAAAAATGAGGAAAGGACTTGAATAGACATTTCTCCAAAAAACGATATACAACAGATGTCTAGAAAGAACATGAAGAGATGCTCAACATCACCAATCATCATGGAAATGCAAATCAAAACCATAATAAGATACTATCTCACACCATTAAGTTGACTACTATCCAAAAAAAAAAAAAAAAAAAGACAAGTGTTGGTGAGGATATATAGAAATTGGAACACTTGTGTGCTATTAGTAGGAATATAAAATTATATAGCCACTAATGAAAATAGTAAGGTGGTTCCTCAAAAAAAATAAAAATAAAAATACAATTACCAAATGATCCAGCAATTCTATTTCTCAGTGTATACCCAAAGAATTGAAAGCAAGGTCTTGAAGAAATATTCATACACCCATGTTCTTAAGGCCATTGTTTGCAATAGCTAAAATGTGGAAGCAACCCAAGTGTCCGTTGATGGGTAAATGGAAAAACAAAATGTGGGATGTGGAATAATATTCAGCCCTAAAAAGGAAGGAAATCCTGACACATGTTACTACATGGATGATCCTTGAAAACATTATGCCAAGTAAAATAAGCCAGTTACAATAAGGCAAATACCACATGATTCCAATTAATGTGAGTATACTGTAAGCCTTGACAGTTGGCTTTTCCCTTTCCTAATAAAAGTATCTGACTTAAGCTTTGAATGCCTAAGCATCTACTTCAAAAGGGGCTATCTCCAATAAACACACTGCCAGCCATATGACTAGATAGAGGGCCAGCCTCCATCTCAGCCTCCTTTGTTTCAGAGATCTTGGGCACTTCTGAGATAACTGACTGTTTGCGTCACTGTTTTTTCTCTTCCCACGCTTTAAATTCCCACTCTTAAGTTCACCAATAAAGAATGAGTCTGAAAAACACAGGCCCTCACCCTCAACCCCAATGAAAGCAGAACCCCAGGTCATGCACTGATGAACTCTCCTCTCTCTCTCTCTCAATCTCTCTCTCTCAATCTCTGTACCTGGGACCTCACTGTGTGCCCCCAGGTGTGCTGTGTACTCTCCAGGACTTGTGAGAAATAAAGCTTTACTCTTCAAAGTTTCCTAACAGTTATTGTTGAAGGGCATCTTATAATTATAGTAAGAATGGCAAAGGCTGGTCTAGCCACAGCATTGGTTATTGATAGGCTGAGGCCAGCACAGGACACTGAGGAAAATAGAATAGTCAAGTTCATAGAAAGAAAAAAAGAAGGTTGGTCGCTAAGGCTGGCAGGAGGGAGAAATGAAAGGGTATTCTTTAAAATGTTCAGAGTTTCAGTTCGGGAAGATGAAAAAGTTCTAGAGATGGATGGTGCTGGTGGCTGCACAAGAGTGTGAATATGCTTCATGCCGCTGAATTGTGCACTTAAAAATAGTGAAGATAGGGGCGTCTGGGTGGCTCAGTTGGTTAAGCTGCTGCCTTCGGCTCGGGTCATGATCTCAGGGTCCTGGGATCGAGTCCCATATCGGGCTCTCTGCTCAGCAGGGAGCCTGCTTCCCTCTCTCTCTCTGCCTGCCTCTCCATCTACTTGTGATTTCTCTGTCAAATAAATAAATAAAATCTTTTAAAAAAAAATAGTGAAGATAGTAAATTTTATGTTATTCGTATTTTACCACAACTGAAATAAACTGGGGGAAAAAAGTTAGGACACTCTTTCTTCAGACATGTTTGTCCAGGTCAGTTAGGTCTCTTGGTTTCATTCTATATACTGGAGCTCAGGTCACTGGCCCAGGCTCCCTACTGGTCATTAATGAGGGTAGGTACGGTTTGTTTCCTTTTCTTTCATATACTTGAAATTTGCTAAGAGAATAGATCTTGTGTTCTCACCACACAAACACACCACACACACACACACACACACACACACACACACACACACACACAATGGTACCTATGTGAGGTGAGGCATATGTTACGTTAACTTGCTTGTGGTGATCATTTTGCATATGTATAAGCTTCTGACCCTTGGTTTCTGCTCAAGTCATACCCTCAAGTCATGGATCTCAGGGTTCTGAGGGTTTTGCGCTCAGCACAGAGTTTACTTGTCCCTCTCCCTCTGCTCCTCCCCTCAAGTTCTCTTTCTCTCACTCTCTCTTTCTCTCTCTCAAATAAATAAATAAATAAATGTGTTTTTAAAAATCATCATGTTGTCCACCTTTTGAGAAATCATGTTGTATAAACTAAATATATATGATTTTTGTCAATCATACGTCAATAAAACAAAATTTTTAAAATAAATTCTATTAAATTGAATAATATTTTTTTAAAAAGCAACCCTGGCTGTCCCTCAGTGCTCTAGTAAGTACCCAGAAGGAAATGGCCACCATACAGAGTTCCTCTAAGAAACTGAATCCCTAAACAGAGCGAATGACTGAGCCACAGCAGCTCTCCTCAGTCCCAGAGGAAGGAACTAATCACCTACATCATCATGGAAGATGAGTCAGTTTGGCCCGGGAAATACTTAAAATCGCTGAGCATGTATTCATTCATTCAACAAATATTTACTGAGTGACTACTCTGTTAGGTATTCTCCCAATCATTCAGTGCAGCAGTTTTAACTATTAATCTTTGCTTGTGATAGCTGTCAGATCGCATGACATTCTGGGGAAAATAATGTGTTAAGGGGATTTCTCCTTGTCCAGAACCACTAAGCTAGGTGGGTCCCCTCTCTGGGATGTTAGACATTTGAGACAAGTAGGCCCAAGCAAGAGGAGGAAAGCATCCAACGGGGCGTCCACCGGCATTTCAGAAGGGAGTGAAATAGGAGCTTGCACGAAGGGTTACATGGCATCTAGAAACTTTCTGGCTCTCTTTCGTCACCCATCCACAAGGCTGATGCTCCTTTGGGTTCTGACCTGGCCCTCTCCTTCTCACCCCCACAATCTCTAGACAGATGCTTCAGCATCCTTAGCATTGTGGACACCTGTCTGCTGACTGCTCCCACCCTGAAACCCTGTCTCTGAGCTGGAAAGCTACCTGCAGGACACTTGGTCAATGTCACACAAGGACATAGATTAAGATTTTGCAGAGTGGGACTCGCTCACCTTGCCTTCACTGCAAACCTGCTTCTCCTAGGGGATGATATCTCAGGGATAGGGCCCTCCACACAGTCCCCCAAGCAGCCACCAGGTCACCATTCCCCACACTCCTTACCTAAGCTCAGTCTCCAGGTCCTAGTTCTAAATACATGGGAACTCTCTGTCACCCAGGACTCCCCTGGATCCAGCCACCTTATTAGGTAAACAGCAAGTGCCGATTTTCAGAAACCCAGGGGTCTACTTTTCCTGGCTCCCTTCATTCCCTCATCCCCTCCCAATGTGGGATCCGTCCTCTCCTCTGCAGTCAAAATGGGGGTTGGATCGAGCCACTTGTTGAGGCATTTGGTCAGCTTCTGCCTCCAGATTTGGCCTTGAGGATGGAGAGTGGCTTTGGCTACCCTCCCTAGGATTCAGTCTCTGTGTGTCTTATCTCTTCCTATTCCCCAGCCCTCTCCATGTTCCAGCTTGATAGGACTTCCTCAGAAACACCTCCTCCAGCCTTCAGTCAGCCCTGCCTGCTCTGCCAGGAGTGCTCAGCGATGGCCACACTTATGTGTCTATTTCCACGCAGCCTTGAGACTCACATCAGCCCTCACTCCTGAGCACCCAGATGGCCTGGGTATCACCACTATCTCCTCCTGTGTAACCTGCACTCCCTCCTCCAAAACTCAGAGCCTATGGTGAGTCTATCTGATTCACGGTCATCTTCCCCAGTGGGCACCATGAGCTTCTGATGACCATGACCTCCAGCAAAGCCCCAGCAGTTTAAAATTATCTGCACGACATAGAAGACTATTATTCCTAAAAATAGTCGGGAGATTATAAAACCTGCAGAGTGATTGGAAACTAAGATGAAACAAGGCCCAGGCCGTGCCACACGCTGGCATGAACGTATGGGAGCTAAATGAGAACTCAGGTCTGATGAGTTGGGGCTATACTGTGAACTCTCAGAAGAGATAGGTGGGTTCTTAGCATCCTGCTTATTAATCCAATGGAAGTCAACTGGGAAAACATAATTCCAAGTAGATCTGTACTTTCTTACTCTGAACACTCACAGAGGAGCACATGACCATGGGAAAGCTGCAAACAGGGGTCGCTTAGGAAGTTGGGTCTGTCCATCAGCTGTCACCTGTCCAGCTCTCTTCAAAGATCCCACAACTGGCACCCACCTTCAGAGATTCTAATAGGTCTAGGGTAAGGATGGTGTGAGATCAGCTACATAATTTGCAGGCCCAGAACAAAATTTAAATGCGGGCTCCTTGTTCAAAAATTATTTAGAATTTCAAGATGACAACAGCAGAGCCTTAAACCAAGCGTGGGACCCTTCTGAGTCCATGACCCTGAGCCCATGACATTGCATACTGGAGACTGGCCACTAGAGACACAGTTGATCAGTTGATCTCCCCTGACGCCTGCAAACCTCAGCTCGATATCATGAAACTCGCACCCCTTCCCACCACCCTGGTACAGGACCTGGAGCTGTGCAGTGGGGGGGCTTCAGGGGACAGCAGGACATTCAGAAAGGGGCCCCCCTGCATCTTTCTATTACATATGCTGCAGTCTTGTTTCATTCTTTTTTTGGTGTTAAATTATATGTTTAGGGAGTCTTAAAGATTTCTGACATGATCTTCTTTTAGAATTACTTTTCTCTGAAGATGCTTTCTGCAAATAAATAAATAAGTAATAAGTAAATAGAGTCCTGGTCAATGAAAACCTACTATTGTGTAGATGACCTCATTAACTCAAGTGTGCTATTTTATAATTAATTTATAGTCCGTCTTCTGAGTATTACCATTAGAGTGCTAGTAATAAAAGAAAGTTACTAATATAAAAGTCTTGTTTTAGAATTTAAACAAAAAATATTACTTTTCTCCTTACCGCTTCTAAAAGGCCAAGTCACCAGTTGGCAATGGGACTCCAAAGGGAGGAAAAAGTATGTTCATTCATCTCATCCCTAGAGCACAAAATGGACATGTGAAAGAAAACTGTACATTTTTACAGAGATCTAGTCTCTGAGGAAAGATGCGAGAGAAACGCAGACCTAGTGCTAATTCCTCTGGTCAAAAATCTGAGAGTCTAATAAGCCCGATATTGTAAGCACACAAAGAAATATGGAGTAAATGGGTCACAACTCTACCAATGGGGTCAGAGGATGACACCGCCAAAGGAGTCACATGCACAGCTCGACTTCAGAATCCAGCCATCTCCAAGTGTAAGGAAGCATTCTGGTCAGGGAATGTGGGGCTGACACGATGACAAGTCTTATCCAAAACCCATGTATGGGGATACATGTCTGGAACATGGGTTCAAGTGCAGCAATGGCCCGCACAGCTTCCGTTCATTCTGTTTCCTGTCCAAATGTCTCCTAGGCCTGGACTCTGCAGCAGGCGGGCTTCACGGTCACGCACAACCCTACCCCCACAACATTTATGGAACCGTAATCTGTGCCAGACGCCTCCTGAAGCACTTGGTTGTTTTATTAAATTGGTGCAGTAACCTTGTGAGCGAGATCACATCAGCACCCCACCCAGCAGGTGAAGATGTGTGATCTGGAGCAGTACAGGGACTTTTCATGGGTGTTGGAGCCACAGGGCTGGGCTGGGATATAAGAACGAATGCCACCAGATTCGGGAAGAGGAGGGATGGCCAAGTGGGGTCCCGATGGGGTTCCAGAGCAGGAAAGACTCATCTCAGGAATGCAATGATATGAACAGGGTCAGCTCTCTAGAGGCGGGCTCAGTACTGATGCTGTACGGAGCTACCTCACTCAGTCCTCACAATGACTCTGTCAGGTAAGTACCAGTTCCCCCATTTGACAGATGGGAAAACTGAGGCTTACGCACTTTAAATAAGAAAGGTTAAGTAACATTCTGGCATTGCCATACCCTGGAGCTGAGGTCTGGTTCTGTGAGGCTCAATTTGCTGGCCTGGAGAGAGAGGAGGACAAATGGGAAAGGATGGGGTTGTCAAAGGATAAGGGACACCAGAGAAGTGATTTGATTTTATTCCTTCAGATGGGCAGCAGCCCCTCCCTGTTTTATGAAGGGTAATCTCCCCTTGCCCACCGTATGTGAGTGGAGAAGGGAGAAGGAAAAGGCATCACTTTTAAAAGCTATTCCACCACAACCACACTTTTTCTCCATTTCTTTGACACACATGCCCCAGATCTGGATTGCCTGGCTCATCTGCTGGAGGACAGTCCAGAAGGACTCAGCCCCTCACCTGAGCTGCTCCCAGTTCAGCAGGAGGGGAAAACCCCATTTAGGAGGAGAGTGGTCTGGGGGAGGAATGCAGGGAAGCCATGAGAGGCAGCGCCTGGACAAGTCACAGGGCAGGGAAGCTCACCTAGTAAGGAGGGCCCCTACCCCAGGACAGGAAGGCAATGAGCAGGGGGAGTTACAGAGAGTGTCCTGAGAGAGCAGCATTGGTGAGGCTGGAACACAGGCTGGCCTTGGTGGAGGAATCTTGAATGAGGCAGAACTCAGATGGGAAACACTGAAGACAGGTCCAGACCATCTTCAATGAGTGGAGAATTGTTGGTCTGGGAGACCACACCGAGTCCGCTTGGCCAGGCAGAGTAGGGAAGGTGTCAGTGAAGGGACTCTGATACCTGCCTTCGCTCTTGAATTCTGATGCAGGAACCCCTCCAACTTCACTTGGTTTAGCAACTTGGCTGGGCATGGCCTTCTCCTCTGAGTGCCAGTGCTTCACAATAGGTGTTTTCTTATCTCTTTCCATTTAAAAGCTCTAGAAACTATATTCGAAAACTACACACAAGCAGGACATTTTATACCTCATCTGTTAAAAATGAGATATTCTTCAGGCTTCTTCCAGTCCCAGATCCGCCTGTGGTCTCCAGGGGTCTCCAGGTGGGGGACTGGAGTGCACCTCCAGGTGCATTCTGTTCCCCATGTGTGGTAGCTGAGCCCCTGCTCCGCTACTCTGGGAAGGGTGGGAAGAGGAGAGAGTGCTGAGGCCATGTGTGGCATCTGCTCAGGGTCACCATGGGGTTAGTTCTCTGGGTCAGAGGTCCAGTACATGCCCTTTATTTTCTGGATGGGTTTGGCTGCCCTGAGAATGGCAACCCCCCTCCAAAAAAATTTTATGTTATTTATGAAATCCACACCAAAATTTGCACTGGTCACTTATGTCCATCAACATCTATTTGAGAAGGCCAGATTTTTTGCTTCCTTTGGAGAGGCAGCAAAGCAAAATGATGCCAGGAGTGTGATTTGGAATGGGAAGTATTCATGGAAGCTTCATTTGGAGAACAGGTCATGACACGTGGTCCATAGGTCCTGAGGCTGGTTTTGTTTAGTCAGAATCTAATAATGTGCCCCAGATCTTTTTTAATTGATAGACAAGACCAAGAAAACGCTTCAGAACAGCTGGAATCAGTATCTATGACCCACGTTCCCTCCCAAGTCCGGCGTGGGTGGGCCTGTGGCCTGGCATGGAATAAGGAACATTTCCTGAGGCAAGAGGCTGCCCAGGACCACAGAGAACACAGGTCCATAGTCCGTTTTCCAACTGTGAAAATCGTGCTTCCTGGTAATAAATCCTGTGAGACCGTGGGGCTGAAAGGTGCCTCTTCTTCCTGATAGTCTGCCTGAGTGTCTGGATGGCCGTCACTGAGACGGCCATCCCTACAGACACTCCGTGTTTCCCAAAAGTGTTTGGGAAACACTCAATGTGTTTCCCAAAGCTGCCGGTCAGCTTGCCAGGCTGAGGGACGGTCACCAAAGGAAGTAAAGCATGACTTCCCCACACCCCGCTATAATTCAGAGCCCACATCCACAGGGCTAACAGCCTCTCCTGCCCAGTGCCTGTACCCCATCCTCTGCTGGACCCCACTGACACCAAGTCCTCTCCCCATGAAACCATTGTGATCAAGGACTCACAGAGCAATGAATGTCGACAAAGCCCTATGGAAGTGAGGTGAGCTGAGACAGACATTTAGAAATTAAGAATCTGACGTTTTCCCTTATAGAAACTTGGGTATCTTTTTTAAATAACAAGACTAAATATACAAGAATAACCAGGAGAAATCAGGAAAATAAATAGTTAGGAGGTGTATTAGTTTGCAACAGCTGCCATAACAAAATACCACAGACTGGGTGGCTTCAACAACAGAAATTTATTTTCTCACAGTCTTGGAGGGCAAAAGTCCAAGATCAAGGTGTCAGGAGTTCGATTTCTTGTGAGGCCTCTCTCTTTGGCTTGCAGATGGCTGTCTTCTCCCTGTGTCTTCACATGGTCTTCCCCATGTGTGTGTCTGTGCTGTAATATCCTCTTCTTGTAGGGACACCAGTCAGATTGGATTAGGACCCACCCCAATAGCCCATTTTAATTTAATTCCCTCTTAAAATGCCCTACCTCTGAACATATTCTGAGGTAGTAGGGGTTAGACTTCAACATTTGAAATTCGTGGTGGTTAGGGACACAATTTAGCCCACAACACCCTTGCTTGTTGTCATGACCCTTTTCCAGCTTCAGGCTTAGCCCCTCTCCTCCTCATGCTCCCCCAAGCCTCTGTCCCACCGTAAGTACCTCTGCCCAGGGTCTCAGCCGCTGTGTCTCTTCCTCTCAGTCAGTGGGTAGAAAGGATCCAACTCCTTCATGGATAGATCCATGAAATCACACATAGCGTTCACTGCCTAATCCACCATGTTTGCTCCCTTCTTGATGTCCCTGGAGTAAGTCGTGGCATCTGTCAGGTTATCTCAGACAATCAAGACTTTCTGATC
The DNA here is from genome assembly GCF_022355385.1 of Mustela nigripes. Taxonomy (NCBI): domain Eukaryota; kingdom Metazoa; phylum Chordata; class Mammalia; order Carnivora; family Mustelidae; genus Mustela; species Mustela nigripes. The sequence continues at coordinate 154,330,991 of NC_081560.1, forward strand.
ACTTCTTCTCACAAATATTATAGTCCCATTTCAGTCACTCAGTGTCCAGTCACAAGTATGAACTTCTTAAAGTCGAAAGTTGTCCTCCAAGCCAAGCTGAAGCCCGGTGTTGAGCACCTGCTCTATTTCCCTACCCTGCCTGGTCGCTCCACCCCATCCCTCTCCCTGCTTTGCTAGCCACCTATTTCACTCCTCGGGTTTGGGGCAGGAAAGGAAGGAAAGGTGAAGTGTTCTATAACTGTTTTACTTGGTAGACCCTGCCATCATCTGATGTGTTTCTCCCTAGGGTCCTTGGAGTGATTTGTGCACTCCCGAGAATCTTGACTCTATAATTCTCTCCCCTGCAGCCCCCTTGACTGGGCATTGGTAACCAGCCATGCAAAGATCCTCTATTAGAGTACCATTGCCCTGGTCAGGTGGCCCATGTGGCAAGTCATGAAGGTGTCTCCAGGCTGGGTCTCCTCTGGTAGAGGGTCATACTCATGCAACTTTTATCTTGACAAAATCTGGAACATGAGGCCATCCCTGAGGCAGCCAGACCTAGATATGGCCAAAGCCCCACATGCTGTACGAGACTCAGATTCAAGACCTCTGACTAATCTCCTCAAATCTTCCCCGCTTGGCCTGAGGAAAGGAGGAGCACAGCAAGGGAAAATACAACAGCTCACAAACTAATGTACTTCCTAAAACAAAATGGTCTCTCTTGGGCTCTTTAATTCCCTGATCCTGCAAAGATGAGCTGGCACCTTATTTTCCAAAGAGGCAACAGATCCCGGTGTAACATCCTGTTCCACACTTCAGGCCTTTCCCTTGCAGACACCACCCTTCCCGTCTTGAGGCATATCCTTCAGCCCTCACACCTCGGAACCTCCCTGCTTGGGTTTGTGAACACACATCGTGCACTTGTGCTCCACTCCACATCCGGCTTTCCCCAGAATAACCCCACCTTTGGGAGCCCTAATCCCCAGATGAAGGACTCAGTTCCTTCTTGTCCCCAGGGGGAAGTGATGCTTGGGAACAGTGCTGGGAGGGGAGCCTTTGAGGAACCAGGAGCATCAGAATGTCCAAAGGAGCCCTAGGTCATCGATTACTATTCTGTCATTCAATGATCCAACAAATAATTTTTTAAACCCTACTGTGTACCAAGCTTGTTTCTAGAGGCTGCACATGTGACAGAACAGGTAAAATCTCTTATCTTCAGTGGGGGACACAGACAATAAGCACACGAGAAGAGCTATGAAAGCTGAACATGAAATTCTGAGACGCTGGGAGGGCAGAGGCGGCTTTAGACAGGGAGTCAAGGAAAGCCACCACAGACCGGAGGGAGGTGAGGACCCACACAGTCTCTGTGGACATCTGGAAGGAAGGCTGTTGGTGGGCTAGTGACTGGATCCAGGGCTGGGTGGGTGTCCTCAAGGGAAAACATACAGAATGAGAGGAGAAAAGGATGGAAGATAAAACCTGGGAGAAACCTCATGTTTAAGAAGAGGGTTACAGGACACCAGGAGCTCTTGGCCAGGGAGGCTGGCTGCGGTCAGGAGGGAAAATGGGCAATTGTGTGGATGCTCCACAGATGATAAGATGGGGGATTCAAACGAACTGTGCTTGGTAGTGGGCATGGTTACATGACTCTTACCACCCGTCAATATTCACAAGACACCAAAAGAGTGAATTTTATTGTAGGTAAATTCTTTAACTAAATTGAACAAAAAAAGCCCACCTGATTTGCCACCAGGAGAGCACTGGTGATCCCAAGACTTCAGAGGAGTGGCAGGTAGGGGAGAGAAGTCATTGTGGGGACAAGACAAGTTCAGGGTGTGGTGGAAATTCAGGCTTTCAGATTCCCTCACTGGGGAGATTCCTGGAGGCTTCTCATTACACTGACCTGCCCAGCAAGGCCTTGGCATACTCTCGCTCCGCTTCATCTCTGTGACTACCTGGTGACTCTCCTCTGTCCTTCTTGCTCAACACTCTACACGTGTCCTACATGGCTCTTCGGAGACCTTAGTGCATCACTCCTAAGAAGCACCTTCCATCGCTATCATGTGCTTTATCTTCATTGGATGCTCTGTCAATCTCTGACGTTAAATAATTATTTAATATTTCTGCTCTCATGTTTATTATTTAGATCCTTCACTAAAAGTTATGCTCTAACAGATCAGGAACACGTGAGTCACGCGGCTCGCCATATCCCAGGTGCCTAGAACAAGGCCAACCACCTAGTAGGTGTCCAATAAAAAGTACCCATCACTATTTTGGTTAATATCATAAAACTGTAACTTCTGTTGTAAGTTTTTGAAAGTTGGGCCACAGATTTCATGTGGAGCTTTCCCCATGGCCATGGAAAAATAGGAAAGTAATGTGATTGGTAGTATCTCTGAAGGAAAACAACATACAAACCTTTCAGGGCAAGACAAGATTGTCCGAGAACTTGTTTTGCCCAGATCATCATGGAAGAGAAATATAGGAGAAAATATCTGTAACATTATCTTTTCAAAAAATTAATAAATCCCATGCAATTATTTCTTCCTTAATCCTTTCAAGTAAGACAAAGTCAAAAGACCAAAGAAGAGCCATGAGGCTGGAATTATTTATAATTCAGCCTCACATCCACCAGAACATTCTTGCATTGGTTTCATTTATGGTATAGATCACCTTTCTTTTTTATTTTAAGGGCACATATTTAGTTAGTGCTTCAGAAGCTCTATACTTTATCTACCTTCAGTACCACTTTAAAATATGCATTAAAATGACCATTTTACAGATGAGGAAAGTGAGGCTCACAGTGTAGAGTCACCCAGAGATGATAGGTGTTGGAGACGGCCTTGAACTGAAGTCTGTCTGACCCTAGAATAGGAATTGGTAAACAACACTTGAGAGCCCCATTTGCCTGGATTTGTAAATAAAATTTTTGTGGAGGGGGAATAAAAGCTAAAAATGTTATGGTCCTGTATAAATAAATTTCCAGCCCCTGCGCTAGCCTCTCACTTTACCCCTCCCAGCAGTCAACCACCTTCACAAATGTGTCTGGGTATATCTCTTCCTCTGATGGAGAAGGGAAAAAAGAGCTTTGCATAAAAATATAAGAAAATGTAAATTAGAAGCTCTCCATGCAAAATTTTTTTGCTACTAAAATATCAAAGAAATATGCTTCGTAGGTAAATGTTCTTAGGAGAAGTTTTTAATTTGTTTTTTGTTTGTTTTTTTTTCTTTTTTGATCCTCGTTCCTTCCAGCCTACTAACGAAAATGGCACAGAGGGAAAAGGTATCAACAAATACATTCAGTAAGATCGCAGTAGTGCAGTATATACAACAAATCCACAGGCAGCTCTGGCTTCGAACTCTCTGGCTTCAAACCAAGCAGAAATAAATGAACCTGTTGATATTCATGAGGATAACACAAATCCGCAGCCTGTCACTTAAATGTAATTCTATATTTAATCAGTTAGGTTAGTTCAAGTCTGGTGAACACATACAAATTAACAGGTATTTAAGCTGACTTCCCAGTCAATCTAATTTTCATGTTTTCTATGTATTTCTGGAAGAAGATAAATTAGTACATGTGCTCAAGTCAAGTGATGAGTGCCATCAAAGGGAACGGCACGCCAGAATTGTACAAGGGAGTTTCACTTAGGAGGAGGACCTTCATCTTTACTTTCAGAATGTTCTCGGCCACAGAGGAATACTGATGATGATAATGATTGTCAAGACTCATGCAGCCAGGTCTTTCACTGTTGGTGTGCCATAAATCAATGCCCTCAGGGGACAGGAAGCAGAAGAACCCCTCAGGGGTGGCCTGTTTCCAGAACAGATGGTCTCCATGCAATCACACTCAGCAAGGACGTGAACAGAAAGTGTGAGGCAATTGATTAGAATCTGGGTTAAGGAACATGGCTGCTGCAGGGCTCCGTGTAAGGGCTAGATGGAGTGCCGCATCAGATCTGGAAGTGTCTTGGGGGCTGGGGACCATTCCCACTGTATGCAGATCTTGTGGATAAAATGAGACCTGCCCCAAGGTCCATTCCCAGGTGATAGCACAGGCTCTGGTGTGAGACACCCCTGCGGATTCAAATCCAAGCTATAGGCTTTTAGGCAAGCTATCTACACTCTCAGCCTCAATGTCTCCATCTGTAAAATGGATTTAGTAGCTTCTCTGAGAGTTATTGTAAGAATTCAGCCCTGCATGTGAAGAGTCTAGACAAAGATGAGATTAATAATTGCTCATTACTTTTATCGTTACCTCAAAGCGGCCTCATTAGGTTGATGGTCTTTCTATAGTTATTAGTACATTATATTAAAATATGGACTTCTCATTTACATAATAAATATTCCCTGGGGCACTATTATGTGCCAAATTTGGAACTGGTTCTGAGTTATAGAAAAGTGTGTAAGACCTAAGTCTTATCTTCGAAAAGCTGGCAACACAGAAGAAGAAATGGATGTTTGCAAATCACCTAAAACAGGAAGAACAGCAGCATTAGTTACCCGGGTCTCCATATGTGCCCCTCCCTATAGTGTGTGAGCTACAGACGTCTGCACACCTATAATTTTAAACCCCACAACAGTCACTGAGTTAGCCACTCTTCTCCCTACTTTATAGATGAGGTCACCGATATTCTGATGGGCCAAATAACATGTCCAGGGTCATCCAGCAAGCACAAGCAGAAACGGAACCTGGACTGAGGTTGTCACAAGCCCAGAGTAGAGCAGTGACAATCGGGAAATCTTCTGCTACCAGTTTAGAAAGAAAATTACAGACTGGGGACCTGTGATGGTTCTGGGAACTCTGCAGCTTTATCAAAAGCTCCCTCACTCATCCCCAGGTCCCCAAAATGTAGACACCAGTTTCCTTGCCATCCCCCAGAATGGGAACAGGAAGAGCTCCAGTAAGGCCTTAGTCCAGTGACACAAACATACGCCCAGATTAATCTTCCGGAGCACACACCTCGGGCTCTGAGCCTCAGCTTGGGCAGGTCCCCAGTATGCCAAAGCTCAGCCTGGGGGACCTGGGAGATTGAGTGGGTCCCAGAACATCCCTTGTTCTCAGCGAGGCCTGCTTAGCCTAGCACTCTTTTCTGGCTAAAAGATTGAACTCCTTTTTCCTGCTGAATGTGCAGTTCAGCTGCTCAAGGGTCCTCCGTGAGAGCCCTCACATAGAGATCATGTCTTTGCAAAGTTTTTTTTTTTTTTTCAGGATCAATTACCCAACCCCCTTTACAAATTTCTCCCCAGAGAAGGTGTCCAATTGTCTCCTAATCAGCGGTAGCTAAACTAAAACTCCAGTAGACCAGGGATGGTTCCAAAGAGCCTCAGAGAGCCAGACCTACAGCACCTGCCTTTACCCCCGTGTTTCCCATCCCCAGCACCAGAGCCTCTGGACTCTCATCCTTAGGTTTTCTGATCCACTGCCCTAGACCCATCCTCATTCTGCCGAGTCAGAGTCCAGCTTCAACCCTCAGCCTGGCTTACAGGCCCTCAGCCCAGAAGCCCCAACCAGCCCCCTGCCAGACACAGCTTTCCAAAACAGGCATTTCATTATTGTTGTTGTTTTTTATCTTGCTATAAGGACAGGCATTTCATTATTGTTGTTGTTTTTTATCTTGCTATAAAGACAGGCATTTCATTATTGTTGTTGTTTTTTTTTATCTTGCTATAAGGAGCACACAATTTCTCCCCAGTTCCTCCCAGCAGACACTAAGGAAAAAAATCTGTGTGTGTGTGTGTGTGTGTGTAAAGTAGTGTGTGAAGTGTGTGTGTGTGTGTGTGTGTGTGTGTGTGTAAAGTAGTGTGTGAAGCCAGAGGGCCTGAATTCCCCCACCAAGCAGGACTCCTCCCATCCTTCTTTTCAGAGCTAATTTAGTTAAGTGTTTAAACAATGTAAATCTGGCAGCTCCCCTCCGTTAAAACTCCAAGATTGAGGACAGCTGCCGGCCCGCTACCAGCCCTCCGATCCAGCCTCCACCAGCTTTCCTGAAATAGCAAGGCTCGCTTCCGTCCCTGCTTCCCTGGAATAACCCCGGGGGAAGGATACTGCATTTCCTACGCCCAGACCGCCTTATTTATTACCATCTAACGAGTCCATATTTGGAGAAAAAAATATCACCACCATGTGGAATGAAATCACACGGTTATAAAGAATCGATGTTAAGTGTTTAAATTCAAAGGAGCTCTCAATGAGATTGTGTATATATGTAAACAGGCGTGCACTTCTCAGACAGGCAGGGTGTGAACTCAGCTCAAACTCAGTCACTGCAGGGCAGGGGACCTGCCCAGAACAGCAGGATTCCTGTAATCTCAGGAACCCAGGAACCCCGGTCGCTGAGGCCCTTTCCAGGGGCATTCTTTTTGCTCAGATTGAACTAACCTGGCTGAGGATAACCAGGGAGGTCAGCTTCTTAAAAACATGAAGTCATGGGGCCCCTGGTAGGCTCAGTCAGTTAAGCATGGGATGCTTGACTTCAGCTCAGGTCATGATCTCAGGCTCCTGGGATAGAGTCTCACCTTGGAGTCCTAGCTCGGCGGGGACTCTACTTGAGATTCTCTCCCTCTCCCTCTGCCTTTGCCTTTGCCTCTGCCCCCACCCCGCCGCTCTCACCACTCGCTCATGCGAGTGCATACTCTCCCAAATAAATAAATAAATCTTTAAAACACACACACACACACAAAGTCACTGCCACATCAGTGTTTAGAGTCCTTGCACTATGTTGGAGGAACTATTTCCATGCTATTTCTCAATGATCTACTTATTTAAAATAATTTACTCTTTCTGCACTAGGTGACTTTGTCTTTAAGCACATATTCCTCCTGACACATGCTGTCTTCATTGGACACTACACTGATAGCCGTGCAGAGTTTCAATGATTTTTCCTCCTAGATGTCCATTGGCTATACCTTCTATATTAAATGTATCCCAAAGAAGCTGCATGGAAACTTAATCTGACTCGCAGCATACTAACAGTGTTCAGTATTTAAGGTCCCTTGAGTTGGTTTGTGCAGTGAAGAATCACTTTATAAATCACTTATAAATCACTTTATAAATCTAGAAAGATCACGCGTGGTCTTGCAATGTTTTTCAAAATGAGACGTGCCTTTCCTAGGTTACACAGCTAATATTTCCAGAGCAACTTAGCATCCACAGTAAAAATCGTTCTTTCTGAAACACAGCCCTTCTAGAGTTGAGCAGCCCTCTGAAGTGACTAAGTCTGGATTCCGGAGAAGGAGTGAGGGTCAGTATGTGTTTCCGTGTTTATACTGGAAGTGGAAACGATTTACTCTGGAGACATTAACTAGATTTTGGTTCCATCATTGACTGAAAAGTCAGCAGTTGCTACGTGACAAAGAACCAAAGTCTGGGGATTAGGAAATGGTGTTTTACAACTGACCAAAACTCCCCTGATCTCCCAGTCTATGGCACAATACAGAGGGACATGCCCAGGGGAGGCTCTAGGTCAGTGTTTTATGAGGCTGATGACCATCATCATGAAAGATCTCTCAACAGCACTGGATAGCTTACAACACTAAGGAAAACCTGGCCCATTGGTGGAATTTTAATTGGTGGTTGGGAATCTATTAACATATTTTTTGTGATCAGTTCATAGAGAAGTTGTAAGGTGTTAACAGAGCCTGCTACAATAGCATTTCTCTCTTTTTCTCCTTGTATTGCTGAAAACTTTTGTGTACTACAATTGATACTCTTAAATTCATCATGGAAAGTACAACCCTGTCATAGCTTCCTTGTGGATTTTTTCTTTTAGTGGAATAAATATAACGCTATTTTATCATGTCCTTTCCCCCTCGGGTTCCTCCCTGTCTCTATGTTTTCACTCCTGCTTTCCTTTGGTTTGGGTTCTCCACTATATCTTTACCCATTGCCTTATTTTTATTATTTTTGTTTTAATTGGGTACACTAATGCAACATTTATACTTTATTTTTAACCCAGTATGAGTCTATGATTCAAAATGAGAGTTGATTCAACCATTTTTTTCCAACCATTTTATTAACAAGATTTATAATGCTTAGTTTCATTTCTACTATTTTGTTTTATGGTTCTTTTTAATTTTCTAGATTGACTATATTTATTGTTTTAACTTTTCCCTCGTGATTTTGGAAATCAGATCTACTATTTTTATTCTATTAGTAGTGACATTTAATGAATATATATATATATGTCAGAATCTATTTTCACTAATTTTCATTATCAAAAATAAATCCGTGTCAACTAATTATTCCTGTGTAATATGAGGAATTTACTTAGCTTTTCCTTATCTTTTAGTCCTCTAATTCCTTGTTTTAGTGACTTTTAGTGGGTAATCCAAACTAGATCATCACTACTAAATCATCATTTTTAGTCACGTGTCCTCTTTTGAAAATGATTTTTGGCATTTTCATTATGTTTTAATATCATGTTGAGAATTAATTAATTTTGTCTAATGGCTGTTTGGGGAGAGGGGAGGTGAGTATCCGTTTGATCATTTTTCTCACCAGTCTTTTACATCATGAGTTCTCCATTCTTGAATTTGGTGTTTTGATTCTTCACTCAGCTGACTTAAAAATTATTTAAGTAAGTTGTGTTTTGTTTTATTATTTTAGGACATTCACATAGGGTATATACTTTGGGGCTTGTGTACACAAGAGAATGTCAGTCTGCTACACTCGGATATGTACATCAGCCTGGACAGGCACAGGCGCTGTGGATGCCAGATTTAGCAGATAAAAATAGAGGATGCCTAGTTAAATTCTAATTTCTGGTGAACACCAAATAACTTCTTAGTACAGGATACCAGCAGTATTGCCTGGCATCCCACATTTTATCTGACAATCATATTTGGGCCATTGTCCTTTTTTCTCACACTTTGGTAGAAAATGATCAATGTCTTCTTCATGTTTCAAAGCAGAAGTGGGAGGAGGTAAACTTTATCTGCTGGGATCCTCACAGAATTTATTTATATTCTCAAAATTAAAATAAATTACCATGATAAGTCTAGGTGTTAAAAATGTATTGTTAATTTTGTCTGGTAATTAGAAAATTCAAGTCTTGGTTTAGCTCAGGAAAATTTCCACCAAATAGTTCTTCAATGACTCCACTTTTATTGGTTCTTCTTCTGAAATCCGTAATATTTATAGGGGTATCTGCTGTCTCAATCAGGGGGATCATGGGAATCTTGATCCTGGGATCATGAGTTCAAGCCCCACACTGGGTGTAGAGATTACTTAAAATAAACAAATAAATGATTTTTTTTAATTCTTGATATTTATATATTAATACTATCTCTCATCCATGCTATATTCTCCTATATTTGTATCTTTTTTTCTCCTTTATCTCTTAGTTTTGTGATGTCCAAATTGACTTCTGCTCCAACGCACCTGTTTTCTTCAAGATCCAGTTTGCTGTTCACTCCCTCCTTTTCCATTTGAAATAAACATTCATTAAAACCTCAGTGCTGGCTCCCTTAGCCTGTTTGTTTTTCTCTTTATAGTGCTCTACTCAAATTCCATAAAAGAAATGTCCTTTTGAAGTTTGTTGGAAACACAAATCAGGAGTTCTCCTCAAAATTTCTCCTTACAGAAATTATATTTCATAGGAAAATATTTTCTCTGATTCCTCAGAGTGGACCCTTCTTTTGAACTGTGCTGTCTTTTCAGTTGCCTGGCAATTGCACTCTGCATGTTCATTGTTACAAAAGGAGTTCAATATTTGTTCAAAACCAGTAGTTGAGATCCTAGTCTGAGTCGTTCCACCCCAAGAGAATGGAAAAGGAAGAAAAGATAGATTTAGGTTTACTTAAGTTTTACTTTGCTGATCCAGCAGCCTGGGGAGGACAAGGAGCGATGAAGTAAGCCTCTCTGAGATAGCCCTGCACAGAGCTCTGCATCTCTGCTCAGTTGTCTTTTCTAAGTTTTGGAGGGTGTTGGGTGTTTCCTGGGGAAGTGTCCTTGCTCTTTGCAGAGTCCTGTTCTTGACCTGAGCTCCTGAGTTCATGGTCCACAAATGCTATCTGGAGTTCGGTACCACTGCAGGATTGTGAACTAAACAGCATCTGCCTCCACTGAATTCCTAAGCCCAGCCCACCCCCCTAGGCCCTCCCCAGCACCTACTGCCAGGCAAAACTACAGGGCACTGGGGAGATGCTTCCAGCTTTTTCTCCTAGTACTTCCCAAGTAAATCACTCCTTTACAAGTAAGGAACTGCACATCCTCCCAGAACTAACCTAAAAGAAATCCCCCAAGGTCTTGTGTTCAAGATTGCCATGCTCCCCTACTCTCTACAATTTACATTTCTCCCCGTATTTACAATAACTGAATACATTAGCATGAATGTTGCTTAGGATAATTTCTCATGTTTCACAGTATCCATACTTTGCTGAATTTTCTTCTTGGAACTGAAAGATTTCACTTTTCTTTCCTTTGGAACGAGTGGTATATAAAACACTGTATAAACCCCATTTTAATTTGGAAGCTGTTCCAGGGAGTATATTGTCCAATTTAACAATGAGTCCCATTGTCAAATGTATTCTCAATACAAAGAGCAGCCCTAGATTATCAAAACCTGCAAGCTGGTTAGCGTTCTTTCTGTAGATTTCTGGTGGGATGTTTTGCAGATAACATTTTGTGTAGGAAGCAATCGTGGCTTCATTCCACGATAGGCAAGTTGCCAGGAAATACTAAATCAAGTGGCAATAGAGTCCCTAAAGAAAGTTGTTCCTGATTTATGATGATAGTTCCAACAATACTGCTGAACTTTTTACACATTGAAATGACCACTGAGTTATGTTTCACATTATATCAGAGAACAGCCAGCCTGCCAGAGCCAACACTGCAGCTGGAATGCAGAAAAGCCCCATTATGTTCTCCTTCACAGTCTGGGAAAAACGATTTCTTATTCCCAAAATGTAAGTACTTGTTTGCTTTTCTCCAGCACATCTCACACCCTGAATCTATGGTGGCATTTTTTAAAACGTGGAAAACAGCCTAAGTTTGAAGAGGGATATGTGGGGGACAGAAATAGCAGGAACGGAGGGGCTGATGACCAAGAGAAAAAGGGAAAACTGATCAACAACAATGCGTCACCAAGGGCTGAGGAAGGCTCTGCATTATTTTTGAGAATTTATAACATTTCAAATTTATCTACCAGATGCTAGAGTTGTCTGGAACCCAATCTGTGTTTTTATGTGTGTGTGTGTGTGTGTCTGTCTGTCTGTCTATCTGCATCACAGGTTCTCATATTCTGCTCCTGGAACTTTAAGAGCCTAACCCAGTGCTCTCCAATAAAAGTATTGTACATGCCGCATGTGTAACTTCAAATTTTCTGGTAGCCACATCTTAAAAGGCAAAAAGAAATCTGTAAAATAGCTTAATAATATAATTGATTTAACTTAATATATCCAAAACATTATCACTTCAATAGACAACATATGTGAAGCTTACTGAGATAGGTTACATTTTTCTTGTCACTCCAGGTCTTAGAACTCTGGGGTGTATTTTGCCCTCACCCACAGCACATCGCCTTTTGGACTAGCACACTTCTCTGTCTCAATAGCCATGTGTGCTAGCTTATTGGATGTGGCAGGCTAGACAACAAAGAACAATCACCCTCTCATTCTAACTTACCCAGTTCTGCTCACAACTTTGTTCTTCCCTAAACCTGAGTATCCCCCTCCTCTGGAAACTCCAGAACACACCTCTCAAAGGCACCATGCCTGCCAGCTCCTGGAAGGCGGTACATGAAGCTTGGCTCTTTCAACTGTCCAATCAGTCCTCCTTACTCAATAGGTCAACCAAAACTTTATGATTAAAAATCCTAGAACCTGGGAAATGCATGCATAAAAGCACCTTGACATACCAGCATTGCCTTTGGACTACCAAGAGAAAGCCATTCCTTCTCTTTTGGTCTCCACTGTCCCACTTCAACTTTTGTCTTGCTATCGTTTCTCAGTTTTTCTTTCTTTTTCTCTTAGTCTCCCTTTCCAGATTGAGCAGGATGGTGGTGGGGGCTGCTAGGGTATTTCTGTGTCCTGTACTGAGGAAGATGGTTGCAGAGGAGAGGCAGGAAGGGTGAGGCTGGCCCTCCCTTCACTGCCAGTCCTGCACCAGAAAGTCAAAAGCTAGCCCAGTGTGTTTACATGAAACAAAAGGCAAGGTGGGGGGTACCCCCTCAGTTGTGCTCCTGAAGATTCACATCATGGCCTGTTGGCAGGTAGCTGAAGAACAGTTGCTTTATCTCCTATCTCACCCTTCTTGGGATCTGCCTGGATTTAAGTTTTTAGAAACTGGCTCATCTTCATCTTCAAGCAAGTCTACAGCCAACCTTCTGACCTTACAGATCCTCAGTCCTCACTTCTCATGGTCCCAAATTCCATTCAGAATTGGACCCTCCCATGGGGTGAAATGTAACATGCAACTTGGAACCATGTCTGTTACCCTTGAATCTGTCAGTTGCTGACTTTCTCCAGAGCCCTAAGCTGTAGGCCTACCACAGTCCAAGTATTTGGAGACTTAAACCCACTAACCGGAAGAGCAGACCCTAGAGCTGCCTGTCCGCATCCTGTGGACACAGGCAAGTCTGGACACCATCACACCCCTTGCTGTCAAAGCTCTGCTGAGCTCTGCTATGTCCCTAGTCAATGGGCCAAGGGTCGCATCCATGTTCTCTTTTGAATCCAGACCACCCACTGGGACAAGAGTCCTGCCTGGGATCCAGGTAGAATGACTGATGCCCCACCCACTCCTGACGGACCCCTCTCAAGTGCTTGGACACTGCCCTGTACTTCCAGCATGGAGCCAAACAGATCAGGTGGAATAAGAATAGCACTACCTTTGCCTTCCACCTGTGTTTACTGGAAGCATTTGCTATTAGCCCAACCACTGGAACAGATTTCCCCTTGGAAAATGACACTGGCTTGGATCTTGCCTGCATCTACCACACCTATTCCCTGTTTCCTCTTCCTCCTGGATGAAGCTGCAAGACATGGCCCTGCCAAGTAGCCTGGGTAATGACCTTTTTTTTTTTCATGCTTTCTTTCTTCTTGGGAGGCAATACATAAAAGAATCTGAGAAATCTGCTTTCAGATCTTGAATAATCTCAAGTTTGAATCTTCGAATCTTTAGTAATTCTGTGACTTCAGACAACTTACTTAATATCTTTCACCCTCAATATTTTTACTATTAAAGTGTAATCAATCCTATTTTATAAAGTCATCAGGAAGATCAGAAAAGATAATATTCATAAGATATTTCACATATAAGAGACATTTGTACTCATTGGCTAGTTAGCCCTGAACCAGCACTTTGCCCAGTTGTGACCACCAGCCTTTTCCACCTTCTCAATCACCAGTAAGGGCTTTTGACCTTGTTTGATGCCATCCATAGCCTGGATCCCAGATTGCTACTTTCCACTGGTCTCCCACAGAGTGTATAAAAACACCCCAGCCCATCCCCAACTTTCTTGTCATATTCTCTGCCTGTGACCAGCACTCCTTTGGTCGTTCATCGGCCCCTCCCTGTCTTCTTCCAAGAAACCACATCCCTTGCTCTGGATATCTGGATTAGGGATGGGCATTAACCTCAATCACCAGAAAGGCCAGAAAGAGCTGAGGAAGTAGTCCAGTTCTCAGAGAATTTCCAACATAGTATAAACCACTATGGTGATGAAAATAGTTTCTCTAAATACAGGCTTGATGGATGTGGCAACAGTTCACCATCATGGTCTTTCCAGGGGTACATATTAATAGGTATGATGTTTTTTGAAAATTAATCATATAAGAGCTAATAAAATCAACCATTGGATATATTGTTCTTGACTCTCCCCAGAGTTTATTCTAGAGGTCTGCACTGTCAGGTTATAGGTAAATGTCTCAGAGTGAGTGAGACTAGTTCCTATGACTAACCCCAATATCTCAGTTACTTCACATACAAAGGTATAGGTCTCACACAATATTTGGTGTGGTTCCTTCCAGCAGGTCCCTCCACCTTGAGCTATGTGACCCAGGACTAGTCTCCCCTAAGTTCCAATAACTGCGAAAGAGGAGGGACGCTAGCCCTTACTTCCTCATTCTTCTACTTATACTCTGTTGTCCAAAGCATTGACCCACTGCAAGGGAGGCTGGGGAATGCAGGGAGCACATGAAATGTTGAAGAGCAGAGTTCTGCTCTGGTGTGTGTGTTGGTGTGTTATATGTGTGGGTGTTCACAGGCTGCTAGGGCATAAACCTGTATGTATGTGCCTGGACCTTTTATATTCCTCAAGTGTCCTGGCACTGCTCCTCCACATCCTGCTATTCCTTTGAGGTGCTTGCAATGGGCCAGCCTTTCACAGTGTCTTGCACAAAGTAAGTGCTTTACAATTTCAATTTATGTCAACTCACTCAGCTTCTGATGAATGTCTTTTGTAGTCATCATAAAAATAGAAAAAGCTGTCATTCAGCAACTCTCCTCCAAGTTCTAAGTTCTATGCTAATAAGAACTTCACATTTATAATCAATTCACACAATTGGTCTATGAAATAGGTGCTATTTTTTTTGTCATCATTTTACAAATGAAGACACAGATTTATAAAGGATATAACTTCCCATTGTCAAAAGCAAATAAATGAAAGCCTTGGGACTCTCGCCCAGTCCATGAGACTCAACCCTTGTGGTAGGCCTTTCCACCACACAGGTCTCTGAGAAAATCTTGCATGACCCTGGCAAAGACCGAAGCTTTCTGCAGGCTCACAAGTGAAATGATTCCAATGAGTTTTCTTGTTTAGATTGTAATACCAAGATATGTAGAAAAGTATTGGAAACATTTACAAATATGCGAAGTTCTTCCTTCACAGAGAACATGTATTTTTTTTCTTACAATGCAATAAAATGATATTTCCATTGAGACACCACTCTTTAGCCCTGTTCTTATGGTACTATGGAGCTTTGAAACTGAAATTGTAGTATGAAACAATGAAAAGCGGTTTTCTCAAGATATTTACAATGTTTTTGGATTTATTTGACTAAACCCCATTTGCTAGACCAGCTTTAGAGTTACTGTCAATGAGAAAAGGCAATAATACTCCATCAAATAGTTCCTAAACTTTTACAAATATATTTTTCCTCACCATTTTTCCAAAAGTCCTGAAATTAATTTTGGGGAAAATAGATAGATATACTACACCAAAGTAGCAGACAACTAAGTGTTAATGAAAACTGACACTTTCCAAAGGGGGCTTTGGATTCAGGTCAGGCTGGATGTCAGCAGCCCAAAACCATGAAGCCCAGCTGCAGAAAGAAGAATCATTTGACTTTTGTTCTCCAGTCCTCTCTTACTGATATTCATTTTCATGTACCTTTATGAATGTACATGTGTCCTTTCAGATTCCCACATTATAAAGAAAAACAAGTATCAGCACACTGATGATTCAGAAGTTGTTTTGAAAGTGCACCTTGCAAGCCACGCTTGCTCAATATCCACACTGAAGCTGTATTTCTAGTTATTTCCTTCAGTTTCATGCAGGAGGAAGGCTTGGATTTCCAGCACATTTTTGTTCCCAGAAAGCCGACCTGCAAGGGAACAACTTGGCCTCCTCTCCATCTTCAACCTGAGGGCAGCCCAGGAACAGTGCAAGTGAGGCCGGTCGGAACTCATTCCTACAGCTAACTCCCCAAGGTTTATTCCTAGAGCCTCTTCCTCTGCCACTGTCATCAACTTGTCATAATGCTCCAATCATTATTCCTAGGAATCTATGCACCTGGCCATCCATCCACTCCCAAATCAAACTGCTTACTCTGGAGCACACCTTCTACTCAAAGAGCAGTGAAAGCCTGGGAAAATCCAATCCATCCCAGGCCAAGCTCCTAGACTGAAATAGGGTGCCAGTACTGAGAATATGTGGACCTTGTCCTCCTTCCCAAAGGCCTACACGAAGGGCATGGACCCTCACACCCCTCTTCATAGAATAACTGGCTAGTTATGCAGTATATAGAGTTCATAAAGTACTTGGCAAACTTTCTATTCAAGATGAGTTTCATTACAACTTGGCTACAATTTAGTATCCCCACAAAGGAGAGATATAAATTAAAAAGTAAGACCTTGGAAATGCTCCATTTCACCCTTCAGTTATCAATCCCAAGCCACAAGCTGGAACTTAGAGGTCTTGAGGACAGTCTTGCATAAGTAAGAGCAGTCCCTTGTTTGCTTAATTCCCAAGATTTCTCTGAACACCACTAATCCATTTCTCTCTCCTCTCTCAAACTTCAGGGAAAGAAGGAAGGAAGGAAGGAAGGAAGGAAGGAAGGAAGGAAGGAAGGAA